>NC_058371.1:133484396-133792896 GCF_018350175.1 Felis catus
CTCTTGGTTTCAGCTCAGGTCATGAGCCTGGTGTCAGGCTCCACATTGAGCATGGAGTCTGTTTAAGGTTCTCTCTCTCTCTCTCTCTCTCTCTCTCTCTCTCTCTCTCTCTCTCTCTCCCCCTCCCTCCCTCCCTCCCCCCCTCCCCTTGCACACTCATGCACTAAAATATAGATGGATAAAATAAGAATGAGTGAAGTTCATAAATATGGTACTCAGTGTGGTTTCCATACCCAGCATCATGAATCACATAACATCTATCTGTGGAAGTGTGTTATTATCTGTTACCACCTTGGTTTCTAGTGCAATGTATAAAAAAACAACACCTTGCTTTGGGCAATATTAACTTTTTGACTTTTAAAAATGTATTCTTAGCATTGCATTTCCAGGCATAAAAAAGATCTCAAAGTCTTATGTTCCTCTTCAAATTTAAGGCAAAATGAAAATCTAAACAAAAAAAAAAAAAATCACAACTGCCTCAAGTAACCCCCACCTCACCTTTCCCCCTATACATTGAGCACATCACCTACCAAATATATACCAAGAATGATTCAAAATGCGGTAACATTTAACATATAAAGAAAAAGTAGAAAAGGAACAGAAAGAAAATGTTTGGTCAAGCTGTTAAAAATTATGAAAATGTTTCTCTTTCATTTTAATTATAATTAAGTTTAATATATTCTTTTGTTTTACTGAACTACAGAGTATTTCAAAAAGTAGAAATTATATCTATTACAGTCAAGGAAACGTGAATGAAAAAAGTCTGCTAGAAAGTGAAAACTTCTCAGGGCACCTAGAGGGCTCAGTTGGAAGGCCATGCAACTCTTGATCTCGTGTTTGTGAATTCAAACCCCACGTTGGGTGCAGTGATTACTTAAAATAAAATGTTTACAAGTGGGGATGGGCAGGGGGAGGGGGGGCTGCCTGGGTAGCTCAGTCAATTGAGCTTCTGATTCTTAATTTAGGCTCAGGTCAGGATCCCAGGGCTGTGGGACTGAACCCTGATGGTGGAGCTTGCCTGGGATTCTCTTTCCCTCCTGCTCCTGTCCCCCAACTCGCACACACTCTATCTAAAGAAATAACAATAATAATAAAATTACCTTAAAAATTAAAAAAAAATTAAAGAGTAAGTTTAAAAACAAAACAGGAAAGTAAGATCCCCTCTACAGCAATACAAAGACCACAAAATCCTCCTCCTGCCTAAAGTCCGATGTAGTCACTCACAGAAATAGGATTCCCCTTAGAGAGTTAGATTAACAACACGCTCATTCGGGACAAGAGCAAACGTACATTTTTACTTCCTCCTGAAGAAACTGAGGCAAACAAGATTTCCCGAATGTGTCCAAGATAAACAAGCGGTGTCTGTCCAGTGATTCAGGAGTCCCTGGCACTCAAACCTACTCTTTTCCATTCCATGAAAATCTACAAATTTAGACAGTAATCCTGTCTAAAACTTTAATGCTTCTGAAAAACAGGATGAGGTTTTTATAGGAAATTATCCTATTAAAAGGCCACACTTTTTTTTTTTTTTTAACAAAATACTCAAGCTGATCTTGAAAAATATCTGTGAAAATACCAAAAGCAGGACAAGTTAGGTATAGTGATGGAGTCTGACAATGGCTCTTGAATAGAGAGAACAGAATCGCTCCTTTTGAGGGGAGAGAACAGGGGGCTCCAGAACCCACTCTCCTTAGGCCAAAATAAAATCCACATGGATAAAAGATGTAAAGACACAGCTTTTTAAAAAATTTATCACCAATACTCAAAGAAACCTTCTACAAGAATACTTTAATACCTTCAAGAGGACAACTTAAAATGAAGACATAACAATTATGAGTATCTATGCATCAAAAACACTGCATCAACATTCACAAAGCAGGGGTCCTGATGCTCAGTCAGTTAAGCGTCTGACTTCGGCTCAGGTCACGATCCCACAGTTCGTGAGTTCAAGCCCCTCGAGCCCCGTGTCGGGCTCTGTGCTGACAGCTTGGAGCCTGAAGCCTGCTTTGGAGTCTGGGTCTCCCTTTCTCTCTGGCCCTCCCCGCCTCTCAAAAATAAATAAATGTTAAATAAATATTTTTTAAAAAATTTAAAAAAATTCACAAAGCAAAAACTTCAGAAGATTATTAGCAGAAATAGAAGCTCATTAATTGTATGTGACTTATTCATCTCTTAGTCCACAGAATGGATAAAATAAGAATACAAAAATAAGGGGCGCCTGGGTGGCCCAGTTGGTTAAGAGTCCGTCCGACTCTTGATTTTGGCTCAGGTCATGATCTCCCGGTTTCAGGAGTTTGAGCCCCGAGCCTGCCTGGGATTCTCTCTCTCTCTCTCTCTCTCTCTCTCTCTCTCTCTGCTGCTGCTGCTGCTGCTCCCCTGCTCATGTTCTGTCTCTCCCAAAAAATAAACTTTAAAAAAATGAATATAGAAATAAGGCAAGACAGGTCTAATGTACAAACCCACATTTGACTCTGGACCCTGAAAATAGAGAATATACATTCTTTGTTCACATTCATGGAATCATCATCTATTAGGCCACAAAAGGTCCACGACTAACTATATTTATTTGAAAATAACTGTAAATAGAGGTACAAAAGAGATGAGGTGACACTGAATGCAGGATCCTTATAGTAACTTTATATAATTAAACATAGCTGTGATGCATGCAGAGCATAAGAACTTTCAGTTCCTCTAGCAGTTTGTTGTGATAACATTTTTTCAAGAAGCCACAAAATCCCTTGAGAAAAAGGTACTCAAACCATCTGCTACTTCCTAAAATATCCAAGGTAGAGATTATCTATTTCCTATTTCTCAATAGACTAAAAGAACTCCACCTCCCACTATGTTTTCATGTTTAATTACCTTCAATGAGAAGTTCGTTGCTGGGCTTTCCTTAAACCCCTTAACATATATAATTTATTAATTCAAGGTCTGTTTTTGGCAGAAGTGCAAGCCATCTTTCACCACACTTCCTATGGCAGTCTTTCACAAGCATAGAAGGTTGCTTTGTAAATTAACCTTTGTATTTAATAGCCAGGCTAAATATCCTCTTTACTGTCTAAATCTTCACCTCCTTATGACTGTACTCCCTGAGCTGGGACTTCTCTAACTCTATCACATCTCTTATTTGATGGCTTTCCAAACTAAGAAAGATGTCCTCTCAAATTTATTTTCTGCATGTTTAACTTGTTTATATTTATGCACCAATTAAGGCAAACTCTTAGAAAACAGTCTCTATTTTAAAAGCTCATGTTATGTTATGAAGCTCATTTTATCTGTATTAAAAAACAAAAACAAAAACAAAAAACACAGGACTGAGTTTTGGTCGAATTAATCCACAAAAACAATTTTTATTTTAAGACTGCCACATGACAGTTTCCTAAAATCCTATCTGCCCTGTTTAAAAAATGCCATTCTTTCCACTATCACTTATTTCCATGTACATTCTGAAATAGCAGTTCTAACATATCATGACTTGATTTTTCTCTACTTCAGTCAACTCTATCAGAGGTCCTTGTGGCTGACAAAGTCCCCCACATTCCATTATTCTCTGTCACGACACCCCCATTTGTTTTTTGTCATGGTGCCGTAACAGTTTGCGACTGTTTCATTGGTCAGTTTTGTTTGCTGATTTTCTGTCCCCCACCCCCACAACCAACTATGAGCTCCTCTCCATGTGGGGAGACAGCTCCCCACATGAACCAGCTTAGAGACCTGCACACGCAGTGGCTGGCTCTCAGTGAGCAACAAGGCATTCATCAATACATGATATGGATAATATTAAAAGCACTGTCCATGTATGTGAATTGGCCACAGTCATAAAGCTATTAATGCTGATATAATCTTTAAGTAGGTAAATTAATACCCAGAAACAGTGAATTCCAGTCACATGCCACAATGTTCTGAGGCCCCAAAGATGAAAGCACATGGGCAGACTTGTTAAAGGCAGCCATGTAGGAGACAACTAAGTGTGGCCTCACAGCTCCTTTACAGAATAGCAACGGGAGGGCTGAAAAGGGGATTCACTCTCACTACCATCACACATCCACCCACAGATAATTTCAGAGCACTTCACGAAGTATTCTTGTTCATAAAGTAGATCCACCTTTTCCTGAAGTTTGGAACACGCTACCAATTGGGGGAATATGGTCACCACCTTCCTCTAGCAAAACCCCAGTTTTAAAGATAATTTCCAGAAGCTCCACTCAGATAACATATCTTTGCACAAATTCAAGACTGTAGCTAATGAGAACAGCTAAAATTTGCCTGAAAGTTGTTTTTACTAAAAACACATCTAAATGACAATTTCTAGGGCTGTTTAGCAGTTCTGAAAAATAGAATATATATACACATATATATGTATACATATATATCGATTTGATGGGTTCATAAGTTGCGTGTTGGAAGTTTCACTTGCAATTTTGACAAAAGCATGCATTGATATTTTAAATGTTAATTTGACTTTCTTTAAATACTTCTTGATGTAAGCTTCTTCATCACAAAGTCTGACCAATTTTAGAAATCTTCATAGTATCTTCTATGAAAAAAACAGTTGTGTTTTAGCCATATGTATTTAAAACACGTTATTTTTTAACATTCAAATGCAAAATTGATCAGATCTCAGAACCACCAGTTCCACAGCCCAGTTGACTACAAAGACAGTAAAATAACTTGCAAGAAACTGAACTAGATCAGTTTAAACATGGGTTAGGATGGACATACAGTTTGGAAAACAGTTCAGTGGTTTCTCAAAAAAGTAAGGTATAGGGGTGCCTGGGTGGCTCAGTCAGTCAAGCATTCAACTTTGGCTCAGGTCATGATCTCACAGTTCATGGGTTCAAGCCCCGCATCAGGCTCTGTGCTGACAACTCAGAGCCTGAAGCCTGCTTCAGATTCTGTGTCTCCCTCTCTCTCTGCCCCTCCCCGGCTCGCACTCTCTTTCTCTCTCTCAAAAATAAACATTAAAAAAAAAAAAAAAAAAAAAAAAAGGAAGTAAGGCATAAAACTATCCTAAGGACCCAGCAAATCTACTCTTTGGTATCTAACCAAACAAAAGGAAAATGTATGTCTACACAAAGACTTGCACGCAAATGTTCACAGGAGCATTATTTGTAATAGCCACTCCCCTGTGAACACATATGAAACAAACAGTCTATCATACTCAGACAGCAGAATACTATTTGGTAATTACAAGGACAAAGCTGACATATGCTATGCCACAGATGAATCTCAAAAAAATTACACGAGTGCAAAGAGCTAGATGTAAAAAACCTCAAGGTTCCATGTATGTGAAGTAATGACAAAAAGGCAAATTTACACACAGAAAGATTTAGCAAGGAGCTAGGAACATGGATTACCTGTAAATGGACATGAGGGATCTTACTGGGGAGATAAAATGTCCTAAAAAAAGATTTATGGTGATGGCTGTACCACTTAAGAAGGTAAACATAATAAAGTGAAATCACTGAGTTGCACACTTGAAATGGACAACTCTTAGGATATGTAAAATATACTACAAAGTTGTAAAGAAAAAAGAAACTTGGGTTGAGGGAAAAAATGATAAAATGAGAAGTCACAAAAGAGATGAAAGATCTGGGTGATAATGACTGTATCTTGATTAAAGCAATCTGCTCCCCTCCTGCCCTGCCAAAAAAAAAAATAAAAGTCATTTGCCAAGATACCAAAAAACGAAGTAGGAGTAAAGTTTCCACTTCACTCTTTAATATAATGGATAATACCAACACCTTAGAGGGATATCACCACAGAATATGGGTGACGTCAGGAAGAAACCAAGTTTTATTCTAGGCTTATGAGAATTGTCATGATTTTTTTCAAAGCCTACAAACTAAAGTCCACAGTAAGTAAATCTAATTATTTTCACTTTATCCTTAGAAAAACATGACTGTTAAAATAAGAAAACTATGAAGCTATTTGTAAGAATAAGGCACCTGTTGGGGTGTCTGGGTGGCTCCATCGGTTGGACTTCAGCTCAGGTCATGATCTCATGGCTTGTGAGTTCGAGCCCTGCTTCGGGCTCTGTGCTGACAGCTCAGAGCCTAGAACCTGCTTTGGATTCTGTGTCTCCCTCTCTCTCTACCCCTCCCCTGCTCGCACCTTGCCTCTCACGCACTCCCTCTCTCAAATATAAATAAACATTAAAAAAATAATAAAATAAAGCACCTATCATGAGTTTTAACATAAAAACCCCACACTATCAACAAAAAGATAGAAACTACCAAATTCAATCTTTTATAACTTCCAATCTAGGGCTTTTTGTCTTCTGGGCACAGTTCCCACTTTAAAAAATTGTGTTTAATTGGTTTACTCTCAATTTTACTAAAATCAAGTGACAAGCAGACAATACTCATCTCTGTATTCTTTACAACACTTTCAGCTAGAACTTGGTTTTGGAAACAAATGTAACACACTGGGTTCCATTCTATCTTTTTACTATGCTAATGTCAGTAAATGTAGCTGCCTAATTTCTTCCATGTGGTACAAAGTTTCTATTTACACAGCTTTTTAAAATGGAGAGTTAGCACAAGTATGGTTTAACTCTAAAAGGGAAGGGGGGGCGGGGAAGAGAGATACACAGACCATAAAATAACAGAAAAACATAATTTCTAGAAGTGCAATTGCAGGTCAACATTACTTAAAGAGAAAGAGAGAGAGAGTGTTAACTATGTGTTACCGTCCAGAATTTTGTACCACTAAATATCCCCTTTTAACAAACTTTTAGAAGTATTTAATATTCAGCATATTAATTCAAGAGGTTCTGTTTGCCTTTAAACACACACACACAGCATAATTTCATGAACTCATGACAGCTAAAGCTACCAACTGACTAGGTAAGCCATCTTACTTAAAAATGTCTACAGTAAAATATCAGTTTATCGACCAGGAGACAAAAATATGTAATTTCTACATAAAACTAAGTAGGAAACATGTTTCATTCTTTTACATAAAGCAATGGGGACTGGTTAATTTTACCACTTACCAAAAATTCACATCCAGAGTAAATCAGATACACCTGCATTTTTAAGGCAATGAGAATGAGGGGATCGATTTAACAAGTTATCCAGATGCACATTATCCAGGATGAAAGTCACGTGAGTCTCAGCTCTAGCGTGACCCCAAAAACATATGCACCAAATCAAAATTTAATTACACTGCACGACACCGTTTGTGAATTGTGCTACATATTTTATCAACTGCTCTGCTTTTGACAGGACAGTTTCCTGAAGGAAAGTTCCAAGAACTGAAGAGTTACAACACCCACATACCAGAAAGTGTTTCCTGAATTTTGTTACAGGAACTGACATCTGCTATAATTTGAACATTTACTTCCCAGTAGGAGTCTCACTTAAAATTTTTACTGAACATTATTTGTTCAACAACAGTGGACACAGTATTTTGTTTAAAAAACAAAAACAAAACACCACCACCTTTTAGTTTCATGGAGTTTGGATATAATTGACCAATTCACAGTTGTAACTTTTCTCTGGGAACAAAAACAACTGCCACCTGATAAACTGGGGTGTGTGTGGCAGAATGTGAGTTAGTAGTTTTGGGAAGGAGCCCAGAATGGATAGGAAAGGGTAAATTAAATATCTATGTCCTTGAAAAGAAACAATTCTTGGGAAAGTGCTGCATGATCAAATTGGGCATTACTTCTTGATGCCTGCCTTTTCCTTTTGTTTTTTTAAATTTAGGTGCATCTGGATACTTTAACAAATACAGTTCGTAATATATATATATATAAATAGAGATGGAGATCTACTTTTTCTACCAACCTCTTGTCTATTTCGGGGGGGAGGGGAGGAGGATATGTGAGTATATATTAAGTCAAAATGTAATTGCATTGTATAATATATATATATATATTTATTTTTTTTTTTGGCATGATATACTTTATATATCTCTCTCACACAGACTCCATTTCACAAAGGGTAGTAGGGTGGGCCTCTGGCCTCAGAGCCGGCAGGGTTCCACCCAAGCTCCACCCTACACCTGTCTAATGAGACTCTCTGAGGGTGGGGAAAAAAGGAGTAGAATCAGCATGTTAGCAACCACCCCCCCCCCCAACCCGGTGATTCTAGTGTCAAGTTTGAAAGAGAACCTTGAACTTAATATGACCACGTTGCACTCAAAATATTCTTTTACTTTTATTTAATTGCCAACCCAGCAGTAAGCAATATGAAAAAGAAAGCAAGACCTTGTAGGGTAAAATAAAGGCAAGCCAGTGACTCAAGAGTTGCATCCTTAACTCTCTACAGCCCACCCAAAGGACCATGTGGCCTGCAGGTCTCCAAGTATTCATCATATGAGCCAATAAAGAGAAACAACAATTCTTGGTACCTTTAGAACGTGGTCGGGGCACCTGGGTGGCTCAGTCAGTTATGCGTCCAACTTCGGCTCAGGTCATGATCTCATGGCTAGTGAGTTCGAGACCCCTGTCAGGCTCTGTGCTGACAGCTCAGATTCTGTGTCTCCATCTCTCTCTGCCCCTCCCCACTCACACTCTGTCTTTCTCTCTCTCTCAAAAATAAACATTAAAAAAAAGTTTTTTTAACAATGTGGTCAAACTGTGGGTGTCCTTTGGAAATCCCTAACACCAAAGCAAAGGCAATTTAGGCATCAGTCGAAATACACTATAGATTTCCCCCTTCAGTTAGTTTTCGTTCTTTTTGACAAGATGTCGCCACTAGGATTCCTCTTACCATACTAAATCTGACATAAAATTACTGCTTGAGTAACAGCCTTATGAATCTGATAGTTCAATCTGGTTAAATTAAAAACAAAGCCAATAAACCATAACAAGAAAACAGACATTCATCAGAGAACAAGACTTCCAGGATATTAAGTCTGCTGGCTTTGTGGCCATTGGGTTAAGCTTTAACTCACTAGGCATAGCTAGGAAAAGGGAAAAGTTTGCACAGGGGAAAGATTCTCAACACCGATCACTGCCAAGTCACAGAAAGTCAGCACTGGGATGGTTGTGAAGTTAATTTTTACTTTAGGGTCTCTAGAGCATTAACACGACAAGTTATAAATCTTATTTTTCCCTTTAAGGCCTAATACTAAACTCCACCTGATACATCTATATTTCAGCAAGACATTATTGTGCCTTCTACTTACTGCATTATTTTGAGCAAATGAATACATGTATACTCATAATAAAAGGAATGAACAAAAATACAGCCTTGGTTCTCTCCCCATTTTTTTTCACTTATGTAAAAAAGGTAATCATTCAAGCTGTAAAAGTTATGCACACACCCTATACCAATAAAACGTAACTGAACTGCAACAGAGACTATGATATCCAAGTTTGTTACATTTTTACTTCTGAGTCAAGAAACTTTGTCCTAAACATGCAGACTGTATTTCCAACTAGTTCGGAAGGATCATCAGAAATGCTACTGCTTGCAGTTCCCACCACAACTCACATACAGAACTTTCCCTTTTAAAAGACAGGAGCTTTTGGAATTAAGTTTATATGCCAATCTTGGAAAACAAATGAAATAGAGAAATTCCCTAATAGAAAACTAAGTTTATATATTTAGAAGCAATCAAGTTGTATGCTGTACCTCAAAGCAGTAACGAAGATACTCAGCTTTATTTCCTGCATTTTACAGCCACTGGGTAATATATAGATTTGAAGGCTCAAAACGAATGACAGCACCAAAATGAGATTTCCCTCTTATCCGTGACTAAGAGAACACTTCTCATGCCTGAGAATATGTGACATTTAAATTGCTTCAATGCAGCATTCACTAAATTCCATTTTCAAAAGAGTATAGAAACAACTATCAAACACCTTTTCATGCTATCCCGTAAGAATCCCCTAAATCTCTTGAGAGATCACGTGCGTTAATATCGCCAAAGAACATCCCCATAAACCAGCTGACTGGAAAAAAAAAAATGACTCAATTCTCCTTCTTTATGTTGGAAGAAACTGTAGTCTGGTGAGTCAGGAAGCTCGGCTGGCTCTCAGGATGAACTAGTAGGAAATCGCTTAAGAGACCTGTCTGTGTTTCTCTCTTGTCAAGGACACTGTTTACCATGGCGTCACAAAGGAAAAAATGAAGACATTCGCTGGGTCAAAATACTGCATAAATTATTTCCTTCTTGAAATCACGTCCTTGAACCGCACTTCCCAAAATACCACAGCATTTTTCTTTGATATCTGCTCATATTTAACCAGAGCTTCTTTGCTTTTGTGAATTTTCTTCCAAGGTAATTGGTAGCTCAAAAATGAGGAGCGCAGAAGACAGAACAAAACTGGTTCGGTACCAGTTTAAGAGCAATGCTTTTTGCAATGGAAAATTTCCCTCACCAAAGAGATCCACCAAAAACCGGCTTCATAATAATCTTAGGAACAATCTGACTTTGCTTTATTATTATTATTATTATTATTATTATTATTATTATTATTATTTAAACTTCATTAGCATTAACCTCAGTAAAATTCAAAACAAAAACACTGTGGGAGAACTGACTAACCCTAATTTCCTTTTGCAAATTGTCTGAAAGTGCTTTCTTCTGAGATGTGCTCAACCACCAGATGCTGTTCTCCTACAGAATTTCAACTCCCCCACTCCCCTCCCTCCCAGGGTGGGGGGGTGGACCAGGGCTTCTCCCTTAGCACAAGGTGCGTTTTAAAACTGGTTAATCCCTGGCAGTAGTTGAAGGTACGTATATATTCCTTTCTAGAATTCAAGGATTGCTTCAATGAGGGGGTTAGCAGAGATGGGGAACCAGACAAAGCCCTCCTGTTTTATCCATCAACACACTTCTAAATATAAAGTAAGTTAATCCTCACCGAAAAGTATAGATCTACAAACTATTGAGATGCCATACCCACCTTTACCCCATCACAGGCTTGCTATTATCCAAAGAGGGCACGCCAGGTTATATGCACTTCTATAAAGCATTCGGTGCTTTAGATCAGAATTTGGAAACTAAAGCCACGGATCTGTAACTATTTCAAGTTAAAGAAGGCAAGTTTATTACAACTCCCATAAGAAAGTAGCCAGTGTATCTGTTGTGCTTAAAGGTTCCAAAGAAAGCACACACGAATCAGAGAGAGAGAGCAGAGGCACAGTATGTCCTGCTTGAACTGGTACTGCATTTCTTTTTATTTTTTTATAAATTTTTTTTTAATGTTTATTTATTTTTGAGACAGAGAGAGACAGAGCATGAATGGGGGAGGGTCAGAGAGAGAGAGAGAGAGGGAGACACAGAATCCGAAGCAGGCTCCAGGCTCTGAGCTGTCGGCACAGAGCCCGACGCGGGGCTCGAACTCACAGACAGCGAGATCATGACCTGAGCAGAAGTCGGACGCTTAACCGACTGAACCACCCAGGCGCCCCAACTGGTACTGCATTTCTAAATGACTGCATTTCTCCACAACTTGAATACTCAAATCAAATATTACATGTTTTCAAAATACTGACCCAAAATCTAATTTTTAAAGTTTAGGCAACTGACCTTTCATTCAACAGATGTCTTCCACTTCTGGGGGAAGAAATCAACAACAAAGCAAAACAAAATAATCAATTTCCTAGTTTTAGGTTGTTGTTGTTTTTCGCTCCTTTTAGGTTTTAAAATGAGAGAGAGGGGGCGCCTGGGTGGCACAGTCGGTTAAGCGTCCGACTTCAGCCAGGTCACGATCTCGCGGTCCGTGAGTTCGAGCCCCGCGTCGGGCTCTGGGCTGATGACTCAGAGCCTGGAGCCTGTTTCCGATTCTGTGTTTCCCTCTCTCTCTGCCCCTCCCCCGTTCATGCTCTGTCTCTCTCTGTCCCAAAAATAAATAAACGTTGAAAAAAAAATTAAAATGAGAGAGAGGACTGTACAAACTCAATTTATAAAGGTTCACAAGCTAAG
Source organism: Felis catus (assembly GCF_018350175.1). Classification (NCBI taxonomy): domain Eukaryota; kingdom Metazoa; phylum Chordata; class Mammalia; order Carnivora; family Felidae; genus Felis; species Felis catus. The sequence continues at coordinate 133,496,283 of NC_058371.1, forward strand.
AAATAATTATGTAGTCTCTTCCTCATTCAAAATACTTCTAGCTTAGCAGGAGACAATAAAAATGTGAGACAATGTCTTGCCTTAAGGAGCTGACTACAGAAAAGGAAGACACTGCCTAGCCTATTCAGTCACACAAAAAATTAGTCATATACCAACCGTAAGTATCAAATGAAAAACATTACCTGAAAGCAATGCCAAATAACGAGAGGAAAGTGACATGGTCCTCTCGTGTAGTCCCTGTCAGTGCCACAAAATTCAGTTTGATCTAAGTTCTCATCTACCTCTTCGAAGAAAAAAAAAGTCAAATTACTTTAAATAGTGCACAATGAAATGACTCTGGTTAGAACAAACTGAGCTATGAATCCTGAGGACCAATGAGTCCAACAATCTAAACTAATTGTTTCAAGAGCAAACAGATACTGTGTGTGGCACATGGACAAGATTTTACTGCCCCACATCGTAAATCAGAGGTGATGGTTCTGTTTCTCTTAGCACTACTCAGAACAATGTGGCCCAGCTTGAGGTTTCCTTGAAATCCAAAAATATCTGCAATCTTCTCTTTGGATCTCAGAAATTACCTACTATCCCACAAAACACAACGTCTAAATGAGCGTAGACCACATTCCAAATGTAACTGAAGAAAATGAATATTTATAACTTAAGAGATCTACTCCCATCATGCAGGCTAAGAAAACAACAGACATCATGGCCTTGTGGCTTTGTTCCTAGTTCAAGGGCACGTCTGAAGGCCAGGAAGAAGAGCAGAATACAGGCAGTCCTCCTATTTCAATTACCCACAAGTTGAACTACCAGACCAATAATTCCGATTTTTCCATTTTGTAGCAGGGCACTTTGAGCAGAAATTGCTTTTTGTATACTTATACTGAGGCTTTGCAGATCCCTTTTCACACCTCACCTCACCATTAAAGAAGCATCCCGGAAGCAAGCAAATCTGCAGCGCAGCTCAGGAGTCAGGCACTGCTCCACCTGTGTGATCTCGGGCAAGAAACAGGCAGGCCGGGACTCAGTTTCTTTAACTCCAAATGTGGAAAATAAAACTCCTTACCTATTTAAGTGACTGAGAAGAATCAAAGAGATAATTCAATTACAGCAGCTGTGCCTGGCACACTGCAGTGTCCAGTTAGTTACTATCTTATTTTATTCTTAGCTTAAGAGCTGAGGCATTGAAATCACTTGCACCTGAGTTCAAATCGTACCTCTATATGAAGGAGTTTTGTTGAATAGTATTTAATTATTTTGATCAAAGTATCTTATCAAAGGTTTTATGCCACAGGCCCCCTTGGCAGTTAATTTTCATTACAGGTTAGCACACAAAGGTGCAACTTTTGTTTCTAATCAAAGTTTTCCTACTACTTGGATCCAAGAGCCCCTTTCTCAGAACAGCCAACAACATGGAGCAGGGAATAAACCACTGAGTTGAGATGTTAAAATGCATACAGCAGATATCGCACAAGAGGTGGTCTACATTAGAGAAGTTGTTTCTCTTCCTAGAAAGTTCTCTTAGGAAACAATTCTGAATTTCATCTCACCCAATCGTCAGCATTCGAGCATCTATTTCTTTTAGTGGTACACCTGGGTTTTGGAACCCAAAACGTATTTAGCCTAAGACATCCCCAAATCACTATACTACAATAAGTGTCAACTTGAAGGGCCCTATTATTATTTTAAATATGTGACACCAAACTGCTTTCTAGTCAAACAGTTGAAAAAGAACTTAAATATAACTTTAAGCTTCCCTTAGCACTAACTGCTGTCACAACTAAAATGAATTCACACACAACAGTCTGAATCGTATACTAACCACTAACGCCTTGTTATCACTCTTTAACACTCATTGCAAAAAAAAAAAAAAAAAAAAAAAAAGGAACCAACCAAAGTCAGAGCTTGAGGTTCTTACAATAGCGCTCCTCTGACAGCAACTGCAGTTCATTATCCTCTCCCCTTCGCCAACCCCGGTACGTTCCCGGTCTTTGCCTACTCAGCAGATTCTCGCAAGCCGTGCCGTTTTATGTGGAATCCTACATTTTAGCAGCAACATTTTCGATCACTCACCAGCCAAATTCTCAACCACCTTCTCTAAGGCGAACTGTTTTTACATTTACTGACTTCTAAAATTCCGATCAAAATACTAGCGCTCCCCCTCCCCCCCCCCCAAATCAGGCGAACCAAAGAGAGGTGCACAAAGAAACTAAACGAAAATTTGGGCAAAGGTAAGCAAGTTCAAACAACTTATTTTCTCCGAAAATAATTATTTTGGAAGACGGAAGAAATTTAACTTTTAACTTTAACTCAACCCCTCTCCTCCGCGCTGCAGAAATTGTCCAGTACGCTCTCCCAACTGTTTTTTTTTTTTTTTAAATCTGACGTTAAGTAATGAACCACAGCATCGGGAATGATGAGAGAGCAATGACAAAGCTGCTTCCTGCCGGTAGTCTTCGCAGCACCCCAACCGTCCCTCCCCCACCCCCCGCCCTCAACCTTCAATTCCCCTAGCCACTAACACATTTAAAAAGTTTCTCTCGGAGCCTGGCTTACCTTGACTGGGCTGCCATAATTCACTTTGCAGAGCTCAAGGTCTTCTGTCCATCGGAGCCTTCCACCCGCGGCCCTTCTGCCAGCGCCGCGCTCACCATTTGCCGGGGCCGGGCGGGGACGAGCTCCCCAGCGCAACTCCCCGGTGTTACGGGACTACCTGCTCCCAAGCCCGGGCGTCCTCAGCGCAGCCTCGGGCTCCGAGCGTATTGGCTCGCACTAATCCTGATGGACATCCGGGCACTGGGGCCTCTGCAGGCGAACTACACTTTGGACCAGCTCGGGGAATGTTGCGTCCGAAATGAGAGCAAGTGAAGACCCTCGGGGCGATTTCGGAGAAGGGAAACCCGAGGAGCCCCACGACCAAAGCCCACCAGCGCACAGCTCCCCCTGAGCGCCACTAGAACCCGGGCCAGGGTTAGAAGAGAAACGAAATCGTCTTTAGGCTCCCTGAAAGTTGTCCGAGTTCGCCTGACTACCCCCTGTCAAGAAAGTTCTGGTGGTACGGTCCGCCTCCTTAAATGGGCACGGCGCTCCGCCGGCCCGAGCCGGAGGCTGCGCCGGGCGGGGGCACCGAGCCCGAGCGCCGACGCAGCCCCGCTCGCTCGTTCGTGGCCGAGCCCCGCCTGCCGGCTCCTGGCTGGTGCTCTCTTGCCAGGTTTTAACAATGTACAAACACACCGCCGGAACACACAGTACCCGGCCGCTCAGAACTCCAGCTCCAATTTGAATATTTGTTGAATATTGGGCCCCTAGAGGCTGCAGTGAGCAAGGAATAAAAACCACAGCAGTAAACCACGTTCGCTACTTTTGATCATTCCAATGCTCGCAGTCAGGAAATGTGCAACCAACGCACTCTTGTTTTACTTTGTTCGCTTTCAGTTTTGATTTCATTACACTGAGAAAACATTTACAAAACGCCCTGCCTTTTCTGGACAACATACAGATTACAAAGTAAACAGTAACTCATTTTGGTCCTTTAGTAAATTAAGGGATTGGCATTAAAAAAAAAAAAAATTGAGGATGCAAACTACCAATATAGTAAACGCTATGTAGTTAGTACAAACAAAAATGGGTCGTACTAAGAGGACTAGGGAAGGCATTTGTGTCTCAACAGTGCCTAAAGGTAAGCAGGAAAACCCTTAGGTGGGCAGAGATGGAGAGACGGTGTGCTACAATATCTCCTGGGGACCCGCAGCACACTGTAAGAGCTGGAAATGAAGGCTGACCGAATGCCTGCCCTGTAGGCTCCTCAGTTCTACCTAGAATCATTACAGGGTTGTCTACCTCACAGAGATAATCCAGACTGTGCTACTAAGAAGCCATGGAATAGTGACATGTTGATCTCTGGTATGAAAATGACAATGCTGGGAGGAAGGCTCAATGCATCTCTATGTGTGGTTCTCAAAGTGTGATTAGTGGACTCCTGGGAGTCCCCAAGAACTTCGCAGAGGTCAAAACTATTTTTAGAGTAACACAAAGCCCTTATTTGTCTTTTTCACTGTGCTGCCATTTGCACTAATGATGCAAAAGCAATTGTGGGGTAACTGCAGGCCTCTGAGCCCTAATCGCCACAGTGGCAGCAAATGGAACTAGTAGTCCCTGCATTCTTCACCACCACACATCAGCAGTTACAGCAAGTGTCCTTCACGAATGTCCTTAATGAAGCAAGCAGTAAGAATTACTACTTTTGTTAAATCGACCCGAGTAGGTCTTTTTGATGTTCTTTGGGACTGAATGGGAAGTGCACCGAAGCACTCTGCTGCTGCAGAAGTTAAGTACAATCACGGCCTAGTAGAAAAGCACTTGTATGTAATTGAGTTGCAAGCTAGCCCAGCTGTTTTTTCGTGGACTACCATTTCTACGTCAAAGAACAATTGATGGACTGTGGTTAGTCTGACTTGGGTTTCTGGCAGTCATTCTCTCAAAAATGAACAAAGTGAGTCTGTTTCCTCAAGGAAAACAACCGACACTATTTACTGCCAATGGTAAAATCTGAGCTTTCAAGCATTTTGTAAAACTTTACATCTGCCACTGTGAGCTTGACAGCTTCGCCACAATTAAAAGACTTTTCTGATGAGATTGAAGGAGGTCCCAGTCCTAGCCCTGACTGACTCCATTTTTGCCTTCAATCTGTTCCTCTTACTTGTTTTTCCCCTTCTAGCTTTATCAGTTAACTCAGGCAAGGGACCCAGCAGGCAAAACATCCAACGATGGGAACAGAAACTACCCCCTCGAGCAAGAAGGACAGCCCAGACGCCAGCAACACCCTGTGCGATTGACCCCAAGACAATAATCAACCTGACCTTTTGCTGCTCAGCTGCGTACCCACAGATCTTTGTTCCACGTTTTCCCTATATAAACTTAGAAGTATTCTCAGCACCTTGGAGACGATTCTTTGGACATTAGTCCTGTCTTCCCGGTGCTGACCTCACTGAATAAATTCCTTTCTTGCTTCACGCCATGTTTCTTTCAGCCTTTAGATTTTGTTGGCGGTGAGTAGCTGAAACTGTGTTGTTTGGGCCCCCTGGGCCACGTGTTCTTGCACCCTTGGGCTCCAGTAACACATTTTCTGGTGAGCCAGACAGGAGCTGCTTCCAATCTGTCCCACCCTCTTGGGATTCCAGGATGGAGCTGCAGGCTGCAGCACCCAGGGCTCACACATTCATTTCCCCTAATAATTGACTATGACAGGTCAGAGCCAACCACTGTGACTAGCTGATGCCAGGCAGGGAGAGTGAGGAGAACAGTCCCTTACAGCTGCCAAAATCTGTTTTGTTTTGGGGACAGTCCTTTCTGCTCACCCCAGACAGGCACTGACTGCCTTAACTACATTTATTGAAGCAGAGAAATGAACTGAGGAGTAAGTGCATCCTGAAAGATTTGGTTCCTGGTAAGTTCTTCGACAGTGCACGTCGGGTCCTATCCTTCCCTACTTCCCTACTTCCCTGTTGTTGGACCTCCTAGGAACCATTCTGAGTTTGTGTGGCTCATTCATATGACTTGTAACAAGAAATCTCTAATTAGAGACACCATTAGAAGAGTGGAAGGGATGTGGGGCAAGTAGGGAAGCCAGGATATGTGTTTGGGAGATCTCTTGAAATTTGTGTGAGAATGGGAAGTATTATTTCTATTCCCGCTCCCAGCCCCCTCAGGAGAATATTGGCTGAGTCGTCTACTTTTAGCTATGAACCTATGACTAAAAAGAAGTATTTTATTGTAACGCTGCCTGGCCTGTGTATATGTTAAGCTCAGAGAAAAGACGGCTCTGAATGGCTCTCTTTGATTTCTTCCTCCCATTTGGTTGCCACCAAACAGGAGATTTTGATCTGGCTCTCTTAGCTTGTCCAGAAGCTGTTTGGTTCAGGGGCACCTGGGTGGCTCAGTAGGTTAAGCGGCCAACTCTTGATTTATGCTCAGGTCATGATGCTAGGGTCGTGGCATTGAGCACCCCATCCAGCTCTGTGCTGGCATGGAACCTGCTTAAGATACTCTCCGTCTCTCTCTCTCTCCCCCTCCCTCTGTCCCTCTCCCCTGCTCCTGTGTGCTCTCTCTAAAATAAAATAAAATAAAATAAAATAAAATAAAATAAAATAAAATAAAATAAAATAAAATAAAATAAAATAAAATAAAATAAAATAAAATAAAATAAGAAAGGAAAAAAATAGAAGCTATTTGGTTCAGCCAGTGAAGCTCCAACTTTTGGGAAAGAAAATGCTACCACAGATACTCTGAGCTTCATTTGGTTGCAATTTTGTATCTTCTGTGTTCTTAACTTTTGCCTATGGAGATGGGGGATGCTTCTGCTCCCAAAGAAAGTCCATTAGGACATATTTTGAATAAATGATGCAGAGAGAGCTAAAAAGCAACCAGAGAAAAAGTGTTTTGCAGGAGGAAGAGGCAGGAGAGGGAGATAAAGGAATGTTAGTCCAGACTTTAAATCCACCTTCAGCCTTGCTGAGGAGGCACCTCTCCCTCCTCCTGTTCCTGTACCACCACCAGCCAGGCTCGCACCACTGGCTCCTATGTTATCCTCAGTGCCCCAGCTCCTGTTCCCACCTTCACCATCAATGAGCAGAAAGCACCCCAAGCTGTTGGGCCACCTCCTTATGAGGTTCAACCTGAAGCACCTCCCAAAGCAGCACGAAGGAGTCCAGGGGCTTCCCAGGACTCCAACTACCCACTTCACATTTCCCCACAGGAAAAACAGACAGCGGGGAACAAATTGATGGACTTTAGTGGACACAGGTGCAACATAGCCAGTATTAAAGCTAATTCGAGGTTGTTGGTTTAATTAAAATAGACATGTCTTTTAGAGTTATCAACATTAAATATAAAACTTATTCCACCAAGGTTTACTGAAGGTCAAATAAGCTCATGTTATCTCTACTGCAGTTTATCAGCAAAAAAGATGACTTAAAATAATGGTTAACATAGTCTCTCACATGAAGTTTTCATGGGTAATTGTTCAGAGCAAGTAGATTAAATAAAAAGGCTTATAGGTAAACTTTAAAAAAATTGTTTTTAAGTTTTATTTATTTATTTTGAGAAAGACAGAGACAGCATGAGTAGGGAAGCGAGAGAGAGAGTCCCAAGCAGGCTCCAAAGTTCCTGCACAGAGCCCAATGTGGGGCCCGAACCCACAAACCTGCAAGACCATGACTTGAGCCAAAATCAACAGTCAGGTGCTTAACCAACTGAACCACCTAGGCTCCCCAGGTGAACTTTTTTTTTTAAGTTTATTTCTTTTGAGAGAGGGAGAGAATGCAAGTGAAGTAGGGGCAGACAGAGAGGGAGAGAGAATCTAAAGCAGGCTCCGTGCTATTAATGCAGAGCCTGACACGGGACTTGAATTCACAAACCATGAGATTATGCCCCAAGCTGAAATAAAGAGCTGGACACTTAACCAACTGAGCCACCTAAGTGTCCCTATAGATAAACTTTTAAATAGCTTTCAAAATCTTTGGTAACCTGAAACTTTAAATTTTGCTAGGTTTTTTGGTTTGGTGTTGTTTTTTTTTTTTTTTTAAGTTTACTTATCTTGAGAGAAGGAAAGAATGGGAGAGGGAGAGAGGGAGAGAGGGAGAGGGAGGGAGAGAGGGAGAGGGAGGGAGAGGGAGGGAGAGGGAGAGAGAGGGAGAGAGAGGGAGAGAGAGGGAGAGAGAGGGAGAGAGAGGGAGAGAGAGAGAGAGAGAGAGAGAGAGAGAGAGAGAGAGAGAGAGAGAGAGAATGAATGAATCCCAAGCAGACTCCACGCTGTCATCTCGGAGCCCGATGTGGGGTTCAAACTCAGGAACCGTGAGATCATGACCTGAGCTGAAATCAGGAGTCGGACGTTTACCTGACTGAGCCACCCAGGTGCCCCTTAAATTTTGCTAGGTTAAATGACAGATTGGTTTGAACTCACTGGATATCTACGTCTTTTCCAAATAAGATAATAAATACTGAAACATTAATTACTAAACACAGGTTTATCTGCTTTTGGCTTATTACAGAGAAACTAACAATACTTGGGTCTGCTAATGAACATTTTATGCTTTATCGAAAGATGAACTATGAAAAAACACATATTTCTAAAAATGAAATATATTCATAAATTTGCCAGTCTAAAGCATTCTAGTGTAATAGTCCACAATTGGTTACTACCTAGTTTTCACTGGAAACTAAGGTTTCTAAGAGTGAAATTCTGATAAAAGTAATTAAAACTGCTAGAAACAATAAGGAAGATAACTCTGTATGTAGGAAAAGTTACGATATGTTTTCGAAAAAAAAAAAGGTATGAAAATGGTAATACATTTTTGGTGACAGAAAAGAAAGTAATTTTGTCCTACACCGAGACTAAACGAAGTTTTTTTGAGTGAGAAAACTTAGGATAAAATCTGAATGTAAAGAAAAATAATTTTGTTATAAACTGAGACTGGTTAGAGAGAGAAAACTTAGGATAATATCTGAATATATACAAAAAAAAACTTTGTAGAAGGTTTGTGAAGGGGAATCTTTGGAAAACAATTTTATGCACAGTCAGGAGTAAGGTTGGAATAAATGAATTTTTAAAGTATACTGGTATAAGATTGGAATTCAAGGGCTGTTTTTTCCTTTCTATTAAAATGACAGTTTTCTTAGATTATTGGTCTACCCTTGATAAAAAAATTGTAAACAAAGGTTTTTTTTTCTTTATCTGCCCAGACAACCAAAGTTTCTGTTTCGTCTTTATCAGGTCTTTGATTATTTAAGAAAGTTAAAACTTCTCAGTATTAAAGGAGCTAAGTTTTGCTAACAACTATGTAACCTTCTGTAGAATCTCCTATTGCCACTTTGGTTAAATAGATAATTAAATATTAAGTCTTATAATGATCTGTAATTCTACCTAGGCATTTTGCTTTAAAACCTGAGGTCTTTAACAAAACTTCCCCCAAATTCAAATTCTAAATGAAGTCTTTTTGACTAATGAGGCTTGATAATTTGGTATATTAAGTTACATGGGAAGCACTGTCAAACAAATGATGATAAACTTTCTTAGGTTACACTTCATGGGCAAATGCAAAACTGTCCTACAAATTATATGAAATTCCTAAGGTTTAAGTATGTCCTGGTATAAGGTCATCACTTGACATTGCAATTATTATGTTGTGTGTCACAGAAATAACTGGATTTCCTTGTCAATTGCATTATAACAAACGCTCATCAGATCTTTAACCATGTCCATCTTCGAGTCTTTTTGTCATTTACACTTATTGTTCTGATGCTCTTGCAAAATGTGTTTCATCTTCAAGGTAATTCATGAAAAAGACTTTGCACAAATACATCTTTCTGATACTTTAAGATCACAAAACTAAACTGGGTAAGAATCTCCAGAACTAATGGAAAAGCTGCGAACAGAACCAGATTTAATATAATTAGGAACTGAATGAATTGAGGAAGATGATTATAGTTTTTCTGACTCTTGTTTGAAACCCTGCTGGTTCTCTAATGTTTGCTGTTTTAGATTTAGGGGAAACTTTTTCTCTTAAAGTATGTATGACTTACAGAAATATGGTAAAATACTCCTTTGTGACAAGTGAAAACATTTCTTTTCTCCCTATCTGAACCCTCTAGAATTCAGAAATTCTCAGTGAGTATTCTTTCTTTCATGACAATTATAATTGTTTATATAAGTTCAGTAAGAATCTGTTCTCCTAGTAACAGGACACCATTGGAAACACTGGTTATATTACCAAGGTTTTGACTGGAATGTCATATTTGAGACAGACATACATAGACTCAGATATGACCAGACAGTTTTAAGGCACTGAAATTGACTTTATGGAGACAACAGAGCCCCTTGGAGATGTTCCCTGACACCTTGCTTACAGAGTCCCCAGCAGCTTTACTCCCAGGTGAATAAAGAAGGTCACTTCCTGGCAGACACAGGAACCTTAGGAAGGATGTCTGGGGGACCCCAAGAAGAGAGGAATTCACCCAAATCTATAAGCATTGCAGGCAACCTGACGGCAAGTATTTGGCTTGACTTCTCACCTTGACAGGCTGTTAAAAGTTCAATCTGAACCTCCTTATAGAAAGTTCCAGCAAAGTAGATTTTAAAGAATTTATATGGTCAATCAGTATTCCAGCTGTGCTTATGTAAATAATTAGGCCAAGTTTGTTAAGACTGGACTCGTTTTACAAATGTCTTGATTTGGCTCTCTTTACTGGAAATGAGGATGATTTTAGAGAGAAAAATTATGTTTCGATAAACACTTTTGTGGATGTTAGATTCTAGTTTTGTCTTTCAATGTTTGTTGTGCACCTAACCAACACAACTTGAGGTAAACATCAGAGAAATTGCCACAATGAGGCATGTATAGACAGTCTTCGTGCCTGTTACTCTGTGGGGATGACAAGAGGACCCACGGGCATATGACTAAACAGCTGGACAATGGAAGACACTTGCTTATTAGGAGTTCTTACCGCTCCCTTCTCAGTCCACATGAAGTCTGAAGCTGCCCACTGGACTCCCTCTCAAATTATTCACCCAGGTCACACAGTACCTCCTTGAGGAAATACCAGAGGAAGCTGAATATCTTTGGGTATACCTTGCTCCCCTGGTGGGGACCTGCAGCTCATCACATGTGATTGCTTTAGTAAAAGAACAGATAGACACCACCCCAGGTATGGGAAATGCAGCACATGGTGGAACTGGGTAGCTAACTGCTGAGCAAGTCCAATGGAGTAAAGAGCACCCCCCCCCAGATATTATAAAGTTAAATGGTATTTAGGGATCATCCCAGGCAATGGGGTGGACTTCCTGAGAATTGTGTAACGCAACTGTCACTTTGATTCTATGTGACTGGAATGGCAAAACTGCTACTTAAGAGCCAAGAGTACCCCACTACTCCATGGGGTTAGCTATATGGACTTGTGGAAATAATGGATAGCCTTACCTTATGAATGGATTAGATGATGCACTTGTGAATGAGTTACCTCCCACTTGCCAGTGATTTCTCATAATAGGGATACTGTTAAAACTAGACATCAGGCAAACAGGGCTTTTTGATGGTTTTATCCTTTGGCCATATTTGTCCCAGGAGCTGCCTTTATCAATGTAGAATTAGAAGTAGAGGCTTTAGCCAAGCATACAAAGGCCACCTTGAAACAAACCCAGCATGCACTCTCCTAAATGATGATACCACACAAATTCAAAAAATTGCCCTTCAAAACTGGATGGCCATTGACGTTTGACTGCAGCCCAAGGAGGAAATTGTACTGTCATTAAAACAGAATGTTGTATTCCTATTCCAAATTATTCAAAAAATGTAACTGAAGCCACTAAAGATTTAAACAAACACATAACTGCTAGAGATGCCCTAGTTCTAGATCCTTTTAGCAGTTTGCTGAATTCTATTCCTTTCAAATGGAAATATGCCCTGCTAAACATTGCATATGTCTTGTTCTTCTTCTCTTTGGTTATTGTTTGACTTTCTGTATTTGTCAAACAGGAGCCCACACTCATACTAGCTTGGAGATGCCCTTGCTGTCCTCCTCAGCAGGGACACAAGAAACAATTCTAACCTGTCAAAATCCTCCATCCCAAAATTCCTACATCATCCCTGGTCCACAGGAAGTAGTTACAGCAGAAATGACCATCATCATCCCTTCTTGTTCTATTGAAATGTAATAACTTGACAGTGAGGATTTGAAGAAGGACCCAGTCTTTGCCCTGATTGACTCCATTTTGCCTTCAACCTTTTCCTCTTAAAGGCTCTGTTTTTCCCCTCAGGCTTATCTGTTAACACCGGCAAAGACCCAGGGGGCAAAAACATCCCCTGGGAACCAAAACTACCCCCTCAGGCAATAACTACTCCCCTGACGTCAGCAAGACCCCCACGTGATGGACCTCGGGACAATTGTCAAACTGACCTTTGCTGCTCAGCTGCAAGTACCTTCCGATTTTGTTGTTCCCTGCCTTCCCTATATAAACTTAGAAGTATTCTCAGCACATTGGAGACATTCTTAGGACTTTAGTCCCCAGTCTTTCTGGTGTTGACCTCACTGAAATTCCTTTCTGGTTTCACCACCACTTGTCTCTCCAACTTCAGATTTTGTTAGTGGCATGGGACAGAACCTGGTCTGTTTTGGCCACCCCCATGCGTCTAGGTGGTCTTGCACCATTGGGCTCCAGTAACAAAATGAGAGAAATAAATGTGATTTTAGAAGGTCTGCATAACCTCGTGACCAATGTCTTCTAATTGGTACAAAGTCATGCATGGGTAAAAAATTCACTGAAAGTGTAAAACAGACTAATGGATTTGAATGTATCCAAGTAAAAAACAAAACAAAACTCGGTGACAGAATTCCAGATTCCATACTGCAATTAAGCTTTAAGAAAATGTGACTTGTATAGTTTAGTATAATATCAAAGAAGGCTTTAAAATACTTCCCTCTTTTCTGTGTGAGACTGGATCTTCTTCATAGATTTCAACCAAAACATTGCAACACATTGAATACAGAAGCATCTATGAGAATCCAGATGCCCTCTATACTGGTATTAACCTTCTATTGCGTTAACAGTAAAGAGATTTGCATAAATGTGAAATAATGCCATTCCCCTTCCTAATTTATTTTATTTTGGAAATAGTTTTCTTTCCCAATAAAAAATTATTTCCAATAATAGACTCAAGTAATGGGTTTATTATTATTTTCAATATGACCTGAGCCGAAGTCAGACGCTCAACGGACTGAGCCACCCAGGTCCTACAGGTAATGTTCTTATATTGTAGCTATTCCCATATAACCTCTTAGCACCTAGAACAAAATATGCTCACATCACCTGGGGCTATGTCAAAAACACAGTGGAGTCCAGAACTACTGAATGAAAGTCTTTGTGAGGTGAGGTCTCCAGGATACACATTTCAGCACATTCTCCAGGTAATACTTGTTGTCTGCTTGTACATGAGAGCCACTTACCTAGATCATGCATATTTAGAAAATAATGTTAAAAGCTTTTTGATTCACTATTAGTTTATAATTCCTGAATCATTTGAAGGATCACGGTTGGACAACATTTATATTCATTGTCAGAGATCTCTATTAAACAATAAAATACCACTGCACACATATATTCTTATTGCCAGAGTAGAGTGATAAACCTTCAAGGAGACAAATATAAATTCAGGCAAAAGTCTACTCCTAAGAATTTTCTGCTTGCCATTTCCTCCTGTTTTTTTCTTATTATTTTCAGTACCAACTATGATCATTTGTACTTCGAACAAATTGGTATCAGACATCTAAGCAACCTGAAACAGTATTTTTTGGGGGGGAGGGGGGTGCGCAAGTGAGCAAGGGGAGGCAGGAAGGGGAAGGAAGAGGGGGAGGGAAGCAGGGATCGTGTTTCACCCAAAGTGGGGCTCCTGCTCACCTGATGTGGGACTAGAACTCCTGAACTGTGAGATCATGACCTGAGCCAAAGTCAGATGCTTAACAACTGAGCCGCCCAGGCACCCTGCAATAGTATTTCATAATAGCATTTACTCACAGGTTCTCCATTTACCACAGTCTAGAAATGTAACATCAGTAATATTAAAATTACATGTTTCCTCTTTGAACTGTGCTAATTGTTCTGGCACTATTTAAATATGAAGAAATGGAAGAACACAGCAAATAGCTACCCAAAAGGAAAATGGGAATCGCCAGATCACGATTACACCTGTGATTACCTGGGCCCTCAAAATTGTTTGTAAATTAGTGAGGGTAATTTGAAACAGAAGTGAGATTACACTACATTTATACCATATCTAAAAATACTAGAGGAAAGTGCAAGAGAAATTTTCTGAAATTAGATACTGTGGCTGAAGTACTGCAATACAAACATGGGTATAATTATTTCCAAGCATTTTCAAAACACTATTGTGTCCTAACCACAGACTTGTTCAGCGATGAAACTGAACAAAAATGGTATTTTTGGCACACAAAATTCTTTGGCTTTCGGATGAAATTTGAGGAGATAGCCCCTGCATACATTTGTGATACTTTTATGTGTTTAAGATGTCCCTGGAGCCCCGGAGGCTCTGTAGACTTCAGGTGAACAGCTGCTGGGCCCTGAAATACACTCAAACTGGACCAGCTCGTAGACCCAGCTTAGCTTACAAGTAAGAGGTAAGGGGCGCCTGGGTGGCGCAGTCGGTTAAGCATCCGACTTCAGCCAGGTCACGATCTCGCGGTCCGTGGGTTCGAGCCCCGCGTCAGGCTCTGGGCTGATGGCTCGGAGCCTGGAGCCTGTTTCCGATTCTGTGTCTCCCTCTCTCTCTGCCCCTCCCCCGTTCATGCTCTGTCTCTCTCTGTCCCAAAAATAAATAAACGTTGAAAAAAAAAATTCAAAAAAAAAAAAAAAAACAAGAGGTAAGACCACCTGTCAATCCTTACTGTCCCTTAAAAACTTAGATGTGTCTTATTCATTGCCCAGTGAAGGACTACTAATGAAAAGAGAAAGATGTGACATGCCATCAAAACACTTGTACAACAAAATAACAGGTTTCTCTATACAGTGAGAATATGCTAATCAGTCTATGTTTCCTGATTAATCCAACAGTGACCACATATGCTAAAACCAATAGTACGCTACACAACTTAATAAGTAGGGTAGAATTAATTTATAAGGTTAGTGGGACTATTTTACAATCATAAACGTGTTCTTGAATCACAAGAGTATCTTTTTTTTCTTTTAATGTTTATTCATTTTTGAGAGAGAGAGAGTGAGTGGGGCAGGGACAGAGAGAGAGAGGGAGACACGGAATCCAAAGCAGGCTCCAGGCTCTGAGCTGTCAGCGCAAAGCCAGACACGGAGCTGGAACCCACGAACCGTGAGATCATGAACTGAGCTGAAGTCGGATGCCTAACTGAGCCACCCAGGCACCCGAAAAGTATCTTTTTATTAGCCCTTTAAATTAATGAGCTTTATAAGTGACACTTGAACATATGTAGTGGCAACAACATATAGCATATGTAACACATCTTAATTACAATCACAAATGTGTACTGGATATTGTTATCCAAGAGTGAAAATAGAATAATCTTTCCAGTGCTCCATTACCTATTTGGCAAAATATACAGACATATGTTTAGAAATATATACATATTTACATTTAAATATTTTTTCATTTAGATAGAGGGCAATATCTTTCTAACATACCTTAGTTGAAATTAAAGGGGGAGAAGAAAAGGTTACTCCAAACTGTAAAATGCCTCATTCAATGTACTATGCATTTGGTCCACAACAGTCATTCAATGATTCCACACCTTAATAGCATTTGGGGTCTAAAAGTTAGCTACACAGGTCAAATCTCCTAAGAACTGCTACTTCATTACAATGAGATGTTTTTTAACATGGACACTGCAAAAAATCACTTCACAAAAGAAAAGTGCTCCAAGTTGCCACTGGAAGATCTCAAATAAAGCAGACACAGGAAAAATAAGGAGAGGCAAAGGAGGAGAAAAAAGATGAGCAGTCCCCAGAGGTCAGAGCTAGCAGAGAAAACAGTATCATAAGCATCACTGGAAATTAACTGGCTCCCCCTTCAGCTGTGACCTCAAAACAAAGTAGTCCTCCCCTCACTGGTCCCGAGAAAACCCTCCTCTCCAGGCACTATTCCAAAGCTTTACTCCACATCTCTTGGGTCTTCTTTTTATATTTTTACTAAAAACAAAAATTTTAGTGTCTATTTATTTTTGAGAGAGAGAGAGAGAGAGAGAGAGAGAGAGAGTGCGTGTGTGCGCATGCAAGAGCAGGGGAGGGGCAGAGAGAGAGGGAGACAGAATCTGAAGCAGACTCCAGGCTCCAGGCTCCCAGCTGTCAGCACAAAGCCTGACATGGGGCACAAACTCACAAACCGTGAGATCATGACCTGAGCCAAAGTCGGACGCTCAACTGACTGAGCTACCCAGACACCCCCACATCTCTTGGGTCTTCTAGTATGGTCTTCAAACTGAGGGTACAAGGAAATCCTCAAGAGGCCTGAGGGCAAAGGTTTAGGTAAATCTCTTTCCAAGGTCATTAATTTCCAAATGTCCTCTTTCCTGAAACAAGGATTCAGGCTTTCCTTTTACTTCCCCCTTGCCTTTCCCTACCAGAACAAGAAAAGCCTGCCTCTCATTCATCCCAAATCAGGGTACATTGTTCTGGGATGTAAATGCCTCTGAGACCCCAAAGGAACATATCTATGTAGGAGAATCCCTGAGCTCAAATCAAGAAATATTCATGGGTGATTCCTCATTAAAGACATCCAGGTAACCAACCTGTAGCAAGGCTCATGCCTTTCCTATCTAGCTATGCAGAATTACAAAATGAGGTAGATCTTCTCTAATAGGTTTGAAAATGAAGACCTATGGTTTTTCAGCACTCTGTTGGGGAGTACACAAGCAACAATGTCTAGGACTACCATCCAACTTCAGCTCTTCACTGAATCAATGTCTTTTTCTCTACTTCTGGTTTACACTTTTCCGTCTCCTTCTATGGGCGCATTGTTAGACCATTCCTCCTCACCCTCCCCAAGACCCATACCAATTACTTATTCTCAGCCTGCAAAGGAGCTCAAGTTTCCCAGCACCCCCCCCCACCCAACACACACCACAGCCTTAAAAAAAATTATTTTAGAATAATCTTAGATTTACAGAAAAGTTGCAAAGAATTTCCATATACCTCCCCAGCCAGCTTCCCCATTTTTACATCTTACAGCACTATTTGTCATTTGCCAAAACTGAGAAATCAACATTGGTATATTACTTTGAACTCTAGACTTTGTTTTGAATTGTTTTTCCATCCATATCCTCAATCTATTCCAAGAGCCAATTCAGGGTATCACACACTGCACTCTATGATAGTATCTTAGTTTTTCCTGGTTTTTCATGACTTTTAACAGTTTTGAGGAGTTCAGGCCACGTGTGCTGTAGACTGTCCCCCACCAGCCTGGGTTTATCTGATGTTTTCCCTTCAGGGGAGGGAGGAAATTACACTCCACCTCCTGTAGGATGGGTGGTATCTATACATCTTATTTGGAATTCTTCTGTGAGGAAGATTTGCTTCTTCTCCATTTATTAATATTTAATCACTTCTTTATATTAGTATGGGGCTCACTGTTATTTTATCCTTTGGGTTATAACTCAGGGCTACATGATTTATTTTATTCCTCCAATTGTTCCAGCCCTGGCCATTGGGAGTTCTCAGGTGAGCTCTCTGTCCCTTTGACCTGCTCCCATTCTTTTGTCTTTTGAACACTTCCTTACTTTCTGCTACAAGATGCTCAGGTACCATCTATTTTCTATATGCTCTGCCCCAGTTCTAGAGTCAGCCATTTCTCCCACATATCAGCATCCTCTTCTTAAAATGCTATCCCCACTCAGGGTGCCTGGGTGGCTCAGTCGGTTAAGTGTCCGCCTTCAGCTCAGGTCATGATCCCAAGGTTCAAGCCCCACATCAGGCTTTGTACTTCAGCTCAGACCTCCCACCATCCCAGCCAAATTTCCCAGCCATAAAAATGTAGGAAGCGTTGTCGGCTTCCTTTACAATGAAGCTCTCCTCTGTGGACTTTTAGGGTACCGCTTTACTTGGGGGGGGGGGGGTGAGGCTCACTTTATTTTACAATTTCTATTCACACATCCAGAATTCAATATAAGACATTAGAAAACTTCACTTATCTCTCAGTCTGTTTGTGGTCTTGTACAATATCATAAGTGACTCTCCAAGAGTTTAACTCTAGCCCAAACCTTTCTTCACAACTCCAACTTCATTCTTTCCAGCTGCCCAGAAACACTTTGTTGGGAATGGAAAGGCATTTGGGAGGTTGTCCAAAATGGATCATTCACTTAGTGAAAAGTGTTTTACCCTCAAGATGCCAAGAAACACTTATCATTCAGCCTGAGCTGATGCTTGGGTCTGCAAAGGGCATTTTCTCTACAAAGGAAGGAGACAATGTCTTCCTCCCCAAAGAAGGGAAAGAACTGAGGGAGGAGGGCTAGAACTGGTTCCATTCTTGCAAATAAAAGCAGAAGGCAGAACTTAAAAAGGGCTTCTAACTGGCAAATCAGGAGAGACAAGGTAAAATAAAACTAAAAAATGTCATTATCTTTATACTGTGTTTAACTGTAATGAACAGCAATAAACATCTTAAAATAATACCTGCCTCCTTAAATTTTTTATGGCAAAAAACAGTGAGTATGCACAGTAACAGGTGGTATGCAGAGTAGTGATACCTTTAAAAAGGAAAGGCAAACAGGTGAGGGAAAGAGACAAAGTCAGCCTGAGAAATGACCCCAGGCCAGGCAGTGACCCCCAGCAACTCACACTCACCAGGGCCAGAATTCATCTGACCTCAACTCCAACCCATTCCTCTCCCCTTGGTCTCCATCACCCAAACTAAAGATCAGTTACTCCTTTTCCTGGTTCTTTCTCCACATGTAATCACCACCCAAATCCCAGAGGTCTCTTGAGATAGTAAAAATGCAGGGATACGGGGGGGGGGGGGGGGGGGCTCTTCTCTTGAAACACTTCTCTATTTTTCTTTTCAATTTATACAACTAGCCCCTAAGTGCTTTTTCTCCCCCTGGGTTGAATATGCTTTCACCCTCTTGTGTTACAAAAATATTTAACAACATGGAAAGATATAATATAGTACAAGTTTTTTAAAAAAAGCAATTGCAATACAGTGCCTTTGTTAGCAACCCACTTCATCAAAATTTAAGTGAATATTTATATTCATGAGATTGACTGGGCCTCTGTACCAAAATGCTAGTAGCTGTAGATATTTCTGGATGGAAGGACCAAATGGCTTGTCTTGTTCTGGGCATTTAAATATTTTCTAAGTATTATAAGGGCTCGTGGGTGGCTCGGTCAGTTAAGGGTCTGACTTCAGCTCAGGTCATGATGTCACGGTCTCTGAGTTCGAGCCCTGCACTCAGAGCCTGGAGCCTGCTTCAGATTCTGTGTCTCCCTCTCTCTCTGTGCCTCTCCCCCACTCACACTCTATCTCAAAAATGAATAAATGTTAAAAAAAAGTTTTTAACATTTTCTAAGTATTATAAAATGAACATACCCACATTTCTAGCCATTAAAACAAAAAAATCACAATTATTGTAAAAAATAAACTATAATCAAATCTTAGCTCCAGAAAGGAGACCAAGGTCATCTAATCCACATCTCTATGCAAGAATGCTCTTTCTGTGTGTAGACTAGACCATTTGGGAATCTCCAGGGACATGTGTTGTAATTAAAAGGCAGCCCCTTCCACTGCTGGCCAGTGATGAGCACCAGAAAGTTCTGTGCTCCATAGAGCTAAAATTGGCTTCCCTATAGCCCTCATCCATTGGTTCTATTCTGTCCTCTTGATCCTAATGGAACTGTCCAGCTTTCTCATGCTTACATTTGAGGGTGTTGCTTATTCTATCCTTTTTCCTTAGACCGATTCATGTTTTTATATTTAAAATGCATCCACTGTAAGGGTATTGTGCTGGGTAAAGCCCAGTCTGCTGGATCTTTGCCTTGTAACTGAAATGTTTAGATATTTATTTTAATTATTGATATTGTTGGGTTTAAGTTCTACCAACTTGCTACCTGTCTTCCATTTTCCCTTTAGATTCCTGTTCCTTTCTTGCATTCTTTTGTGAATTTTCAGGCCCCACCCAAACCTACAGAATCAGAAACTCTATGGGTGGGGCACAACAATCGGAATTTCAATAAGCCCTATAGGTGACCCTGTTTTACACTCAAGTTTAGAAACCACTGCTCTAGTGCTAATAGAATGCATCCTCTACATAACCAAATTCTATTTAGACTCAATCTTGTACCTATTCCCAGCTGACACTTTCATCATCTAATTTATTTTGGAAATTAAAAATAATCACAAGGTCTTCTAGAACCCCTACTGTTCTTAGTTCAGGTTCTTTCTCATATATCATCATGCTTTTTCAATAGCTTAAGATTTCTCTTGCCAACTTTCTCTCTCCACTCAGCCTTCAACAGTACTGCCAGAATATATCATTCCTAAAATACACATCAGATGTTACTCTCTTGTGGAAAAAAAGAAAAAGAAAACCAACCCCCGTCCACTGCTTCCTCACTTTATCACCACAAACACCCTCCAGCCAGACACCTCTCATGCCAGCCATCTTTGCAGAGTATTTTCTTTGTTGGAATACCCTTTCCTTCTTCTCCAGCTGAAGACCCCCTACCGTTTTTCAAATCCCAACCAAGGCAGCTCTTCTCAGAAGCCTTCTCTGCTATCTGAACCTTCACGCTATCCCACAAGCTCCTAGCTCTCATGTATATCAAGTCACGAGGTGGGATAGGATCAAGGGGAATGTTTGCTTGTTTGAGCAGAGCGGAAAGGAAGCCAAAAGATAACGCAGCTAACAGATAATTACTGAAACAGAGAGCTGTGAAGAACTCTGCCAGCTGCAGCTGCCAGACTGCTTCCGACACCTGAATCCAAGCGAGAGCTCTGCCTGGAACCCACACAACCTGAGAAGCTCCTGGATTATGTAATCTCTGGACTCTGACCCACGTCCACAAATGGAGATCAGTGAACTATTTTCGACATTTCAAAAAGTCCAAAGGAAATCACTTATTTGTCTGTGGAAAGTATGTGCAGGCCTCTGCTTTGGGCCTTCCTAGACCCTGTGCTAACGCAGTGTGGTAACACCAGGGAGCTCATGCTCACCAGGAAGTCTAACTGACCAGTTTATGTGGTTTGATTAACTTAAAACCAGAAAACAGCAAAGCTGTTTAAATGTAGTTTAGTAGAGGGACTCTTCCAAAACATGGGCTCCAAAGGAGAAGAGAGAAATAATAAAAGAAAACAAGAGTACTTTAAAACACAGAGGACATCACTTTGAAGACAGGTACTTCCCCACAGATGTCAACTAATGAAAACAATTCAGATCCTTCAGAATAAGCAGTGTGGTTCCCGGCCTTAACTCTGCATGGGAATCACCTGGGGAGGTTTACAAGTTCCTGACACCCAGGCAGCACCCCAGGCCAATTACTCTCTGGAAGTGGGACCTATGAGTCAGTATTCTTTTAAAAGTCCTCAGGTAATTTAAAGTGAAGCCAAGTTTGAAAACCTCTGCTTTTAAGCCTTGCTACTCCTCCAAGTGAGGGCTGGAGAGCAGCAGTGACAGCCCCACAGGGAGACTTGTTAGAAACCCAGAATCTTGGGGTGCCTGGGGGGCTCAGTTGGTCAAGTGTCTGACTCTTGATCTCGGCTCAGGTCATGATCTCACGGTTCATGAGTTCGAGCCTCAAGCCTCGAATCGGGCTCTATGCTGACAGTGTGGAACCTGCTTGGGATTCTCTCCCTCTCCTCCTCTCTCTGCCTCTCTCGTGCATGCACACATACACACACACACACACACACACACACACACACACACACACACAAATTCTCTCTCTCTCTCTCTCCCCCTCTCAAAATAAACTAAAAAAATATTAAAAAATAAAAACATTAAAAAAAAGAAATACAGAATATTAGGTTCCATTCCAGATATACCAAATCACAGTCTGCAGTTTAACAAAATTCCCAGGTGATTCATATGCCCAATAAAGTCCAAGAATCACTGCATTATAACAAGATGTGAGGTGCCTGGGTGGCTCAGTCCATTGAGTGTCTGACTTCAGCTCAGGTCATGATCTCGTAGTTTATGGGTTCAAGCCCTACATCTGAGCTGATAGCTCAGAGCCTGGAGCCTGCTTCAGATTCTGTGTCTCCCTCTGTCTCTGCCCCTCCCCAACTTGTGCTCTCTCCCAAAATTAAACATTAAAAAACTTTTTTAAATTAAAATGTATAAGATTTAAGAATTCCTTAAATTCTCAAAGACAAGTGATCAATATCTTCCCAATATTCAGTCTAAAACAATCTCTAAACAATGTTTTTGTGAAGTTCTCTATGCGTTGGGGACTTTTCTATCCCTTCAAAATACCCTCAAATTTTCCAGAATACACATAAGAAAAAGGGAAGGATGTAAGAATTGGAAGAGACGAGACATTTCCCAGGCTTTCAGGGTTGTTTTTCCTTTTTGTTTAAAAAAAAAAAAAAGTTTACATACACAGACAAGCCACAATGATCAGTAAATTGCAGCTCATAAATTACAGTAAGATCTCATCTCCACACACATAAAAAGAGGTTACGTCAACTACTGACGTTTGTCTGTGATAGCCAGGCCTGTCTTAAATGTGTTTTTATTCCTAGCAAATGTTTTAATCCAAACAATTCAAATCTAATTTAAGGCATGAGTTTTGCATTCCATTGGAGGGCAACGGATCTCCTCCAAAAACCAGGGGAGTTTCATTTGAGGTCATGAGCTCTGCCTCCTACCTAGGTCACATGCAGAACAGAAAGATTAAAATGAAATCAAAAACAGCATTTATTAAGCATCTATTTGGTCCCAAACCCTGCACAACCCCATAGGAGAGATTTAAAAATCTTTGTCCTCTAAGCACTTACTAACTCAGAGAAAGAGCCACTCTATTTTCTATGTCCCAAACACCTTGAAAATACAACAAATCTAAAGAACAAAAAGTTGATTAATCACCAATTACACCTCTACATGATCAAGAATCTCTAAGTTATTGAGCTAATTAGTTTTAAGCATCATGCTGAAGGATTCATTTAAGAAAAGTACAGCAGTTTTTGTTCACAGTGTTACCTATAGCCCAGGAGGAGACTTCCTGGCTAATCCAATTAGAACTCATCCAGTTCCAGTGGTCAAGGTGAAAGAAAACTCTCAGCTGGGATCTCTACTCCCAGCTGACAGACTAGTCAGTGCCCTTAACACCTCAAAGCTCGATGGCCTCGTGCCTTAAAATGATTAACAACTTAATGGGCCTCTAAGCTTCTCCCACTTGGAAATTAGCAGAAAGATGACATTCTTCCACATACAATATTTCCTCAGTACACGTGCTTGAGATGTTTGGCAACAGTCTTAGATACCAAAGTCTGGGCACAGTGGCAAGCAAGGTGCTGGGAATAATTCTGTTACTGATATGAATTGTAAACATGGCACCCACCATATATAGTGCTCTGCCTGTATTAAATTAATTCCCACCACAAACTATTAAACCAAGTACAGGGTTGCCATCCCTGCTTTACATACAAGGATACACGATGGTGAGGCCCACGAAGGCAACTGGTAAGTGGTGGGATGGAGCTACGGAGCCTAGCACCCTGGTTCCAAGAACCCTTGCTCTTAATCACTATGCCTGGAGCCTCTGGAGAGGCTACTGTTACACTGTCGAGCAAACAGTCCCAGGAACACTTTTACAGTCTTTTAGGAAATATTCTTCCTGACATCTAGCTATGTTTCATTACAGCATTCCCAAATGTGACATTATTTTTGAACTCAGCTAGATGGCAAATAGGGATTTATCATCATGGTTACCCTGGTTTGGTTTTCTCCAAGAGTGTTTGGGGTTGAAAGAAATGTGATACCTGGGATCAGGGCATCTACTGTATTTCAGTGACTAAGGATAAAAAAAACAAAAACAAAAACAAACCCTGATTTGAGGTAAACACGGAACTCCATTCCTGAATTTTCTCCTGATGTTTCAGGTGCTATGAACACTGAAGTTTCCAGCCATGAAGATGTGGTTAAGAGGCGCCCACCTCCATCCAAGCAGAAAGTCTGCAGAGACAGCTGTAAGCTAATGTGACTGAGTCTGAGCAGTAACAGTCACACAGCTATTGATGGTGGTGTCCTTCCAGGACAATCATCTTATGACGAGAAAGTGAATTTAGAACAAAAACTAACTTGGCTGAAACAACTTCAAGTAATAGCTTCGCTCCCTTTACCCCTCTCTCCTCTCAACCCCTCTTCTGTCTCTTTTATTTTTTTTTTTTATTTTTTTAACATTTATTTATTTTTGAGACAGAGAGAGACAGAGCATGAACAGGGGAGGGGCAGAGAGAGAGGGAGACACAGAATCTGAAACAGGCTCCAGGCTCTGAGCTGTCAGCACAGAGCCCGACGCGGGGCTCGAACTCACGGACCGTGAGATCATGACCTGAGCCGACCCACCGAGCCACCCAGGCGCCCCGTGTCTCTTTTAATAAATGCACCCTTTCAGGGAGCCAAGTACATAGGTCACATATTTCCAACCTTAAATGAGAGGATCACGGCCGATAAAATAATAAACCAAAAAAAATTTTTTTCTATGCAATTCTCCTAACTCTCATACATTTATTGAGTTGAACCACATTCCTGGCAAATATACCATGTTGAACAGCCTCCTGCTGCCTACATGTAACACTTAAGCCCTAGTTTTTCCATAAACTCTGATGGCATCTCTAGCACGTTATCCAAGGCATCTTCAGCAAGTGCCTCCTTGCACTCTCCTTACTCACTGGTAGCGGCTAGCAACGTTACTCATGGATGGCATCTTCTCCGAGGGCAGTCTGAAATTGCTCTTGGGGAACTTGGCATTTCAAGAAGTTGTGCTGTACACAAGCTCTGGAGCACAGCTCTCTCGAGATGGATCCCACGGCCTCGTGTTCACTTCCTACTTCTTTCACATCAACAGCTAACCAAGGCTTTTTGACTATGACCAAAGCAGCGTGCCAAGGGCTCTTCCTGAGGGGGTCCTGGTACCTTCTACAACTTATGGGGTCTTAAAGAAGTGCTAAATCGTTACTACTCTACAATGGCTACTGCCTCTGGTTTCTACCTGGGTATCAGTTACCACCTCTTGCCAAGTCTGACTCAGCCTCGTCTATAAATTGCTGGTCGTCAAGCCCCTGCCGGACCCCTGACTCAAGGCTTAGAACTGTTGTGTTCAGACCCTACTCAGGAGAGGGTAAGTGGCCAGGAAAAAAATCAGAGGAGCTTTCCTAGGGTCAATCAGGCTATTCAGGCTGAGTACTGAAGCTCCTGCCCCACAGAGGTGCAACTGTTAATAAAGCCTGATCCACATGCAACACACTGCCTGCACATAACAGAAGATTCTGAGAAGGAAAACAAGAAGGAGTGGCTATTACATAAGGAGCAGAGAAAAAACAGGAAAGACCTCTAATCTAATCCTCTTTCTTATTTTATGGTAAGAAACTCAAGTGCCAGGGAGTTCCAGGTTTAAAAAGACTTTTAAGATGAAGATTTTCTTAAAAAGCATAACTATAATACCAGTAGCCCATCTAAAATGTTTTAATAGTAATTATTGTTTACTATTAATAAAATTTTCCTTTAATAATATATTTCCTCAAGTATCCAGTTAGTCTACAAATTTAATTGGTGTGCTTAGATCAAACAGGATCCTTTCACTACAGGGTTATGTCTCTTGGGTTTTAAAATAAGGTGCCTGGGTGGCTCAGTTGGTTTAGCGTCCGACTTCAGCTCAGGTCATGATCTCACAGTTCTCGAATTCGAGCCATGCGTCGGGCTCTGTGCTGTTGGTGCAGAGCCTGCTTCAGATCCTCTGTCCACTCCCCCTTCCCTCCCCTCCCCTGCTCGTGCTCTCTCTCAAAAATAAACATTCAAAAATAGTAATAAAGTAAAAGTAAAATGAATACTGACCCTTAATTAAAAAATAAATTAAATAATCTATTTCTTTTTCTAGAGATTTGTTGGAGGAAAAAAATTACTTCCTGTAGCATTCTCACATTATGGATTTTGCTGACAGCATGCTGGAAGTATCCTTTGACCCCTTTCTTGGTCTAGTGTATTTCCTACAAACTGGCTTGAACACATTCCTGTCCAAACTCTTGGAAAGACTGTTCCGCAAGTGGTTTGTCAACATCCCATTGAATCACATCAGGATGCACAACAGTTACCTCTTTAAAAAAAATCTTACCATTAAAATCTGAAATAATGGATTCAGGTGTTATCAGCCACCCTAAACCATCCCACTGAAAAGTTTCTTACCACTTTTTAACCTAATGATATTATCAGCTACTGGTAATGACTGCCTATTCAGTGTGAGAATGCAAATGCTAGAATAATATTCCAATGCTATCACTCTTTATCTGTTAATTTTTTCCTGTAAATATCTTTCCCTCATTAATTACTTGGTTACCCAATTTGTTCAGGAAACTAGGATAAATTGCTTGATACTTTCTTCTGTTTTCATTTTTAAAAAGTTATGAGTTGGTTTCCCACCATTTCCCAAAGGTAATTAATGGGCTTTGTATTGTTTTAGTATCAACTTAAACCATGGGTTTAACCATATTTGATATGTTTTAATCCACTTAAGTTTTATGCTTTTATGCTGCCATTTGGCTGCTGTTTGCTGCAACCCTTCAAGTTGTTTCTTTTCGCTATCACTCCAACTGTCTTTAATAGTGTTTTGCTCTCTGGTAATGATGAGAAATTTGAGGCTCATCTTGTACATTTCTAGACCCAGATGTAGAACCAGTCCTCACTTCAAAGGGGCCTGGTTCCTTTTGTTGGGAAATGGCACGTAAAATCCACACTGTGGGATCTGGGAGAGAGCCCTGATGCTGAGTTGGCCATGTTTAGGCTCCCCCCCACCATCCAAGAGACAGAAGGAAATGCAATTTTCAAAAAGATAATAGACATCATTAGTTTCCATTGATATTTTCAATTAAATTTAGGATTACAGTGTTTTTTCTTATCCTCTTTGATTGTGAAATTTTGTTTCCTAAGAGTACAATACCTCTAGCATTACTAACCATATTTGCTGAGAACAGTTTACAGCTTGTCACTAGAGTCACTTGAAATACAGACAATCCTCACTTTGCAGAGTAGTGAAGGACCATAAAAAACTGAAACTCTGCAAAAAACAATCTTAATATCAATGGGCAAAATTACAAATTGTTCCATGTCCTTTACAAATTTGTCAAAATACTAAAAATGCATGCTATAAGTCTATAGGTTTACAGGGGAATAACATATAAAACGTAGAAGTAACATACAAGTTATATATAAATAACATACAAATAACATAAATAAGTTATAGTTTAAGGGAAATGAACAAAATAGTAAAATATCTACTAAATATGCTGTGATTTAAAACATTAAACACATTGAGAAGTAAACAATTTCTTTGTTAGGGGCGCCTGGGTGGCTCAGTCGGTTAAGCGTCCGACTTCGGCTCAGGTCATGATCTCACAGTCCGTGGGTTTGAGCCCCACGTCAGACTCTGTGTGGACAGCTCAGAGCCTGGAGCCTGCTTCAGATTCTGTATCTCCCTCTCTCTCTGTCCCTCCCTCCCTCCCTCACTCTCTCTCTCTCAAAAACAAATAAACATTTAAAAATTTTTAAAAAAAAAGAATTGCTTGTTAAAAAAAAAAAACTTCCTAAGAGTGCTTTGAACAGTGCTCGCCTTCTTGTTACATAAGTCACAACACAAAGCAAACATCTTTTCTACACCCTGGCAAATTGTCATACTCCTTTCTAAGTATGGATCAGCTTCCAACATTTCATCCTTGGCTCTTTCCATGTGGTGAAATGTCTCAATGTGGTGAAGTAAGAGTTCCTTTAATGTGAGCATTTCTTAGGCAGCTCATCCTCTGGGACATCGTCCTCCCTCTCATTGCAACTGCTTTCCTCATTTATGTCAGTAAGCTCCTCTCCACTGTGTTCCTGTCTGCACATTCCCAGTCAGCCATTTTTTCTGTAGCTTCCTTTATGCTCGTTCAGTATTTCTCTCTCAGCATTGCCACCTTTCGTTTCTTTCTGCACTTTCATATTGGTTGGCCAAGTCTCTCTTTAGATTATCCATTTATGTGAAATGTCCCATGGGTTCATCACTGGGAGACAAGGAGCCAACACAACTACAGCAACCAATCAGGGCAGGCCTTAAAAGAAGTGACATGATTGGTTATTGATCATGATGCCCTCTGTTATTTACACAGTGATTTGTGGAGGAATTAGCTAGTTTGCACTTTATGAAATTGCTGCGCTAACTGAAATCTGAACCACTCTATTGGAGACCTGGTGTTACTGAAACCATGATAACTGAAATTCGTTCACAGCAAGGGCTGACTGTAATTCCTCTCAGTAAAGGCAAACCACCAACTTGACAAACTATTAGATTCATTTGTTCATTGTTGCTTTCCACATTTTTTTTAATGTTTATTTTTGAGGTGGGGAGAAGGGGCAGAGAGAGAGGGAGACAGAGGATCCGAAGCAGGGAGATTGTGACCTGAGCCGAAGTTGGACACTTGACTAAGCCACCCAGGCACCCATTGCTTTCCACTTTTAAGGGTTGGATTCACCCTTCACAATTTTGATTTAGTTTTGTTTTATAATTATGTATAACACTTAGTAGTTCCAAGATGAGCCACAAAGCAAGGCACATTCAGCAAAGTCTAGCTTCTATTTTTGCCCATCAAGTTTTTGAGTTATCTATTAATTATTCTTTTAATATAAGCAAAGCATACGCATTTCTGTATTCTTCCCTTACTATTTTTTTAAGTGATTGCTACATACAATGTGGAACCTGAATGCACAACCCCAGGGTCATGTTCTACTGACTGAGCCAGCCAGATGCCCCTTCCCTTACTAAAATAAAAGGTAACATAATTAAACATGCTATTCTACACTTTACTTTTAAAAAAAATGATAGATCCCGGGGCATCTGAGTCACTCAGTCGGTTAAGCATTTGACTTCAGCTTAGGTCATGACCTCACAGTTCACGGATTCAAGCCCTGAGTCTGTGCTGATAGTTCAGAGCCTGGAGTCTGCTTCAAATTCTGTGTCTCCCTTTCCCTCTGTCCCACCCCCAGTCATATTCATTCATTCATTCATTCATTCATTCATTCTCTCTCTCCCCCTCCCTCTCTCTCAAAAATAAACATTAAAAATTTTTTTAATAAAATAAAAAAACGATAGACCTTAGAGATCACACAATAGTAGAAAATAGAGTACTCATTCCATTTTAAACTTGTAAAATGCTCCATTATTTTGAAATACCAGATTTTTCTTTTAAGTTTATGTACGTACGTATGTATATATGTATGTAATCTCTACACCCAACATGGGGCTTGAACTCAGACCTCAAGATCAAGAGTTGCAGTCTCTTCCAACTAAAGCCAGCCAGGTTGCTTTTAAACCAACTCCCTAATGATATTTGGATTATTTTGTCTTTTGCTATTACATACACTCTATAATAAATACACCTGTAGACACCTTTTCCTTATTTTTGCCAGTGTATCTTGGGGATAAATTCCTAGACGTGAGCTGATTGAATCAAAGGGTAAACGCAAATGATATTTTGCTACTTACTGCCAAACTCCCCTCATAGGGTTATACCATTTTGCGTTCCTGCCAGCTATGTATGAAAGCATTTTGTCCTTGGGGCGCCTGGGTGGCAGCAGACTCTTGATTTCCGCTCAGGTCCTGATCTCATGGTTTTGAGATCTAGCCCCATGTTGGGGTCCACACTGACAGCAGGGGAGCCTGCTTGGGATTCTGTCTCTCCCTTTCTCTGACCCTCCCCTTGCTTGCTTATGCGTGCTATCTCAAAATAAATACATAAGCATTAAAAAAGAAGAAAGAAAAAAGGAGGGGCACTTGGGTGGCTCAGTAGGTTAAGCCACTGAGTTTGGCTCAGGTCATGATCTCATGGTATATGAGTTCGAGACCCAGGTCAGGCTCTCTGTCAGCACAGAGCCTGCTTCGGATCCTTGGTCTCCCTTTCTCGCTCTCTGCCCCTCCCTCACTTGCTCTCTCTCCCTCTTTCTCTTCCCTCAAAAATAAACAAACATTAACAATGAAATGAAAAGAAAAGAACGAATGAACGAACTTTGTCCCCTACAGTCTTATCAATAAAACTTGTTTGTATGGGGTGCCTTGGTGGCTCAGTGAGTTAAGCAACCAACTGTCGGTTTTGGCTCAGGTCATGATCTCAAGGTTCCTAAGACTGAGCCAGAGTTGGGCTCTGTGCTGAGAGGCGGGGCCTGCTTGGGATTCTCTTTCTGCCCCTCCCCCATTCACATGCCGCCCATGCTCATACAAGTTCTCGCTCTCTCAACAATGAGTAAACATTAAAAAAATAAATAAAACATGTTGTAAAACTTTTTATTTTTACCAGCCTGATAGACAAGATATGATAGCTTAATGTAGTTTTCATTTCCATCTCTTTTATGTTGCATGATTGGGCATCTTTTCTAATTAAAAAGACACTGTAACTGCTCTGACAAGTTTGATATTTTAGAGTAAGAGTTTTCAAATAAAATTTTCACAAAGACAAAATGTACTATTAAACACACTCTTTAAAAAGCTGAGTAATTTAAATACACTTCCACTCCCACATATGCTTTATTTATATCAGTTCATCCTATCAACACAAACATGAGCGTTTTGGTGTACCAGGACCTGCCCCTGCTGTACTAACGCAGGTGAGGTTAAGGCGTTTGGGGATGCTAAGGATGAGATGTTCAGCAGGGATCCCAGTAGTTTAAAAATCACTGAAGTTGAGAGCATCTATCTTTCAATAGAAAGTAATGCATTGAGGGGCACCTGGGTGGCTCAGTTGGTTGAGCATCCAACTTTGGCTCAGGTCATGATCTCACAGTTCACAGTTCGAGCCCCACTTCAGGGTCTGTGTTGACAGCTCAGAGCCTGGAGCCTCCTTCTCATTGTATGTCACCCTGTCTCTCTTTGGCCCTCCCCCATTTAGGCGCGCGCGCGCGCGCTCTCTCTCTCTCTCAAAAATAAATAAAAATGTTTAAAAAAAAGGGGGGGGGGGGAGTTATGCATTGGGCCAAAAGAGAAAGGTTTTTTTTCTGGGTTTAGAGATGGTCTGAGCAAAGAGTGATAAATGTTCACAACAGAACAAGCCTGCCTTTTCTATTTGAAAAAATAAAAAGGCAGCAGGGTAGGCTACAGAGGCCAGAGAATTATGGTGAGAAAAGTAGGGCCAGATACGACCAAAAGCTTAAAACCACAGCTGTAATAAAAACCTGTAACTAGGTACCTTTAATCAAACATAATACTCGATGCTGATTAGGGATTAAGTGCAAAAACAAAGAGCCCAGGAAGGTACTTGGTCCAAAGGCAAGGATATACCCCTCCTTCCCACATGTGTGGAGTAATTTCTATTCAGGATTAAAATCTGAGAAATGAGCAGGCTTACTGTGAACTTTACACTGCGCAGTTTATTAGACAGATTCTGTTGTGACAGAAAACTGAAATGTAACAAGAAATAAGCTACCTTCAGTGAGACATCATTAAAAAAAATAAAGTCATTCTGAAACGCTCTGACTGAAGCAATTACACTTCTAAACAGAAATCCCAATACAACCAAACCAATGCATAGCCTATTTTTCATTTTATCAGCAACCATTTATCTCTTCCCTTACATCCACAATTAAAACTGTAAGAGCCAACACAACCCAGGGCAGAGTACACAGTTGATTCATCTTTGTATCCCCCACAGCGCCATGTGCAGTAGGCACTCAATAAATACTTGGTGTATGAAAGAATGAAAACACCCTCCCATAGCAACATGCCCAGACTTTTCCATGGGAGGACCTTTCTCCTGAATTATAAGTTAGGGCAACTCCCTAGTAAACCTTTCAAATAAATTCAACAACTACTTGTCGAGTGCCCAATATGTGCCAGTGTTAGGCACTGCCCTTGGCAGGGGCATGTAAAGATGAGTAACGCATAGTCTTTAACACCCTCAGGGAATTCAGTCTAGTGTGAGAAACACAAACTATAAAATTCAATGGGAAAATGCCACCGTGGAGATAAAATGATGTGGGAACACAGGTGAAGGAACACGTAATTATGCAGGGAATGAAGAGAAAAGGTGAGGTCAGAGAATCCACAAAAATACAATCCCAGTCCCATCCTCCCCAATACACAGGCTTAAACTTGCTCTAAAATGATATTTGAGAAACACAAGAATGATCAAGCCATTCCACTGCAAGTAACCCTTAACAGGTCTGCAGTCAGTCATAGCTTATCTCCACGCAATACTATGTCCATAATCACCACCCCTGCAGTTAGTGGGCACCTGATATGTCAAACAGTGTTCCAGGCATTTTGTAGGTACTTATTTAATCCTCACAATAACCTGATAAGGTTGGTGCTATCATCATCTCAGTTTTACAAATGAGGAAACTGGAGGCACAGAAAGATTTTGTTTTGTTATTATTAAACCTTGTCCTATTTGTGGGAATGCCAGAGGCTGAGATCTGAGCCCAGTTCTGGCTCCAGAGCCCCCTTCTTGACCACCCACTTCTTAGCCTTACTTCCTGCCTCTAGGCTACTCCTAACATCAAAGTACTTTAAACTCTATGAACACAAGTTGTTTTAAACCTCTGTGCTTTGGCATGGAAAGCCCTTCAGCTATCCTTCACCAAATTCTTCCATTGCATGGCAGAAAACACCTTGTGGGCCCTTCATACTGCCAAAGTATCCTTCGTTACATCCCTGTATCACTGAGTTCATCACATCATATTATAACTACTCATTTGCATTTACATTGTTACACATAGGTCTCCTACATTTATCCTATGATAATTAAGCTTTATTATGCTTTACTATAATTACTTGCTTAAATGTCTTTTTTAAAAGTGTCACCTCCTTGGAGAAGCCAAACCTGACCCTTTTTTTTTTTTAACCTAAAATTGACTTTCCTATCCTTCCTAGTTACTTTCTCAGATCAAAGTCGTTTTTCACTTTCACAGAACTTCTCACAGATCAGTTTCTAAAATTTGATATCTTCTCCCCAACCAGAACATATGCTTCATGGGGGCAGGAAGCCTGTCTGTTCTGTCATGATATTTCTAACACCTAACCCTAACACACAGGAATATTAATAAATATTTGTGTATCTACCTCCTTAGACTATTAACTCCTTAAAACAGAGAGACATGGCTCTTGGTGAAAAGGTGTTCTGGGGCACCTGGGTGGCTCAGTAGGTTAAGCGTCCAACTTCAGCTCAGGTCATGATCTCACGGTCTGTGAGTTTGAGTCCTGCGTCCGGCTCTGTGCTGACAGCTCAGCGCCTGGAGCCTGCTTCAGATCCTGTGTCTCCCCCGCTCTCTGCCCCTCCCCACTCGCACTCTATGTCTCTCTGTCTCTCAATAATAAACGTTAAAAAAAAAAAAAGAAAAGAAAAGAAAGAAAGAAAAGGTGCTCTGCACAAGGGAGCCCATGAGACAGGTAAGGAAGGCACTGAAGAAGTGAGCATACCAGGCTGCAGAAAGACCTGCATCTGTTTAGGCAGCAATGATCTGGCAGAGTTTTTAAAGCAGTTGTGGCTATCGAAAGATTGTTCCAACAGACAGAGGAGGATGGAGGAGGCAGCTATTAGCTGGAGGTACAGGGAATTGGAACCCATTGTAAAAATCCAGCTCGTACCATCAATAACATTCACGAGATGGAAGGAAATGAAGGCGACCTGGAATCTGAGAACTGAAAGAACGGTGGTATCTCCTAGACCACACCCTGCTAGTTTGTTCTTTGTATCATGACTTGCATCTTCAGCTAGTCCCCAAAAGTCTTTTCTGAATTTAATTTACATGACCAAAACATTATGTCCAGCTTTTTCTCTTAAGTGTATAATAAGGCTTTCTTGTGATTCCACATTGTTAGTCTTTAATATATTTTATATGAATACTATCAATTAGAAGAAATATCATCCTGAGGTGCTTGGGTGGCTCAGTCGGTTAAGCGTCCGACTTCGGCTCTGGTCATGATCTCAAGGTTTGTGAGTTCGAGCCCTGCGTCAGGCTCTGTGCTGACAGCTCAGACCGTGGAGCCTTCTTTGGATTCTGTGTTTCCCTCTCTCTCTCTCTGCCCCTCCTCCACTCATGCTGTGTCTCTCAAAAATAAATGTTAAAAAAAAAAAATGTAAATCTCTGCATTTACAGAAACTCAAAGTTTAGGTAGGACTAAACTTAAACCCACAAGTTGAATTCTGCCTTAGCAACACTTCAAGAAAACTGGTATGACCCCAAGACCCCCAAGAGAAAGTGAGAATGAGCAGAATATCCATGGTTCTAACCAGAAAGATCTTAGGTAGGACGCATCACTGCCTCCCACGATCCTATACAGTTTTATTGAGACTTCCCTGAGAGCATTTATCTGTCACACAGTTTCATAATTTATCTGTGTGCCTATCTCCCTGGCTAAACAGACAGGGACTCTTATTTTGATAATCTTTGATACATCACATTGTAATGTTCTACCTGCCATAGTAAATGTTTACTAAGTACTTTCTGAATGAATGAATGAAAATTCCCCAAAGGGAGGGCTTTCCTAATAAAACCCTGTCAGAGTGTCAGTCCTCACTCTGATTCTAGGAAATAAAGTTTGGCAAATTTGTTAAACGGATACCTTCTTTCTCTTTACAAACCAGTCTGCTTCCAGAAATAATAAGGAAAAAGAGAAGTTGCTATACTAGTCTAAATATTTGCATTAAAATTTTTTGGCCGCATCATAATTTGCATACTTCCTTTTCTCCCTATGGTAAAAGTATGGCAATTTAAGAAAAAATAGGGATTGAGGCAGAATTATAAAATTCAGCATAAACTACAAAGCAATTCTGCAGATTATTTCTATAGTGCAGGATGCTCTCACCCTGCCCCCCTCCAAGAGGCTACAGCAAACAGTTGTGATGGGCATGGGACCCAACCTAACTGGTCTCCCCACCTCCAGCTCCTGCCAGCCCCACATTTTGCTGCCAAATTAATCTCCCTACAGCACAGCCTGTGATCAAGAGGCCTCCAATGAAATCATCACTGTCCTCCACCCTCCAACGCCTCCGTGTGCACTCCTTCAAGTTGATTGCGACATCAGCCAGAGCCTCAGGGGTATCACCGACCTCTCCCACACCCACTAGTGTAAATCATGTAGATTCTCCCTTCCTGGTTTTCCTCTATCCCTTCTCTCCTTCTTTCCTTCCACCCTGCTTCTGCCCCCTCTCCCAGGGTTAGCAAGCCTAGCCTAGATCAGCTACGACCAATAAAACTATAATGGGGGCTACAAATGTAGTTTTTAATTTGCCTGTAGCCACATGAAAAAGGTAAAAAGAAACCAGGGCCATAAATTTTAATACTGTTCTGTTTAAAACCAATATAACCAAAAAGTAATTTCATTGCTTAACTTTTAACCAACATAAAGTTAATGATGAGTGGTTTTACTTTTTTCCCCCCTCCAGACCAAGTCTTTGAAATCTGGGTGTCTTGTACTTTTCCAGGACATCTCCGTTCAGACCAGCCGTGCTTCAAGTACCATATGTGGCCAGTGGCCACCGTACTGGATTGTAACAGCTCGGGCTCAGATGCAATAGTCTCACTTGGCCCCATTGCCTCCTTCTTTTTCACCTCCTGAAAATACTTTAATCCAGTTGTAGTCACCCTGTCCTAAACCCATTTCCTTCCCTGGTGCTCTTCTGGCTGTCCCTTAAGTACAAAATGTCTCCAAACTTCAATACCCAGTTCAAGTGCTACCTCATTCAACAAGCATTTCCCATACCAACCCCCCCCCCCATAATTCATCTCTACATTCTTCGTACTCCCAGTTATCATCTAGCAACTCTCTAATAACATTAATGTTTTCGCTGTTGTGCCCAAGACTGTAAACTCTTTAAGGGCATGGTATTGCTGTTTATGTTACGGCTCCTAAAGAACATGGCACACACTGCTTTGCATACAGCAGACCTTGATTAACTTCTGGTGAAGTGAACTCTTTAATTTACCAGCCTTAGGATAAATAACTATACCCTTAACGTGAACACTCAAGTGTGGTTCCAAGGTAAGCTTAACCAGTGCATACTACCCACTGAAAACACAAGTGCTGAATGTGTAGGTGCATCCAAACCCTGCCATGGACAAAGCAACACTAACTCATACTCTGACTCAACATTTTAGCAAATGTCATAGATCAGAAGCATTATCTTCATACAAGAAGAGCACTGAAGCCAGAACCCCTGGAAATTCTGTACAGCATCATGGGCCATGCTCATGATAATTCATCAGAGATCTAACTATTAAAAATAACATGTTAAATAAATAAACGTTGGGAAAAAAAATTAAAAAAAAAAATAACATGTTAGGGGACGCCTGGGTAGCTCAGTCGTTAAGCGTCCGACTTTGGCTCAGGTCATGATCTCGCAGTTCCTGAGTTCAAGCCCCATGTGGGGCTCTGTGCTTACAGCTGGAGACCAGAGCCTGCTTCTGATTCTGTGTCTCCCTCCTTCTCTGCTCCTACCCTGCTCATGCTCTCTCTCTCTCTCTCTCTCTCTCTCTCAAAAATAAATAAACATTAAAAAATTTTTTTTAAATAATAATATGTTAAGGGAACTTGGGTGGCTCAGTTGGTTAAGTGTGCAACTCTTGACTTTGGCTCAGGTCATGATCTCACAGTTCATGAATTCAAGCCCCGCATTGGGCTCCGTGCTGATAGTGTGGATCCTGCTTGGGATTCTCCCCCTCTCTCTGCCCCTCCCCTGCTGGTGCATGCTCTCTCTCTCTCTCTCTCTCTCTCTCTCTCTCTCTCAAAATAAATAAATACACTTTTAAAAAATTAAAAAATAATAAAAATAACATGTTATAATATACCAGACAATGGAAATTCCCAGATTAGATACCCTTACCTGAACAACAGAGTGCCGAAACGACAACCAGGAAAACTCGGGACCTGGTCCCTACTCTGTAATGTTTCATGTTCCTATACCAACCTTAACTTTCTCTACTTGTGAAATTAGGGGGAAGGATAGTCCCTATCCATTGCAGGAATGGTTTCTTTCGTTCATGCCCATCACAGTGTAAACTCCATAAAGCTCCCCAAGTGACCATATTAAAAGGACACTCAGACAGTGCTACTCCTCTGGTCAAAAAAAGTTTTCCATTTCACTCCAACAACTTTCCAATGGCCTACAAGGCCCTGCATAATATGGCCTTCTGCTAGCTCTTCCCAACCACTCTCCCTCTCATCACTGCTCCAGCATCACTCACTGACAGCCTTGCTGTTTCTCAAACATGAAGAACACACATACTGCCCCAGGACCTTTGCACATGCTCCCTCTGCCTGAAAAGTTCCCCCCCACACCCAGCTCCAATCATCTATATGGCTTATACTCCTTCAGATCTCTTCTCAAATATTACCATATCAGAGAAGACTTTCCTAATGACTGGACATAAAATAGCCCAGCTTTCCTGCATACACCTGACACTGTTTACTCCTACCTATGCTATTTTATAACCCTGAGCAGTTATATGCTTATACTTTGTCTACCCCTACATTGGACCTAAGCTCCAGAAAAGCAGGATCCTGTTGGTTTTATTTGTTACTGTATCCTCACTGCTTAGAATAATGCCTGGAATGCAAAACAAATATTTGCTGGCTGAATAAGTTAATAAGCTACACTTTATCTTTCTTCTGAAAATAGCAGAACAAGAGACCATTCCTTCACTTTTTCCAATAATATTAAAAAAAAAAAATTATTCTTGACAGAGACAGAATGTGAGCAGGGGAGGGGCAGAGAGAGAGGGAGACACAACGTCCAAAGCAGGCTCCAGGCTCTGAACTGTCAGCACAGAGCCCAACGTGGGGCTAGAACTCACAAGTTGTAAGATCATGACCTGAGCCGAAGTCAGACACTTAACCGACTGAGCCCCCCAGGAGCCCCCAATAATATTTTAGAAAATATTTTCATTTTAATACATGCACATCAAGAAAAAATTACTTGAAAGTATATATATTTAAAAAACAAAAGTCATCCTACTGAGTAACCTAAATAGTCCTATTTTGCAAGGTTGGTAAATGTCCTTTCAGACCTATTGTATGTCTGTCTGTCTTGACAGAGTTCTACATTCCTATTCACAAAAACAAGATCATATCTGATTTTATTCTGTAGTTTGTACACTGTATCATGTCATGGTCATATACTTAGAATTATCTCATTCTTTTTAATAGCTATTTTTCTATTTTGCAGTATATCTTAGTTTAGAATTCAATCCCCTATTGATGGGATAATTCAAGTTTCTTTTTTTTTTTTTTTTTTTTTTTTTTTTTTACTGTTTTTTATTATTTTTGAGCGAGCAAGACATAGAGTGCGATTGGGGGCGGGTGAGAGAGAGAAACACACACAGAATCTGAAGCGGGCTCCAGGCTCTGAGCTGTCAGCACAGAGCCCAACATGGGGCTCGAATACACAAACAGTGAGATCAGACCTGGGCCGAAGTCGGGTACTTAACTTACTGAACCACCCAGGCACCCCAATTCAAGTGTCTCTCATTTGAAAAGACAAAAGAGTTTTGTTTTGTTTTGTTTTTCCCAGGCCAGATAATTCACCCTCTGGCCAAGACTTTAAATCTCACCTATGCATCCAGAACTAGAGCAGAAAGTAATGCAGATTAATGAAGGAACAGGCAGAAACTCCACACAGAGGGTACCATATAAGATCTGAAACCAACGAACACCATCTTCTACTCCCTGCCAAATGGCCCCTTCGCTCTCTTTTTCACTATTCAGCATGCATTTATAAAGCTACAGATAATTCTGGGCCCTCTGGGTTATGTCTCTGTTTTCTCTTGTTCCTTTTTCCCTCCTTCTGAAAGATGGATTACCTCAGCCCAGCATTAACCCCTACAGAAACTTAAGAAGAATACCACTTATCAATTCTCTTTCACCCATGTGTTCTCCAAAAGATATCCATAAAAGGCCCCCCTGAGACTCTCCTGTGGCAGACTTTATTTCCTGAGCTGCCTTCATGATTTATACAGAAATTTCTCCCCCTCTTCTGTCCCCAGCAGTGATCCCAGAGCAGGATGTTGCTCATAAATCTTTTCCCTCGGCTTACCTACCACCCACTGACTGGCTTATTTTTACAAGAGTTGCCATTTCCCATACTCCCTTAGTGTAAGCCCCCTGTGTCACAAAAGTTTTGTTCCTGAGGTCTCTGTCCATCACAAGAACCAGGCACGGTCAAAATGTCATTACTTCTGCTATTGTGAGTGCAGAAAATTCTACAAGGGGCTATAAAGGAATATTGATAGATTTAAATTTATTTGTTTTGAGAGAAAGAAAGAGAGAGATCATGAGCGTGGGAGGGACAGAGAGAGGGGGAGAGGGAGAGAATCCCAGGCAGGTTCCCTGCTGTCAGTGCAGAGCCTAATATGGGGCTTGATCTCAAGAATCGAGGGATCATGACCTGAGCGGAAATCAAGAGTCAGATGCTTAGCCAACTGAGCCACCCAGATGCCCCTCTCACTTATTTTTAAAATATTTATTAATTTATTGAGTGTCTTCTTAGTCCAGATACAATGCCAGCCCTTGAAGACACAAAGGTGATAGCCCTTAAATCAGCTGTCTCATGACAGAATCTTGTAACGAAGACAAACATCATGGCAATTTAAGAAATAAATGTCATAATAAAAGACTTGTACCTTTGAGAGGTGGTGGACCATTGCTGCCCAAGGGTGACAGGGGCATGCTGAAAGGTGAGTGAACCAGAAGTTAAACACCATTTGATACTCTGAGCCATCCTTGTATGCTTTCTCCTCTTGGTCCCCAAGTCAGCACTCCCTTGTTTTTCCTCCCACGTCTTCGCTATTGTCTTCTCAATCTCTTGAAAACTTCTTGCTACTTAGTTTCCTCTTCTTAGGAAGTTCCCAAGAAAATCTCCCAAGAAATTCTCCCAAGAAAATCTCATGTATAACTGTGATTCAATTTCTTCTTTTTTTGAGAGAGAGACAGAGACAGCATGAGCTAAGGAGGGGCAGAGAGAGAGAGAGAGACGGAGGAGAGAGAATCCCAAACAGGCTCCATGCTGCCAGCACAGAGCCCGATGTGGGGCTTGAACACACAAAACCTCGAGATCATGACCTGAGCCCAAACCAAGTCAGATGCTTCACCGACTGGGCCACCTAGGCACCCCTCAATTTCTACCAAACAAATGTGTATCTTAGGCCCAGATTTTTCCCAATGAGCTCCACTCTTAGATAACCAACTGCCCACTTGACACCTCCACTAGCGAGGGGATTCAAAGGCATCACAAACTTAAACTCTCCCCCTAAGCATTTACATCACCTACACACCTTGACCACAGCCCTTCCCATTAACAACACCACATAATGAATTGCACTTGACCCTTTTCTTTTATACATGCTCTACATCCAAACACCTACAAATCCTTTTTCACTATTTCTCCCAAATTATCCAAAATCAATTTAGTCCTTTCCAGCTAACCCATGAACCCACTTGCTAATCCCCCCCAACTGGTTTCTCTGCTTCTGCCCCACTACACTCATTCTGTACTTTATAACTGACCTTCTAAAATCACGTCAACCATTCACCTACTTAAAATTGTTTAATAACTTCCCATACCCCTAAATATAAAGTCAAATTTCTTAGCATGGCCCACCAGATCATTTCCTGGCCTGGTGCTCTATTCTCCAGCTATACTGAAGTCCATTCAGTTCCTCAAAGGAGCCATTTGTGTGTGTGTGTGTGTGTGTGTGTGTGTGTGTGTGTGTGTGTTTGCATGCGTGTGTTTTAAAGTACTTTATTTTATTATTTTATTTTTGAGAGAGAGAGAGATAGCACATGCACAAAGGGAGAAGAAGGGCAGAGAGAGAGAGAGAGAGAGAGAGAGAGAGAGAGAGAGAGAGAGAGAGAGAGAGAGAGAGAGAATCTTAAGCAGGCTCTATGCTGGGCATAAAGCCTGATGCAGGGCTGGATCTCACAACCATGAGATCGTAAGCTGAGCTGAAATCAAGAGTCAGATGCTTAACCAAAGCTACCCAGGTGCCCCGTGTGTGTGTTTTCTTAATCCAAACCATCACAAGTATGTTTCCTTTTAGCTGGAATACATTTTTCTGCTCCCTATTCCACCACCCAACTTTTTCAATTAATTAACTCTTAAACATACACTCACTTGCTGCTGGGCACCTCTTCCTCCAATAAGTCTTCCCTGATTATTCTGCAAATCTGACTTTAGGTGCCCTTTCTACATGCTCCTGTAAAGCCCTGTACTTCCTGAATAGCACTTACAGGTGAATGACACAAAGATGGGAGAAAGGCATAACATATGCCAAAGCATGTTATTTTAAAGACAAAAGTCTGCGTATGGAATTATAAGAACTTCTGTCCAGGCATCAAGGCTGGTGGAAGCACAAGAGTGAGTGGAGATGAGACCCGACGAGAATGCTGAAGCCCAAAGGATGGAGGCTTGAAGGTCACATTAAGGAATCCAACTATAAACAGTAGATGATTGGGAGCCCTGGAAGATTTTTCTGTTTTGTTTTGTTTTCAAAAAATTTTTAATGTTTATTTATTTTTGAGAGAGAGGGAGAGAGGGAGAGAGACAGAGAGAAAGAGAGCGCGCGTGAGAAGAGTGGGGGTGGGGGAAGAGGAAGGGAGACACAGAATCTGAAGCAGGCTCCAGGCTCTGAGCTGTCAGTACAGAGCCCGACATGGAGCTCGAACTCACAGAGTGCAAGATCATGACCTGAGCCAAAGTCAGAGGCTCAACTGACTGAGCCACCCAGGCGCCCCTGTTTTGTTTTAAGATTTTATTTTTAAGTAATCTCTACACTCAACATGGGGCCTGAAGCCACGACCCTGAGACCAAGAGTCGCATGCTCTACCAACTAAACCAGTCAGGCGCCCTCTTTTTGTTTGTTTGTTTAAAGTAAGGTCTACACCCAAAGTGGAGCTTGAACTCACGACCACAAGATCAAGAGTTGTGTGCTCTACCGACTGACCCAGCTAGGTGCCCCATTAAGTTTTGTAAGTAAAGGAGCAAAATGAACACACAGGAAACCTAGCATAATGCACTTCCCTCCTATTGAGTAACAGTAATGAAGTTAGGATGGGGAGATAATGACTTACATTTAGAGGCACAGAGGAATCTGGGAAGGGAAATGATGGTACTGTGGGAGCAGTTTTGGCTTAGAAATCCAGATGTGGGAGTCACCTATTGTGGGTAGTGTAGCCACAATAAGACACTGCACAGAAAAAAATTCTGTAAGAGGGAAAGAAGTCAGGGATAAAGGTGTGAGGAATGGCAACTCTTACTAAGCAGGAAAAAAAGGAAGTTACATGAGAAAGTGGGAGGGGCCAATCGGAAAGGTAAAGAGCTTATGAGCTAGCATGAGTGTCCCAGAGAAGGTGCCAGGGAGGAGGGAAGGAAATGTCCCATCGTGTGCCAAGTTCACTGTGCAGCACTCTGCACACAGTAGGTGCTGAGCATTGTTAAAATAATACACTGAGCACCTCTGTTCAGGTTACATGTATTCTAAAGAAACTGCATATATTTCTCAGATTATTTATTAAGTTACTATCCTACTACAGAGAGTTAGTTTGAGAGATGTTTTGAAAAACCACACCCACTCCCTGATTCAAAGGATGCCAGATGTGAATCCTTTTGAAAAGAAACAAAATTTTCTTCATGCAAATAATTACCCTCTAACATTTCAAATTGGGGGGTTAAAGTATCCTATCTTCATAAAGGAGAGGAATCTTGCTTTAGCATGAAAAGGTCATCTGAGTGGGTGGAGTCAAGAAGGGGTACAAAGATCTGGACAATGAAAGACAAACACTGGTGAAGACCAGGCATGGGCAAAGGAAAGGCAGAGCCAAATACCCATGAGCTGAAATCATCACAACATGAAGGGGGTCACTCAGCAGACTGGCTGAACCAAATAACTTTTAAAGATTCAAAAAATGCTCATTAGCCTCATAAT
Organism: Felis catus; assembly: GCF_018350175.1. NCBI lineage: Eukaryota > Metazoa > Chordata > Mammalia > Carnivora > Felidae > Felis > Felis catus. Next base: position 133,538,952 of record NC_058371.1, read on the forward strand.
GATACCAAGTATCAGTATTTCCTTTCTGAGCCATAATGAAGCACCTCCTTTCAAAATACAGGCAATATTCCTGCTTCTCTGGCTACACTGCTTCCCTAGACATAGACTTAGCCAAATGGAGAAAAAAAGATGTTTTCCTCTATGAGCTATACCCTTTACTCCTCTTTGCTCATGGGTTGGTGAGAGAAGAGGCTTAGCAAGTGTGTGTATAGAACCTGAACAGTAACCTAAGTACCACCCTGCCTACAACAGAAGAGGCTACTGTGAGAGGACACTGACAAATTAGCCTGAAGAAATGGAATATGTGTGATTGTTAAGCACCATTGGCTAAAAGGCTTGCTGTACTTCAGAGCAATTTGTTTTTAAAAGGTCACTGAAGACAAATAGGTAGAGTAAATCACTATTGACACAATCCTGAAGACTTCACAGACAGGCCTTAAAACCTACTTTTCAATAATTGGGTCACCAAGTAATTGCCTCGGCAGTTCTAGGATTTCACAAAAACACCAAGTTAACGCATTAGTAATACAGCAAGAACTTTGAGTTGCCTTTCCCATAAAGAGCAAATAACCATCCTCCCTCTCTCTCTCTCCCATAACAGCGGCAAACTCAATCATTCATTAATCATGGGTTCTCTGCAAAGCACAAGAGATAATGCTGAGGGATTAAACAGGCCCCTGCTGTAAAAGAAGTTAACAATTTACACAGATGTGTGAAATAACACTGGGACCAAGGAAAATAAGCACTGGAGGTTGTATTAGTCTGGGTCTAATCAGGAAAGAGAAACCACACAACAATGTAAACAGAAAGTGAATATAAAAAGCAATCCCACTATGACAGAACAGCCATAAAGACATAAAGAGAACTCTAAAGGGTACCCTGAGCTGAGAGAGGGTACCCAGGGAAGAACAAACTTTGCAGAGGAGTCCCTCCCCAAAACTGAGGTTGAGATGTCATGGGCGGGGGTGTGGCTGCAGCACACTGGGTGGCAGATAAGGTCACTGGAACTGGGCTACACTAACAACAGCAGGGGACAACTCTCTGGGGCGCGATGGGCCGAGGCTGATGCAGGTACGCAGAGCCAGCTGCGCACTTCTGTGGGAATCAGACCGGGCGCGTGCGGTGTCTGCACTGACAGGATCGATGGATCCAGGCTGCAAAGTCGCCAAGAGACTTCATGTGCCAAGCAAAGCACCACTGGGTATGTGTACACACAGAGTGTGCATGCTCACACTGACAAGCTGCACAGCAGGACTGAGAAAAAGCAAGCACAAACAAAGGAAGAATCTCCCTAACTCCACAATGTCCCTCCAGTACCCTCTACTGGTCAAGTTGAACACCGCGTCCACTGTAAAGGAGAAATGCTTAGAGTCTATTATAACAGAGCAGGTACTGAAGGGTGAATTCAGAAAAGAGAAGCATTAATTAAAATGTGGCACAGAGGAAAGGACAAAGGCACAAAAAGAGTAAAGAATTTCTCGGGTGATCAGAGTTTTAAAAGAGGTGTTGTTTCAGTGGCACCTTGAAGAATGAGTAAGATTTTGAAAGACCTGGGGGTGAAGGGGAGGCTGGGAAGGTGAGAGAAAACTCATTCCAGGTTGAGAGGACAGTTTTATTATTAACTCTGGGATTTTGGGCAAACCATTTAACCTCTTTAAGCCTACCCACCTTATAAGATACCCAAGAGGTTAAAGTGCAACAGAAGACTATGAATAATGCTTTGAAAAAGTTTAAAGCACTAAATGAAAACCACCTGACGGTAATACCTTTACCCAGCAACTAGAATGCAAGCTCCAGCACAGACCCTACCAGCTAACCTACTCCCACCCCAGCTCCTTCCCTCACCATCCACTCCCCCTAGTTCCTGGTAGACACTTGTGACATCAAGGCCCTACAGAAGTCTTTGCTGAATGAACGAGTAGATCTTGGATTATCAGGAGAACAGAAAAGACCCTTCATTTAAAATCAACCCCCCACGGGGTGCCTGGGTGGTTCCATCGGTCAACTGACTTTTGATTGCGGCTTGGGTCATGATCTCACAATTTCATTGATTCAAACCCCATGTAGGGCTCCATGTAGGGCTCTATGCTGATAGCACTGAGCCTGGTTGGGATTCTCTCCCTCCCTCTCTTAAAATAAATAAATAAACTAAAAAAATAAAATAAAATAAAACTAACCCAAAGGAAATATATGATTTATTTCCTTAAAAGTGTAAAAAGTATTATTAAACATTCTCTCTACACATAAGGCACACTTACCATTTTGTTTTGTTTTTAATTTTATTTATTTATTTTGAGAGAGGGAGAGAGGGAGAGGGAGGGAGGGAGGGAGGGAGGGAGGGAGGGAGAGAGGGAGAGAGAGAGAGAGAGAGAGAGAGAGAGAGAGAGAGGGAGGAGAGAGAAAAGGAGACAGACAGAATCCCAAGCAGGCTCCACACTGTCAGCAGGGCTCAAACTCATGAACCATGAGATCATGACCTGACCTGTAACCAAGAGTGGGATGCTTAACCAGTCAAGTCACCCAGGTGCCCCTACACTTACTTTACATATACCCTAAACCATATTCTTAATGTAACATTTTCTTAAAACACGGACCTTTATTTTTTCTTTATTTTTTTGATGTCTATATATGTATTTGAGAGAGCATGCATGTGCAAGCAGGGAGGTGGGGGGGGGGGGGGCAGAGAAAGAGAGAGAATCCAAAGCAGAAATTGAGCCCAGAGCCCAGAGAGGGGCTCTATGTCACAAATCATTAAATCATGACACAAACCAAAATCAAGAGTCAGAGGCTTAACCAACTGAGCCACTGGCTCCTCCTTAATGTAACATTTTAACAAGAAATATGAAATAAGAATTTTATTGAGAAATGAATGCAGAGTGTCACCTACCATTTTAACTTACCCAAACGCTTAATATATAAATCCCACAGTAACAACAACAACAGAAAAATCATTCTCAAGTTCGCTTCAGCAGCACAAGTACTACAAGGCAAACAACAACAGTGCACTTGGGTGGCATAGTCAGTTAGGCGTCTGGCTCTTGATCTCAGCTCGTAAGTTCTCAGTTCATAAGTTCAAGCCCCCACATCAGCGGGCTCTGTGCTGCTGGTGCAGAGCCTGCTTGGGATTCTGTCTCTCCTTCTCTCTGACCCTCTCCTGCTTATGCTTGCACTATCTCGCTCTCTTTGTCAAAATAAATAAACTTAAAAAAAAACAAAACAAAACAATAAAAATACAAATCTCAATCACCTGAGCCCACAGTCAGCAGGAACATTTGATTAGGCAGTTCACACACTACCAGACCTCTGTCACCCACCAGGTTTCTGAGCTGGGTCTCAAGAGCACAGCAGGGTTATTTCCCAAATACTGCCCAATGGAGCCCACTTTTAAACCTCCTATGGGCTTTAGGAACATCACAGAGTTCAGGGCCTGGAGAGGCCCTGAACACTAAAATTATCAAAGGCAGGTCAACAGAAAGGGAAACAAATTAATATTTATTAAACACTGGCTCACTGCAGGCACACTGCTGGGTTTTGAAAAATATTATCTCACATAATTCTCATTTTTAAAAAATTTTTTTAAATGTTTATTTTTGAGAGAGACAGAGTACAAGTGGGGAGGGGCTTAAAGAGAAGGAGACACAGAATCCGAAGCAGGCTCCAGGCTCTCAGTTGTCAGCACACAGCCCAAAGCAAGGCTCAAACCCACAAACTCATGACCTGAGCCAAAGTTAGGCGCTTAACCAACTGAACCACCCAGGTGCCCCGATTCTCATTTTTTTTTAAGTTTATTTATTTATTTTGAGAGAGACAGAGAAAGCATGAGTGGGGGAGAGGCAGAGAGAGAACCCCAAGCAGGCTCGGCACCAGCAGCATGAGCCTGACACAGGGCTTGAACTCAAGAAACTATGAGATCATGACCTAAGCCAAAATCAAAGAGTCCAGACACTTAATAAACTGAGCCACCCAAGAACCCCTATAATTCTCATTATTATTATTATTATTATTATTGTTATTATTATTTTAAGTAGGCTCCATGCCCAGTGTGGGGCATGAACTCAAGACCCTGAGATTATTTTTATTTTTTAATGTTTATTTTTGAGAGAGACAGAGACAGAGTGTGAGCGGGGAAGGGGCAGAGAGAAAGGGAGACAGAATCCGGAGCAGGCTCCAGGCTCTGAGCTGTCAGCACAGAGCCTGACGCAGGGCTCAAACTCACAAACCGCGAGATCATGACCTGAGCCATAGTCAAGATGCTCAACCGACTGAGCCACCCGGGCGTCCCAAGACCCCTACATTAAAAGTCACATGCTGTACCCACTGAGCCAGCCAGGCACTCCTCATTATTATTCTTATTTTACAGATGAAGGAAGTAGAGTTTGGAGAGGTTAAGTAAATTGCCCAGCATTACACAATCTAGTGGGGCTAGACTTCAAGCCCAGGTCTAACGGATTTCAAAGCAAACTTTTTCCCTTGAACTTCAGCTGTCTCCAGGTGAAAATCCAATGGCAGAGTCTCAGTGAGCCCGTATGAATTCCACTCACCTGGGTCACTACTGCAGGTTGAAGACAGAAAGGAAAAGTAACAGTGATGTTAAGACCTGTTCTAAATTATCTTCTCCTCTCACCCCGTTCGTTGCCTTTGCTCTCAACTCTTTTTTTTTTTTACAAACTAGCACATATTTTTAAATACATTTTTTAGACAAGAGTTCTTATTCTCCGCTCTCATTTATTACTGTGCCCCCTTTGAAAATCAACACCTCCCTTCTTACATTAGGACAATCTCATATCTCAGTCATCAAGTGCTCACTTGAGGAAAGGAAGTCTCACCGGATGTTGAAATGATCATCTAAAATGAGAACTGCTACAACTTCTAACCGTTGAGGGGTTGATTCATTAACAGGGCCACCACCTGACATGTGTGCAGTGCTCCACGGACTGCTTGAGGCGCTCTCCAAGACAGCACACGACACCTCGCCACAAGGATGACAACAGCTCAGCTAGGGCAAGCTGGGGCGGTCTGAACTTCTCCTAGGCTGGGCACCACCTCTATCCCTCAGTTCATCTTTTTCCTGCCATTGGCTCATCAGTCATCCTCCCTTTCTTGTCCCGACTCCACCTTCTACACCTCAACGTAAAGAAAGCAGCTTTGTCCCTTCACCAGAAGGGTCGCATGTTCCTGTGACTACAGGAGCCAGGCTGAAGCACTGTCCCAGGAGCAACCTTTGATGCAATACTCCTTTATGGTGTCAGACAAGAACAGTCTGCTGCAGGAGATCTCTGGTCCAAGCCTCAGAGTTTCAAGTCAGAGCTCAGAAAGTACTTCCCTGCCACCTGCTTCTGCCAAGACAACATGGAACAGGAGTTAAGGACCCCTGTTAAGGGGTTAAGGGTCTGGTGATAAAAAGAAGGTAGCTTGAATATCTACCACTGATGAGTCAGTTACCTTTTCCTTTCCTTTTTTTCATCTGTAAAATATAGCTGCGTAGGGAACTGAGACTGAAATGAAATCACGCCTATCAAACACTTATTAACACAAAATCTGGTCACTGCGCTCATTAAATATTGGCTGCTGTTGGCATCTGAACTCACAAAAGCAGTGTCTCCCACAGTCTGGCTCTTCCAGCATCAAAGGGGACTGGAAGGCCTTGAATACTCTTATCTCTAGTTGAATCACCTCAACTGGAGGACGGAGAGTCTACCCACAGTCCCCGGACTTGCTTACTCCTCCCTCCAGCTGTGACCTCTGCTCCTTTGTCAAATCTTACAACTTGTTTGGAAGATATGCTCAGAAGGTGATTACCAAACATTTGGGAAGTTAGTAAACACATTAGCATTCTTGGGCCCAGTACCTTACTAGTTCACTGGAGTTACAAAGGCCAGTCTCTGACCTCTAGTTTAAAATCTGGTTGGGGCTTAGACTAACTGCAACAAAGGAGCCAGGTGAAAAGCCAGCAAGAGATAAGCTTGATGGGGAGTTGGGTACACAGGGAGGGAGTTTACCGAAAGTGGACCTTCAACTCTGCAGGCCTGAATTTAGAGAGCAGTTTCCAAGTCTTGGTTCCATAAAATGCTAGATTACCCGTGTTAATAATAGCATTGCTTTTAATATATCAATATAAACACTGAACATAAAGTGTTCAAATACCATCATTTTTGCTAAAGGTTTCAATCACATGCAAAGCCCTGCACTACATGAAAACAAGGGGATAGGAATTTAAACTTTAAATGTAAAATTAAAAACAATGGCTTTGGGACCTCTGTACAAAGTTCCAAGAATTCACTTAAAATGACCTCTTTCTGCACCGCACAAGAGTAAAGGAGTTTTTCTCTTGATGTTAGGTGGGAAAAGGAGCAGAGGAAGGGTCTAAGCCCTCAGCCTCCTCAGTGGTACAGAGCTAAAGAATTCTGCCGTGTGCCCCTTACTGCAACAACAACACAGCTGACCCCAGGGCACTTCAAATCTCAATCCAGGAGGAACACCTGCAAGGCCACCCTGGGCAGGGCACATTTACACAGGATTTGTGAGTCAGAGCAAAGCTGGGGTAACAGCGGCTGCCACCTTACAACCTTAACAGAAATCTTCTCCTGAGGGAGCAGTCAAAATTCAGACGAAGAGCAGCCCCACACTCAACCACTAGGAAACCCTGTTTTCTTTTAATTAAAAAAAATTTAGAGGTCACCCCTCCGCTTTGTTTACAAGTAATGAGTCCCGCAGCCCCCATTTATCACCCCTGGAGATTCTTTTGCACTTTGATGTGAAAAGAGTCAGAGCCCATTGTGATCTTGGCTACTCCAACAGCAGTCCTTTCATTTGCAAACGAAGCCTTGGCCTCAGTGAGAACCAACTGTCAGAAAAAATTCATGGCCTTTCCTTCCAATGATTTATCAGAGATGGGGGAAGAGAAGCTGGCTGTAAGACAACTTTCCAGAAAGGGTTCCCAGCACATCCCCAATGCATTCCCGGATCTTCGCCGGTTCTTTCAGCCCAAAATGCCCCTTTCTCAAATCCCACCACTCATGAAAGGTCACCTTCTCTCTTGACACTCCATCCCCTTTGGAAGGACGCTCTCTCTCTCCTTTAAGCTTTCAGACAAAGCCCAAATGGCCTTATTGTTTTTAGGTGTTCCCTCCCTCATGGCAACGCTCCAGAGCAAGAAAAGTACCTGACGTGGCCACAACAGACACTCAACCATCCCAATAATTAGGTCACAAGGCACCTGTTTTACCCCATCTTTACCACTCTTATATTAAATGGAATTGAGTGCTAAGAAAGTTTATTTTTTTAAGGTGTATTTATTTTTGAGAGAGAGAAAGAGACAGAGTGCAAGCAGGGGAGGGTCAGAGAGAGAGGGAGACACAGAATCTGAAGCAGGCTCCAGGCTCTGAGCTGTCAGCACAGAGCCTGATGAGGAGCTTGAATTCAGGATCCGTGAGATCATGACTTGAGCCGAAGTTGGGACGCTTACCTGGCTGAGTCACGCAGGCATCCCAGAATGTTAAGAAAGTTTAAAATGGAAGAGGATTTAAAGATTTCTTGACATATCTAAGAATCCAATGTGGTAGTCAAAAGTACACAGCAGGGCGATTAAGACTTTTTCAAGTAAACTTTAAAAATTAGAATATAACATACATTTAAAAAGTATACATCTCTTGCTGCCATTTGCAACAACATGGATGGAGCTAAAGAATACAATGCTAAGCAAAATAAGTGAGACAGAGAAATATGATCTCACTCATGTGGCGTTTAAGAAACAAAGCAAATGGGGGCTCCTGAGTGGCTCGGTCGGTTAAGCATCTGACTTCGGCTCAGGTCATGATCTCACAGTTCGTGGGTTCAAGCCCCCCACCTCGATCAGCAGCAGAGCCACTTTACATCCTTTGTCCCCCTCTGTCTGCCCACCCACCCCCCCTCTTGAGCACATATGTGTGCATGCACACTCTCTCATTCTCTCTCAGATATAAACATTAAAAAAAAAAAAAAGAGCAAATGAACAAAAAAAAGAGACAAAAAAAAGCCACTCAAATATGGAGAACTGGTGATTGCCAGGGGGGACCTGGGTGGGGGATGGGTGAGATAGGTAAAGGGGGAGTATACTCGTAAGTATATACTCATAAGAGTATACTTATGATGAGCACTGGGTAACCTATAAAATTGTTGACTCATATTGTACACCTCAAACTAATAACACTGTATATTAATTATATTTCAATTTTTTAGAAGTGCATAGCTCAGGCACACATTTTCACAAAGAGACATACTCTGGTAACCAGCACCCAGATCGAAACACAGAACAATACCAGCACTCTTGAACTATTAAACTATTTTTAGTCAAAAGACTTATCTTGACTCTAACTGAGCTTTAGAGCTAACTTCCTGGGATAGAACCACAGGGTCTCACAACCTCAGCAATGCTGACATTTGGAGCCAGAATATTCTTTGCAGGGAAGGGAGGTAGGGTGGTAACCTGTGCATTGTAGATGTAGCAGCATCCCTGCCCTTTACTCATTAGATGATGACAACTAAAAATCTCTCCAGACATTATCAAATGTCTCCCCAACGCTGGGGAGTAATATTATTCCTGGTTAAGAACCGCTGGTATATAAGAACAAGTTAAACATATTAAGAGGAAATAGATAAATCCACAAAATAGGACATACATTCAGCTCAGTTCCACAACCAATCTTCCACCCCTCAAGTAGAGTAGTTGCTCTAGATTAAGACTCAAGAAATAAAACCTAGAGGGGCGCCTGGGTGGCTCAGTCAATTGAGCATCTGACTTCGGCTCAGGTCATGATCTCACAGTCTGTGAATTTGAGCCCTGCGTCGGGCTCTGTTCTGACAGCTCAGAGCCTGGAGCTGGCTTCGGATTCTGTCTCCCTCTCTCTCTGCCCCTCCCCTGCTCATGCTCTGTATCTCTCTGTCAAAAATAAATAAACGTTAAAAAATTAAAAAAAAAAAAAAGAAAGAAAGAAAGAAAGAAAGAAAGAAAACCTAGGGATGCCTGCATGGCTCAGTGGGAGGAGCATGAGACTCAATCTTGCAGTCATGATTCAAGCCCTGCATTGGGTGTAGAAATTACCTAAATAAAATTTTGACAACAAAAAGAAGCAAAACCTAACACAACGTAAGTGCTTTGGCTTGCTTAAATCAGGAATCAGAATGTTAATAACTTTAATGGATTTTTTTTTGAGAGAGAGAGAGCATGAACAGGGAGGGGGGGGGAGAGAGGGAGAGAGGGAGAGAGGGAGAGGGGGAGAGGGGGAGGGGGAGAGGGGGAGAGGGAGAGAGGGAGAGGGAGAGGGAGAGAGGGGGAGAGGGAGGGGGAGGGGGAGGGGGAGGGGGGAGGGGAGGGGGAGGGGGGAGGGGGAGGGGGGAGGGGGAGGGGGAGGGGGAGGGGGAGGGGGAGGGGGAGGGGGAGGGGGAGAGAGAATGAATCTCAAGCAGGCTTCTCGCACAGCACGACCTCATGACCATGAGATCATGACCTCAACCAAAATCAAGAGTTGCACACTTAAGCGACTAAGCCACCCAAGTGCCACCCCCCCCCCCACCTTTTAAGTAATCTTTACACCCAACATGGTGCTCAAACTCATGACCCTGAGATCAAGAGTTACACGCTCTACCCACTGAGTCAGTCAGGTGCCCCTAACTTTAATAGACATTGTAAACAATCTCAACAGTTTGGATATGGGCTAGTCATTAGATGAATCCAAAATGTTTATTTAATTAGGTATGAAATTGGTGTCCAGTTATGTAGTGAAATATCTGTATTCTTTTTAGTGATGCACATAAGGTATGCAGGAGTGAAAAAATAGATGCCTGGGATTTACTTTAAAACACTTCAGCAAAGGGACGCCTGGGTGGCTCAGTCGGTTAAGCATCCAACTTTGGCTTAGGTCATGATCTCACGGTTCGTGAGTTCAAGCCCCACGTCGGGCTGTGTGCTGACAGCTCAAAGCCTAGAGCCTGCTTTGGATTGTTTGTCTCCCTCTGTTTCTACCCCTTCCCCACTCATGCTCTTTCTCTCTCTCTCTCAAAAATAAACATTAAGATAAATAAATAAAATAAAAAATAAAATCCTTCAGCAAAGAAAAAAAAAGGAAAAGGGGCAAAGAAAAAGGATAGATTTTAAGTGTGACAAAATATTGAGAAATGTTAAATATGGGAAAAAGGTATTTGATAATGAAATATTCTTTTTACTTTTCCTAATATCTAAATATTTCTATGAAAAAAATGTCTTTTAAAGTGAAGGAGGGACAAGGAGAGGGTAGGCAAGAACTATGATGAAGTCCATACTAATAGATTATCAAGGTCAATCAGAGCCAATATTATTTCCTTATTGCTGCTTCAGCGCACAAGATTCCTTTCCCTCCTTCCCTTTCCTCTTTGTCTATCTTGCCCTCCCCCCTTCCCTTTAGACTCTTCTTAACAAGAAGTCTTGGACAATCTCATGCTTCCAATAGCTTTAAATTTTTTTTTTCAACGTTTATTTATTTTTGGGACAGAGAGAGACAGAGCATGAACAGGGGAGGGGCAGAGAGAGAGGGAGACACAGAATCGGAAACAGGCTCCAGGCTCCGAGCCATCAGCCCAGAGCCTGACGCGGGGCTCGAACTCACGGACCACGAGATCGTGACCTGGCTGAAGTCGGACGCTTAACCGACTGCGCCACCCAGGCGCCCCTCCAATAGCTTTAATAAGACATGTTCTCTTAGCTATATCTATTAACATCTTACTTCCGAAAACATATACAATCCAGCGTCTACGATTTTAGCAACAAAAATGGCAGCAGTCTGTGATGCGGTTTATGAAAAAGGCTTCGTCTGATGAAGGCATCCAAACTTGTTGGTCCAAAGCAGAAATGAATTGCACACAATGTATGTGCCTCGTATGTTAAATGTTATTCTGTATAGTAATTTAAAAATTTCACAACCAAAACAAACCAGTTGCCCCCAGCATTCCCTATAGTCTGATTCACACATTCAGCTATTGACTTCTCCAGGCCTTTGCTTCCTCTGGTACAAGGAGGCCGATTACCATCTAATCTGACCACTTTACAGGGTTATCATGAAGCAGAAGAAAACAAGACTCTGATTCTGAAATAATGTCCTACAGGCTTCTCATAAACCACAGGAACCTGAACTGAAATTCTCTTCTTCCTAACCATGTTTCACAGATTCTTAAGAAGGCTAACTGCTCAGTAACTTCAGAAGAAAAGGATTATTGTAATTGAAACTCCACAGAAAGAAGAAAAAGGCTCTTCTCCAAATCAGGATAGCATAAAATTAGTATCCCTACATAGATAGTGTAATCCTAAACAATGTAACTCAATGTCCTTCTTATCCACTACCGCAGACCAAAGTATCATGTAAAATGATATACTGCCACTACCTAGACTAGTATCCATTATATAGAAGGCACTAAATGATATTAACTCATTCTCTCCAACTCTTAGCATTGGTAGAGTTCAGGGCTGAAGGAAAAAGGAAAAACCATCTGCAAACGAATCCGAAACTGACCCACTGGCACAATAATCTGGAACTTAGAATAACCTAAAGATGTCTCTAAACAGGAATCTACCTCATGAGAAAGCAATGCCACTTCTAGTATCTACCCAAAAGAAATGAAAACACACGTGCAACATTATTTATAACAGCCAAAAAGTGGATACAACCCAAATGTCCATCAATTGGTGCACAGTAAAAAAAACAAAAAAAAAAACAACAAAAAAACAAAAAACAAAAAAACAAAAAACAAAAACAAACCACTAGTATATCCATACAATGGGTTATTTGGCAATAAAAAGGAATGAAATATTGATACATTCTATCACATGGATGGATCTTGAAAACTTTATGCTAAGTGAAAGTAGCCAGTCACAAAAACCACATATTATGTGACTGCATGTACATGAAATGTTCAGAATAGGCACAAGTATGAAGTAGATTAATGGCTGCCTGGGGTTGGGGTGGGAAACAGGCAGTTGCATCTACTGGGAGTACAATTCTGAAAATGGGTTGTAGAAATGGCTGCATATCTCAGTAAATTTATTAAAAATCCTTAAACTGTATACTTAAAAAGTGTCTTGTTTTTTTTTTTTTTTAAGACTACACTACTTGTAGAAAGGAAAATACTATGCAGCAGTGTTTTTTTTATATTGTATGTGATTTAGGACAATCCCATAGCCAATATTAAATGTAAAACAGACCACAGCAATACTTATAACTGTATCTACATGCTCTGCAAATAAACACACTCTGTGTTTTGTTTTTAAGAGACTGTTTCCTCTATCATTCTTCTTTCTATGAATGCTATTCCTGGAGTAGGTCACAAAACAATCTCTTCTATCCAAAGGGTTGCCTCTAAATAAAGCCTTTCCCCAAAATAGAAATAAGAAAGCTTCTGACTCCCCCTGAAATCCACCATTCTACCATCATCAGCAAAGCGGTAGAATAATTTATTGAGGATTTACGATGTAGGAGGTACCATAAGCACTTTACACACATTATTATTATCCCCATTTTAATGAGGTTTCAAAAGTTGAGCAATTTGCCCAAGTAACCAATGTGTCAGAGAACTACACATAGCCATCCCACTGCAGAGTCCACACTCCAGCTCACTATAACACAGATGTAATACCAGCTCCACTGGATTTTACCAGTGAAATTATGCAGTATTTCTACAGTTTAGCCTCAGTCCCCACCCCACCCCACCCCCTGATTTAACTCTCCCTTTGGGAGACAACTAATTTTGAAAAAGATTTCCTCGGGTCTGGGATAAGTCTGACACCAAACTCTTCTAAACCCATCAAACTGAGTGACTCATCTTAAATTACTAATGACAATGTCACATACTAAAGGATGAGGAACCATTTTCTAACTGAAGGGATACAATGAATTCTATGTAAGAAACATCACTGCACTTGTAAATCAGGCCTTAAATGACTTGCTTGGGAAATACAGGAAGTCTTCCTATTTCCCCAGTTCACAGTCCAGGTGTGGATTATTTACAATGCCCAGGCCAATCACTGTTTCAGAAAAACATGGCCTATAGCCAGTAATCTCTCTAGTAAGCATTTGGAAGTTAGGCCTCTGATCTACTCACACAGAGAAAATCTGTCCATATAATAGGTGTTAATCGGCTTAACACCTTGTAGCTTCCTTACTAATTGAGGACTCTTCTCAATTAGGAGAGTTAAACATTTCAGACTCTCCTGGGGAAGACAGGCTTCCAAGAGTACAGTACTATAATATAATCCAGCATTCACAAAATTTAATCTTTTAAATCTTCCCAAAGTACTGAAAAGCATATCTCAGGAGATCTCCTAAAACATGTATAAGTACCTACCCTTAATGGCAGAAAACAATAAAATCATGTCCCACAAATCTGGTGATATAGCCTGAAATAAAATTTATTTCATTCTTATGTTTCACCTTCACATGTTCCCCACCCCCCCACCCCCATCACCAGCTAACATTTTCCTAGAATGTATCCCAGCTTTACTCACTAGCTTCATTCACCTGGGCCCACTTTCAGAAGAATGTAATTTAGCACACAATTTGTAAAAATTAATTTCAGTTTCAGGATTCCAAGAACAAAATGAGAGATTTGTACAATAGATACTGAAGGGGAAGAAGGGGAACAGATTGGTGAAATAGCAAAAAGGCATGTTCTCTCAATAAGGAAAAACTAAAAACTCCAGCAAAAAATAAAAACACCATTCAAAGATAAAGTAACTGGGGCACCTGAGTGGCTCAGTCAGTTAAGTGTCCGACTTCAGCTCAGGTCATGATCTCCGGTCTGTGAGTTTGAGCCCCTCATCGGGCTCTGTGCTGACAGCTCAGAGTCTGGAGCCTGCTTCAGATTCTCTCCCTCTGTCTCTCTCTCTCTCAAAAATGAACATTAAAAAAATCAAAGATAACGCAATTTAGGGTGCCTTGGTGGCTCAGCTGGTTAAGCATCCAACTCTTGGTTTTGGCTCAGGTCATGATCTCACGGTTCCGTGAGATGGAGCCGCGTCAGGCTCTGCACTGACAGCAGGGATCCTGCTTGGAATTCTCTCTCCCTTTCTCTCCGCCCCTCCCACCCACACATGTACATGGGAGCATGTACTCATGTGCTGTCTCTAAATAAATAAACACACGTTCAAAGATGAAGCAATTTATTTATTTATTTATTTTTGATGTTTATTTTTGAGAGAGAGACAGACAGACAGATAGAGCATGAGCAGGGGAGGGTCAGAGAGAGAGAGACAGACACAGCAACTGAAGCAGGCTCCAGGCTCTGAGCTGTCAGCACAGAGCCTGATGTGAGGCTCAGACCCACGAACCACGAGATCATGACTGGAGCCAAAGTCAGATGCTTATCTGACTGAGCCACCCAGGTGCCCCAAAGATGAAGCAATTTAAAATGTGCCATGACTTTGAACAGTTTAATTAGCTTTTAAAGTCAAGGGTTGATTTGTCCTGACCAAAATGAACCTTCTCTTCCAAGTGTTTCTTGTGATGACTTTGAACCCATATGATATATGAAATGAAACTCTATACACTATTTTACTTCCCAATCAAAATAATGTATATAATGCTGTTGGTTTTTCAACTTCTGTTATCAATTTAAAGACCAAGGTTTCAAGGGTACTGGTAACTATAAAATAAAATGTGCTATCAAGTTGGACAATTTAAAACTAAAGAGCTGGGAGCCTGGGTGGCTCAGTCAGCTAAGCATCGGACTTCAGCTCAGGTCATGATCTCATGGCTCGTGAGTTCAAGCCCCACATCAGACTCTGTGATGACATCTCAGAGCCTGGAGCCTGCTTCGGATTCTGTGTCTCCCTCTCTCTCTCTGCTCCTCCCCCACTTGCACTCTGTCTCTCTCAAAAATAAACATTAAAAACAATTAAATAAATAAATAAATAAATAAATAAAACTAAAGAGCTAACAGTTGGAGGTTAGAAGGAAAGAAATGGAAGAGCAAGGATAATTATATTATATCAGACCATAGAAACTTGAAAGGAAAATAAACGTATTTAATATCAACTATATAAAATATACCTAATATAGTATTTCAATATAAAATACATTACTGAAATACTTAAAATGTAAAGATAACAATTTATGAAACAGAAGAAATAAAAATAACAAACATTAAACCTGAATAAGGAAACATAAAAAGCATACTGTAGGATTATAATGAAATGAAATCTAAAAGCAAGCAAAACAGATCCATAGTGTTAGAAGTCAGAATAGTGGCAGCCTTTGAAGGAGTTAGTAGCTAAAAGGGGACAGGCAGAGGCTTCTGGAGAGCTGGTATTGTCACTTGATCGGTTACACAAGTGTGTTCACTTTGTGAAAACACACTGAACTGTACTAATAATGTCTGCCCTTTCCAGTTTGTTATACTCCAATAATAATTTTTGGAAAGAACAAAAAGAAAGGAGAGGGGGAGAAGGAGGGTAGGGGGAAATACAGGTGAGCTCAGATTCAGTAGTGTTCAACGGTGATAAACCTGGAAATCACAGAGTAAGCCCATTATTTATAACTAAAACAAATACTGTCTTTGCCCATTACATTGATATTCTGTCCACGCTTATGACTTTTGATAGCCCTGAGCAAAGTAAGGGCTCACACTCAGATTTCTATTTCATTTGAACAATTAGAGTTGCACACTCAAGACACATCTGTTTCAAATATGTGATAGCCCTGGACCAGTTCCACATGAATTTGTGGGGGTTTTTTTCTGGACTACTAAAAGATTAAAGTATCATGATTAAACATTTAAACAGTGAGCTATTGGTTTATATTAAAAATTGAGCTCCATTTAGGATTTTCCCCGGCTTCATCACTTGTAATGGGTATTAAAATTAAAAGGAGCACATCAGGAAGGCAATGAGTTGAAAAAATGTCACCAACAATAAAACCAGTTCTGTAAGTGCTACAATGTTACTACAAGGGCCCTTTTTGCATCCTAACAATAATTAGCAACAATGGAAAACATACATAAATAGAATACAGAATACCTTTTTAATCTTGCCACTGAGAATACTGTAACTATTACAATTGATTCTTCTACCAGAAAGTGTATAGGATGAAAGGTCAACAACTAGAAATTTTTGAAAAATCCTACCTCCAAACACCATACAACTGAAATTTAAAATTTCTTGGGGCGCCTGGGTGGCTCAGTCGGTTAAACGTCCGACTTCGGCTCAGGTCACGATCTCGCGGTCTGTGAGTTCGAGCCCTGCGTTGGGCTCTATGCTGACTGCTCAGAGCCTGGAGCCTGTTTCAGATTCTGTCTCTCTCTCTCTCTCTCTGACCCTCCCCCATTCATGCTCTGTCTCTGTCTCAAAATAAATAAACGTTAAAAAAATGTTTTTGAAAAAAATAAAATTTCTTCAACCTCTTAAAATTTCATCAGTCTGATATTTAGATTCTTTTGTAGAAAGACCCAGTTTTAATAAGCTATAGAATCTGACTTGCCCCAATTGGCGAAATTCAAAGGGACCCCAATCAAAATGCCGACATTTTTCTAGAAAATGACTAAAGACGTCAGAGTACATATGGAAATGTAATCAGATGTGAATAACTATCAAAATTCTGAAAATGAAAAGTAACGACAAAGAAGTGTTGGCATATTTTGAGGTATGGGAATACAGTGAAATAGCACTGGCACCACTGGCAGAAGAAACAATCTATGGGACAAAGGAGTCCAACAAGAGACTTAAAAATGTAATGGAATTTACATGCAGCACTCAATCAGTGGAGAAAAGATGATGATTTAATAAACTATGGTCAAACAACTGCTTAGCTTTTTGCTTTTTTAAAAAAATGGCTCCCTAACATCCCTTGGACCTTTTCACTTTCCTATTAATATGGAAATTTACAGCACATACTTTATACTAAAATTAATTACAGATGGATCAAAATACCACAAAAAGTCCAAGATCTAGGGCACCTGGCTGGTTCAGTGGGTAGAGCATGTGACTCCTGATCTCAGGGTATGAGTTCAAGCCCCACACTGGACATACAGCCTACTTCGAAAATTAATTAATTAAAAATTAAAAAAAAAAATTAAAAGCCCAAGATCTGAAAAGGGTCACAAGTTAAGAGGGCTAAGCAGTGAGGTGAATGTGGGAGTCCAACTGTGTGGTAACTGTGGTGAACTAGAAAGCTGCTGTGCTCTCCTGACTTCTTTTAATTTTTTTTTTTTTTTTTTTTGAGAGAGAGGGAGCGAGTGAGGTGCAGAGAGAGAGAGAGAGAGAGAATCCCATGAGAAGCGAGGGGGGGGGGAGGGAGAGAGATAGAGAGGAAGAGACAGAGAATCCCATGAGAAGCAGGGTGGGGGGAGGGGAGAGGGAAGGGGAGGGGGAGAGAGAGAAGTGGGGCACGAGTTCACTGGAAACCAGCTCACTGGAGCTGGGTTCAAGCTCACCTGACCAGGGACTTGAATTCATGAACTATGAGATCATGACCTGAGCCAAAGTCAGATGTTGAACCGACTGAGCCATCCAGGCATCCCTCCTGACTTTTTTTTTTTTTTTTTTTTTTTTAACATTAAGTCTTTCTGGGGAATCCCGACAAAGCAGAAGTCTGCAGGGGGAATGCAGGTGGGAATCCTGGAGTTCTGGCTGACTGGCAGGCTGAGGGGACGAACATGTTGGCACACCTGAAACGTACTGATGGCATGCCATTTGGTAAGTTCTGAATTAGAACTTGTCCAAGCTCATGGCCTTGTCTAAAAGAGCAACAGCCATTTGACTGTATCTGAGTGCTGCGATATAGCAATGGCAAGCCCAATGTTGTTAAATCTTAAATTTTTAAAGAGAAGAGGGAAGTCTAGATTGTTATGTAAAAAACATTGGCAGATATATTTTTTTAGAACACTGTGAGGGGCCAAACAAAACCCATCTGTTGACCAGATCTGTCCCATAGGCCACCAGCTCACAAGTTCTGATTTAAATGCAAAAAATGAAACCACTGAAGTGCCAGCAGAGAACACATGACATTATTTTCACAATCTTGGAGTTGGAAAGACCTTTCTAAGCACAATCAAAACCAGAATCCATAAAGGACAAGACATTTAACTACATACAAATTTAAAACTTATGTGTAACCGAACACAAGGACAAGCCTAAAGACAGATGACAATAGCTTCCCCCAGCTCTAGCAGAACATGAATTGTTGCAGCCTGGGTCACATGCCTTCCTCTGTGGGGGAGGACAGTGCACCAAGTTTAACAACAGTCCCACCAGGGCCACCTGGTATGGAGGACAAGTTTCCTAATTGAACCAGAAAGGGGAAGTGGGAAAGCATCCAGGCAGGACCTTCCAGAATTGCATGCACCATCATCTGCCTCTCAATAAATATCAGTTGAGTAAGTTTGAGTTTACATGTCTCATACTTTAATATGTTTTGGAATATCTAACAGTATATAAAAAAAAAAACTGATCGGTGATATTAAGAATGCCTTCTGGCTATCAAATGAATTATTCTTAATAACTGCTTCAGAATGTTAACATGCTCCCCTCAATCAACCCTGACCCCACAGTATATGCAAGAAGGAAGTTAACTGTATGTGCACACTTGGAGGGAGAGATGTGAAAGTAAATAAAATGTAACTGACAGAATTCCCTCCTTTGAAGCTCCCATGATAAGGTAGATCTCATATTTGTTTCAGCACAGGCTGAATAGGTGCTCATTTCTGCAGATCAGTGGAATATGGACCAGTATCTTGAACACAGAATTAGGATGCTGATCTACTATATATAATATCCACATGTTAAAGAAAAGAGTTATGAGGCTGAGAGAGTATCAGATTTAAAGAAAATATGTAGCCAGTCTAAGAGGTTTGGCTTCCTGTAGAGAAAACTGACATTTTCACATATTTTATTGCATTGCAAAAACGAAAAAGATCAAGCTTATTCTTTGAAACATAGATTATAAACTTAAATACTGTCGCATCTTTGAGTCAGGGATTTCACAGTTGTTACCTGCTGCTGCTGCTGCTGCCGCTGCTGCTGCTGCTGCTTTTGACTCTTTCGGTAAACGCCATTGCTGCCAGTCAGTGGAAAGTAACAAGTCTGTTCATCTGAAAGAGAAACAGCAATCTGTGAATATTAGTCCATAAGTAAACTCCTAGGCATGCATAACTTGCAAGAAAATCCTACTGGAAACAGAATTCAATGTTCTTATTAGAATTAGGGAGTGGTTCTTCATCAACTCTCAAGCTGCATAAACAAACCGGCTACCATATATCATAGGGCAAAGGTACTTTCAGTTTTGAGGCTGTTACTCAAAGCCATTTCAGGGTCACCTGGGTGACTTAGTTGGTTAAATGTCCGACTCTTGATTTCAGCTCAGGTCATGACCTCATGATTGGTGAGCTCAAGCCCCGCGTGGGGCTTTGTGCTGACAGTGAGGAGCCTGCTTGGAATTCTCTCTCTCTCCCTCTCTCTGCCCCTCCTCTGCCTGTTCTAGCTCAACAAATAAAGTTTAAAAAAAATTTTTTTTTAATTTCAAAGCCATTTCAGCAAGAAGAGATAGGCATAAGTTAATCATGAGGAGTATGAAAGGAAATAACATGTCCCCAGTGTCTACTTTTGCCAAGCATTATGTTAATCCCTTTTTAAAATGAAAGTTCATGTAAACATTGCAATAAACTTGAAAGGCATATACTAATATCCCACATACTAATAACCCATTTTACAGATAAGAAAATGGAAACCCAGTTTTAAGTAATCTGCCTGAGGAAACAGAATCAAAAGAAAGTAAGAGTTGCACAAGAAAGGAAATCAACCAGTTGGTCTTTATATAAGAATTCAATACTTAATAAAATGTCGGCCAAATAGGAGCCAATCTTAAGATTTTACTTCCACTCATAAAATGTGTTTAATCCCCAAAGTCATTTTTGAACCTTCTCTCAAAACAGTACTGGTCAAAAATTAGAAAAAGAAAAAGTTATACAACCTGGGCAGATGGCCTTGGTACTGTCCTGTGTATCTCTAGAAACAACCTGTCTTTGGTTAACACTATCAACAGCTGTTTCCTTTTCCCTTTCTTGTATGTATTTGTAAATTTACTGCACTTATCCTAACTTGCTTTAAATAGTTCAATTTTTTTCAAACATCCTTAAGACAAAGGATATGTTACAAATTATCTTAGCACATATTTAACAAACTGTGATACAAATGAAAACACACTAAATTTGTAACAGTTTTAGCTTGCTCTTATGTTTAAGAGGCTGTTACACTTCCAGCCTGAGGCTGAAACATTGAATATAGGCCAGTGCTATTCTGACACCTGATAAGGTCCTTTTATCTCCTCCTCCCTGAAATTAAAGTTGCTGACCACAATGTTTCCATACTAGTAGATATACAGCCACTCTATCTCCTCCCCCCAAAAAAGAACGCAACATGGATACTGCACATATTCTGGTTAAACTCACACTAGTAGAGCTCTAAGTTTTTCAGGGTCAAACAAGCTTTGGATTCCACACTCCTCTAACCAGCTACAGCAGCCCTACTTAACCCAGCTTAGCCAAGTTTCCTAAATTCTCCAACTTTAAATCCCAGTCATCGTCCCTCCCCCCCCCCACTTTCTCTCTCTCTCACTTTCCCTCTCTCAAATACACTTTTATTTTCCTTTCCTCTCTTTCTCTACCCTCTTTCCTGCCATTACTCTCCCTCCCCCACCTTTCTCTCTCTCCACCCCTGTTACTGCTCTCACCTTCTCTCTCTTGACATGCAGGGCTGGCACACAGTAGACGGCCAATAAAATAGTATGTTTTCATTTAAACCCTTTTGAAGAGTCCTGATGGTCTCCCACAGGACCCTCCCAAGGAAGATGCCCCACCTGCTTGCAGACCAACAGTGCCCTCCCTGGGGCTTGTTGGTGGGGAGTGAGCAAGCAGTGAGGGGGGAGGTAGGTTGAGTTGTGGAAAAACACCAACCCTGAGAAGGGTCCTGAGTTCCCTTGTTTATTCACTTACTCATTAGGCCAGCAAATGTTTCCTGAGCATCTACTCCAGCCCAGGTACAGAGATTAAGAGTGAAGAACAAAGACTTGCCATCACAGAGCTTGCAAACTAGAGTTTAGCGAAGACAACACATAAAAATACATAGATGTTAGATATTAAAAGGCAATAAAGGGCGCCTGGGTAGATCAGCTGGTTGAGCCTCTGACTCTTGCAATTTTATATATGGTGGTCAGAGACTGTAACATTTGAGCAAAGACTTAAAGTGAGGAGCAAGCCATGCAGACCTGCAGTGAAAGATGGTCCTAGAATTCTAGATGATAATGATGTGTCAGTGTAAATTCATCATTTGTAACTAATATACTACTCTAGTGGGAGACACTGATTCTGGGAAGGCTGTGCATGGGGACGGGGACGGGGACAGGGACAGGGCGGTTTATGGAAAATCTCTCTACTTTCTCAATGTTGCTGTGAATGTAAAACTGCTCTAGGGGTGGTGCCTGGGTGGTTAAGCATCCCACTCTTGATTTCGGCTCAGGTGATGATCTCACAGTTTGAACCTGCATTGGGAGCCCAGAACTTGCTTGGGATTCTCTCACTCCCTCTCTCTCTCTCTGCCCTTCTCCCCTTCCCCTGGATGTGCACACACTCTCTCTCTGAAAATAATCTTGGGTGAGTGGGCAGTGTACAAAGTGAAAGAGACATATTCTCTCAGGGATCTGCCCCCAGGCACAGCCAGAGTCTATACAACTCAAATTCTTTGATTTACCAGGAGGCACAATCCTTTCCACAGAGACAGGTGCTAGGAAGCTACATCACCAGATTATTGACTGTTATCTCAATTATGTCTCACAGAAAAGAACAAATTCAGCCTGTGAAAGACAGTTTAGGTGCTGATGTATGATTTACACCTCTGTATGGAATAGCCACGCAACTCACATAGGTTAGGTTAGCTGGGCACCTAGGTGGCTCAGTCAGTTAAGTGTATGACTCTTGATCTTGGCTCAGGTCATGATCTCAAGGTTCGTGAGTTTGGGCCTTGAGTGCAGCTCTGTGCTGACAGCAAGGAGCCTACTTGGGATTCTCTCTGTCCCTATCTCTCTCTCTGCCCCCTCCCCCCCCCCCCCCACTGGTGCTGTCTCTCTCTCTCAAATTAAATAAATTAAAAGTAAAAAAAAAAGTTAAGTTGGAATAGAGACCTGTAGTCAGGAAGTTATTAACCTAAACCACTGCTAAGAAAGGAAATTAGTATATGCTTCAGTTAATGTCTCTTTCAAAGAATCTTTCTTAAAAATAGTCACAGTGTACAAGGAGTTATGTGCAATATAATATTGTTTGTAACAGTAAGACAACTGGTAACAACCTAATACATGCCAACACAGAAATGGCTCAATCAATTATGATACATCATGAGATGCAACAAAACATCAAAAAGGATGTTTACCTAAACAAGATGCTGAACAATATGGACAGTGTGAGCCAATCTGTTTAAAAAGCAAATGCTTTAGGGGTGCCTGGGTGGCTCAGTCTGTTGGGCATCCGACTTCAGCTCAGGTCATGATCTTGCGGTTCATGGGTTCGAGCCCAGCGTCAGGTTCTGTCTGTGCTGACAGCTTGGAACCTGGAGCCTGCTTCAGATTCTGTGTCTCCCTCTCTCTCTGCTCCTTCCCTACTCATGCTCTGTCTCTCAAAAATAAATAAACATTGACTTTTTTTTTTTAAAAAAAAGCAAATGCTTTATTTTAATGTTTATGTATCATATACACACAAATGTGCATGTGTGCACACATATACCAAACTGTAAATGGTGACTTCTCTGGAAAGGGACACTTTTATTCTGTACGCTATGAATCTTTTATTATCTATGTAAACAGTTTTGCCTCTAAAATATAGGGGCTTGGAAGAAAATGGACTGGCCTACAAATATTGAAATCAGAAGGTCTTCCTGAAATTTTCATACATTTTTATATTATTTCCCTAGATTATAAAGACAAAATGGGATAAATAGGGGGAGCAGTTTAAAATCCTATTAAAAAAAAAAAAAAAGCAGAGAAGACACCAACTTGGCTGTGCAACAGAACAGGTTCAGGTTGAGACCAGGGATCAGTTTGGGCAAATTAAACCATACCAGCCTCAGTGTTCCCAGCTGTAAAATGGGAGTATAGCACATTCTACAGTTACTGAGAAGACTGAATTACAGAATCCAGCTGAAATGCCTAGCCAGCTGACACATCGTGAGTTTCCAATACACAGCAGCTCTTGCAGAGCCAGGGGGTGGGGAAGAGGGGAATACAGAGCCTCTCTGGTTATTTAAGTCAGTAACATCTATGTTACATTTTATATAAGTGAAACAAATGGGTTTCATTTAGGAATGCACGCTGCCAGGTCTTCTAGGCTCCTTCAGCCTCTTGCAACAAATTTTTTCAAAAACAAAAATGTCATGTATATCAAATTGCTTTTCTCCCCCAAATAGCAGGTAAAAACAATTCAAGTAAAAAAAAAAATTTTTTTTTCTTTCATTTTTTAAGGGCTTCCAAAACCTAGCACATTCTAGGGAACCTACTCTCAGGAGTCTTTTAAGACAAGCTGGTTGAAAGGCCAGCTTTGCAACCTACTACCTGTATAATCTCAAAAAAAAAAAAAAAAAAAAAAAAATTACTCTCAGGAGTCTTTTAAGACAAGCTGGTGAAAAGGCCTGCTTTGCAACCTACTACCTATATAATCTCAAAAAAAAAAAAATTACTACTTTTTTCCCTAAAGTCTCAGCTTTCTCATCAGTAATACAGGGCTTCACAGGATTGTCATAGGGTTAAATTAAATGTTTGTAATATTTTTAGCACAATGCCTGGCTCATGTTAAGCACTCAGTAAAATGGTAGTAGTTGTTCTGGCTATTCTTCTGCCAATCAAAGCACATGTTTGGGAGAACCCATATATTGCTTTTCAACAACAAACTGACCTAAGCAGGTCTCGAGGCCCCATGACCATGACCCAGTTCCCAAAGGAGAAAATAACTCTGTCCAGAGTCCAGAGGGTGTGTGGATTGGTCTGGTCAGAAGTCCCCATCAAGTCTACTTCCCTTCCTGTCCCCACACAGACCTCCAGGAGTAACAGTCTCCTGGGAACAGGCAATGTGTCAGAGGTGAGTCACGCATCATACACTGTTTTCGTCGGCATTCTCCAGAACTCTACCCCAAGCAGATCATAATCTCCCCAGGTCCCAAACTGATATGATCACTCCCAGTTCCTTTGGCTCTCCAATGCCATGAGCCCATAGCTTAGAAATCTATAATGGAACACGATTTTCCCAACTACCTCTTCACTGGAAATCCTTGTTCAAGAGGGCTCTGGTGCTACCCCAAACTCAAATATACATGCCACATCCTGTCGGCTCCCTCTCATTACTCAGGTCTCTGCTCAATGATACATTTTCAGAGAGACCACAGTAGCTACTGTAGTACTACTGTGCCTTCAACCACATCCTGCAGCCAACCCACTCTCAATTCCATTATACTCTAGGAACGTGCCTAGCTGCAAGGAGCAACTGCTTGGTTAACGGAAGTTTATACTTCCAGAGCAAGTCCAGAAGTAGGTGGCTACTGATACCGTTTTAGCTATTCAATGAGGCCATCAAGAATTCTGGCTCTTTCTGCTCGGCCATATTTAGCATGTTGTCTTTATGCCTGTCACCTCATGGTATGAAAAGGTTGCTGCCATAACCAGACATCTTACCTGCATTTAAGGCAGGAAGATGAGAAGAGAAGGATGTGGCTAATGCCAGCCATATCTTCCTCCTTTTTTCAAGAAAGGAAAATCTTTCCCCAAGACCTTGCCTATCAAAAAACCAGAGCTAGGTCACACGGCCTCCTAAAGGTGCATGGGGAGGGAGGTACATTGGGATACAAGTTGTTAGCACTGAGAAGAAGCATGATCTATCTATCACCTAAGGCTAGGCACAGTGTAGCCCCACAATTAAGGTTCTTTTAGTAACAACAACAACAAAGGCAAGGGCTTTGGGTAGGAAAATAATAGTACTGTTCGTATTTTTCATAGTGCTTATCATCTGAAATTAATTTATGCAAAATAATGACAATAAATGTGAATTGCTCATATCCTCTCAGAAGAATGCAAGCTCCAAGTCTAGAGCCTGTATTTTAAAATAAAGTAGACAGGTATTATATATATATATATATATATATATATATATATATATATATATATATAGGCACTGGGATAGAATAGTCCAGGTTATCCTGTAGTGGCAAATTAACATCAAAATCCCAGTGGCTTGACAGAACAAAGGTTTCGTTCATACTCACTCTTTATGTCCATTGCATATTGGTGTGTTGGGGTAGGAAAGAGGGCAGGGAGCTTTTCTCCACATTGAGAAACCCAAGCTGTTGTAATCTCCATTATTTCAAAATGTGGCTTCAGGGTTTGCCATAATAAGAGAGTTGGAGGGTCTCAAAAGAGCCACTTATAAATGCTTGAGCCCAGAAACACGTTACTCCCATAGACAGTCCACTGGGCAAAATTAGTCATATGATTCTTTTTTTTTTTTTTTTTACTTAAGCTTATTTATTTATTTATTTAGTAATCTCTACACCCAACCCAGGGCTCGAACTCACATCCGCAAAATCAAGCGTTGCATGCTCTTTAAGAGTCACATGCTCCTTAGACTGAACCAACCAGGCACCCCCAGAATTAGTCACAGGAGTCTACATAATCATAATGAGGCAGTGAAACATGAGAGAACACATGAATATTGGTATAAATGTTTCTGCCTCATTCTCCACAGGCTGGTAAAACATATTCCATTTTAGAATTTAGGCTCTTGGAACAAACTCAAAGTTAGGGATACTCATTGAAACAATTATTTCATCTTATAAGGCAATCCTTACCATTAAACACACACACACACACACACACACACACACACACACACACACACACACACACACACACTTTTTCCCTCAGGAGAAATAACAGGAAATATTTATGTAGCACAGATTATGCTCTGCTCCAAGTACTTGCCAAATTTTAGTACCTTTAATCTACTCAACTATCTAATAAGGGAGATCTTATTAGGAGTAACAGTCTTATTAACCCCTTCTTATAAGGGAATGGAAAAGTGTTAGAAGCCAATTCTCCACAGGTCTATGGCATTTCTGCACATTATACAAAAGCAGAGGCACCAGCTGTCTTTGTTCCGATCTTTAAGGATGTTTGTATAGAGAACGGCCTTGGAAAATAGAGATAGTGTCTCCTATAGTACAAGGCAGCATGTTTACTGTGCAGTATAAACAAGATATCTCCCCCTCTGGAGCAAAGGCCAGACATGCTTACTGCCCATTATAAAAGATTAGAATTCCCTAAGCTCAGGATTCCTCACCTGTAATGCAACCCATTTTGTTTCCAAGTGTCATCTGACTCTCTCCACATCTCTCTTTGGAAACTGGGGCTTAGGGAACCAGTATAAGGAAATGTTGATACTCTCTCTACAGCTATTACTGTGAGTAATAAAGTCATTCCCAAGAGCCCATGAAACTGTAGCAGGTTAACTTGTTAGCTTGAAAGTAGGGTAGAATCTCAAAGCCTTCACAATTTTTGACAAAAAGTTAATGTGCCTAAGGTCTGACAGCTCGTAGGTGGCATGTGCAAGATTCAAGCCCAAGCTGTGTGGCTTAGTAACCGTGCTTTTAAATGCTCTGCCGTATGGCACTTCTCAAAGTGTAGTTCCAGAACTAGCATCATCAGTATCACCTGTGAACATGTT
The DNA here is from genome assembly GCF_018350175.1 of Felis catus. NCBI lineage: Eukaryota > Metazoa > Chordata > Mammalia > Carnivora > Felidae > Felis > Felis catus. The sequence continues at coordinate 133,565,694 of NC_058371.1, forward strand.
ACAATGCAAATTCTTGGGTATTACCCCAGACCCACTGAATCAAACCCTTGGGAGGGGGTTGGGGGGTGGGGTGGAAGATGTGTTTTAACAAGACTTCCAGAAGGTTCTGACATTAGAAGTTTGCAAACCACTGCTACACTGCATAAATTTACTGAATCTATAAGATTGAAGGAAATGGTATGGCTATATCCTGATTTACATACTGATGTGACTGACCTTTCATAACTCTAATAGATTTGAAGCACTAAGGGAGATGGTTTATAAGCCCTTGCATATAATTCTTAGGAAGGTAAGGATCTTTATATGGTGCAAATAAACATCACATGTCTTTTTAATAGGCCTGCACAATATTTTCCCTTGGAGTCACAAATACATGTCCAGAATGCTAAATGAAAATACCTGCTTTTTTATTCCCATAATGATCAGAAAGAATTACTTAGCCAAGGAGAAACACTATTTATACTTTAGAGTCAAGCTGTAATTCTTGAAAAACAGGAAACCACACATCAACAAAGCCAACTCAATGTACCATAGTGGAAAGGGCACCAGGCTTTGAGTCAGAGTCAAGTCACTTAACTTCTTCAACTCAATTTCCTGATTTTAAAATGGAAAATGAACGCCAACTTTAGAGTTGTAATTAGGCTTAAATGAAAGCTGTTGGTAAATAGGTTTTATGCTACATGAACGTGAAATCCACCTGCAAGAGCACTTTCTCTTTCTTGATCATGGTGTTATCACATTTTCTCCAAAGCTTAGCGTGCTGAGAGGCACACAGAAGATGTTCGATACTTACGAGGTATTAGGAATGAATATGAGGTATTGTATGAATGATGTAACGGACTCCTCTGGGCTCCACTTGTCACAATAATTTCAGCCTTTTAATAGGAAAAAGTCACTCTAACAAGAAAGCCTTAGTCATGTTTAAAATGGGCCAGCTAATTTGAGAAAATCAGCTGATTTTCTTCCCCTGGAGAACACTACTGAAGGAGTTCTGTGCTAAAGCAGAAGTAATAGAAACTCCTATTAGCAACCCTGATGGCCTTAGAACCTCTCAGTTTCAAGTGTACAATAATCTGTTGTGCCTATGTAAACAGTCAGGAATAAAGGATATGTACCTACAAAGAACTACATATTCACATTTACTTCTGCACTGTGGTAGAATTTTAATAAATGGATTATAGGGTTTATGAAATCTATTTTAATGAAATCTGACAATCAATTCAGCATATATTAAAAAAAACTGTGTGATAAAAAAGACAGCTAGAAAACTACTGCCAATTAAATATCATTTGGGAACAGAATTTGTAACTTAATAAGGAAAATATAACTTAGGTACAAAACTCTGTACATTTATGTTCAGGCAGCTCCTTAATTTGTACTCTCTCCAACATACTTTCTCAATCTCCTGAAAAATTAGTTAATTTTCTGGAGTCTTAAAATAGGGGAACTTCAAGCATTTATCTTCCACAGACATATCTAAGTTAGCTAATAAATTCAAGTTGAAGGTCAGCTTTCAGTGTAGGGCTTTAATGGTAAGGACACTATCCTAATTATGCTGCCATACCTTCATTAACACCTGCAGGGTATATTGTTCCCTGTGTGTGTCTTATAACGATCCAAATATTTATACATAAATTAGCTCTGCCTTTTAAAAAGTGAAAGTATAAGTCCATCTCAAGATTTGTACTTTTAACAACCAATTAACTTCATAAATGATGACGCAAATTTGTTTGATGAAAACACAAATTACCATGCAGCATGAAATTCCTTCCAAATGCTTCTTGAAAAAAAGGAAAAAATATATGGAAAACACGTTTACCTTTTCTAAACCTATTTTTTTTTTTACTTTTCAACTCAAGGCAATATAACTTCAACTAAACACTCACATAGCTACAGTGATTTGTAGAAGTTCCTAACAAACATGCAATTCATCTGTGTATCTTAATTGAACGGCACTCTTCCAAATTTAATCCAAAATCCAATTGAGATTCTTGGTTAATAAAACAGTTAACTTTTAGCTCAACCCACTGCTTGCAAAAATTCAGTCAAACCAGATAGGAAATAGGAGAGACAGCCAGTTTTGATGTAGTCTCTAACTACTACTGCTTCAAAGTACTAGGTCTTATAACCCTACAGTGAAACAGTGACTTCTGGTGGCAAAAAAAATGCATGCATACTCCACATTTTGCACGAGAAAGCAATGTTTAAAATCACTGAAATTTTCTGACCATAAATTCTATCTCTGGATGATTTTTGTATTCTAATTTAACACGCTGTGATTCTTCAAAATTGTATTTTTACAAAGTTGAAGAGTTAAGCAAATCACAAATGCCAAAGCCACTACAGAAATTCAATTGCTATAGTGAATGAATAAAGCCTGTTAACTTTGATATGTAACAGTTCATTTTCTTTCTGCAGGTGGAAAGCTAAGAGTTCACACCAACATGACTGCAAGTCCCATACCTCCAGCCTCACCATCCCTGCAAGTTATATTTAGAAAAAGAAAAGAAGGGGAGGGTGCGGGGGATGGAAGTAAGCTCTCAATATCTAAACTCATTTTTTTCAAAGCCTTGTGTCCTCCTCTTCGATACTTCTTTGTCTTAAAGTGACCAAATCATCCCAAGTCCTTTCTGTGGTTCCCCCTCTCCTAAATTAGCTAAATTCAAATTCATTTTTCTAGTTTTACACAAGTACCAGGAGTTACTCTCTTGCTTTCTCTCCTACTCTCCCTTCCTTTTCTTGGGTTATTATTGTTTAGTACTTTCCATTACTTTTCTGCATATTTATCACCAATACAATATTTTCTGACACTGGCAAGAGACAAATTAAATTTGCCTTTAAATTAAAGCAGGAGAACCATCCAGAATTTTCAACTCTCCTGTAAATTTATTTCCAGAATATCCACTCAAGGAATCCTTTCCACTAAAGATGAAAGGCAAGCTAAGGAAATACATTAGACAGAGGAAGTAAACATTGAAACAGGGCCATGCCTAGGTATGCTCAAGCCTCCGAGCAGAACTAGACTCCCAGTCCAAAGGTCTTTTCTTTTTCTATCTCCACCCGGAGCCTGACATAGGTAGCTCCAGAAGTATCCCACCTCTGCCTACCTTCTACGAACTCTGCATGACCTTGCTCTGAAATAATCTTGCACGAGCAAAATTCCCACACCTCTCAGGCCGTTCGGTCGCCTGATGTTTTTCTGTGCCTCAATTTCTGAGCTTGTTTCACTTTGCAACTGTCTCAGGGAACACTGGGTCTTCGTGGGTCTTAATTACGGTTTCTCCTTGAAGGTTTAAATCTGTCGGGTTCCTCGACGGTGTATCATCTCCCCGGCCCCGCCCTCAACGTACACCAACAGGGTTAAAATTACCCCCATCTAACACTGAAAACAAAACACAGTTAAAAACAAAAACAAAAACAAAAAAAAACTGCGAGCGCTCCCCCAAAAAGAGACTGGCTCCCGGAAGATACGGACATCTCCACCTCCAAATCCAAAGGTCTTCCTGAGACAATTTGCATAACAACAATGGGGTGTAAGTGTGTATAGAAACTCCTGGAAAACTAACCTAGTAAGAAAGTATCAAGGCGCTCGAAGGTCTCTCGCAGATTCATTAACGTAACTACTATTACACCAAGGTGAAGTACGATTCACACAACTCTCCCAATTTCTCTCCCTTTTAATTCGACGACCCTGGCGCACGCGACGCCTGAGGGCTCGCTAGCAGAAGTCAAAGAGGATCTGACACTGGCGTAAAAAATTAGCAAGAGAAATTAAGCAGTCCCACGTTCGGCAAACGAAGTCTGCCTCCGCCCCAGGGGCAAGTCTCAGAAGGTGCCTCCAACTTTCCCCTCCCTCCCTGGAGGCTGCGGACCACCGGCACATGCCTCCCTCTCAAGCACAATTAGATCGGACTGGAACCACTAAATTCTCTCAACTAGACGCAAGGGGGAGGGGTGACAATGATGAGGGGAGGGAGACTCCGAGACTCCGGGTGGAAGGGAGAAAAACCCCGCTTTTACCGCCCGAGAAACTTCTGGGACACTTTATTACGCAACCCTGAGAGCAGGTTCCAAAACCAAACATCTTTCCGCAAGACGCGGGGCGCACCAGCAGATGTCAGATCTGGGGGAGTGGGGAAGGAGAATGGGTCTCTTCCAGTGTTTCCCACCACTCCACACCGTTTTTCTAGACGCTACCTGCCCTGGATTTGCAAATAAGGGTGGTGCGAGCCCCGCGTCTCCGTTGCGCGTTCCCCGCCAAGGTTCCCACCGGAAAAGTGGGAACGCCAGCTACTTGAGTCAGCGTGCTGGGAAGCAGGCAGCGAGGCGGGGAGAGCCTGGGCTTCCCAGAAGTCAGCGGCTGCGGCGTTCCGGGCCAGGCTGACCCCCAGCTCGGGGGCGCAAAAGGCTCCGCTTACCTTCCGGACTCTTGCTCCTCCAGTCGCAAGTCGTACGCCCTCTCCGCCTCCGCCCTCCCCTGACCTGTTGAGGTGGGGAAGGGGTGCGGAGGGCGTAGGGGAACGCGTCCTCCCGGGATTCAGAGGTGGTTCGTACTGGACTGGGCTCTCGAGCCGCGGAGGCGAAAATGCAGCTGCGCCCGCGACGCGCGCAGGCGGCAGCCCAGTGCGCAGGGGCCGCGCGCCAGTCCGCTCGCTGGCTCACCAGCTCCGCGCGCCAGCAGCGCCAGGACGCCCGGGAGGCAAGGCCACGCCCTCCTCGGAAGGCCCCGCCCCGCCCTCTCCCTGCAGCCGCGCTACGCGGATCCACCCGGCCCACGCCCTCTAGCTGGCGCCACCCAGATGGCTAGGAACATCGCCGCCCTCCCCGAGAAACCAGTGGGAGGATGGGGGGGAAGCAGCCGCTGAGGATGGAGTACTGCAGTGACCGCACCGGCAGCGTGGGTGACCCTGCCCCAAGCTGACGTGGGGCACAAGAACCCTTTCGTTTTGCAAAGAGCTTCGGCAGGGTCAAGTTCTGACTAAAAGTGTCAAGGAGTCTTTCTGCAATCTCCTATACAATTGAAACAGATTGTGTCCTTTAAAGGAGATAACTCACATCTCGGGAGTATTTTACACTTTATAAAGGGCTTTTCATTCACAGGCCCGACTCATTTTCACAACAACCTTATAAAACAGGTGCATCATTATTGTCATTTCCCAAACAATAAAATGGAAGAGCTGAAAATTAAGTGTTGTGCCAATGTCACAAGCTACACAGTGGCATGGGAAACAAATTTCCTGAATCCAACCTCTGGGTATCTACATTTCACCAGTCCAACCCCAGAAAATCCTAGGAGGGGAAGGACTTTGGCAAACAGAACCAAAGCTAATGTCTAATTAAGATGCTACCTGATTCCTTTTATGAGCATACCAAGAAAGCATTGTCTTCCTTGCGCAGTCCCATCTCCCCAACAAAAGAGATGCAGAAAGATTACATTGAGAGGCCCCTGAGTGGTTCAGTCGGTTAAGCCCCCGACTTCAGCTCAGGTCATGACCTCCTGGCTTGTGCATTAGAGCCCCACGTCTGGCTCTGTGCTGGCAGCTCAGAGCCTGGAGCCTGCTTGGGATTCTGTGTCTCCCCCTCTGTCTGCCCCTCCCCTGCTCATGCTCTGTCTCTGTCTCTCAAAAATAAGCAAGCATTAGAAAAAAGGCATTTTTAAAAAGTTTTTTTTTTTTACATTTATTTCATTTTTGAGTGGCAGAGAGAGAAGAGCACAAGTGGGGGAGGGGCAGAGACAGAAGGAGACACAGAATCCGAAACAGGCTCCAGGTTCTGAGCTGTCATCATAGAGCCCGACTCAGGGCTCGAACTCACAAACCGAGCCGAAGTCGGACGCCCAACCATCTGAGCCACCCAGGCGCCCCTGAAAAAAGGCAATTTTAAAGAAAGGTTATATCGAATGGCCCAGATGGGTTTTTCCAATATCTTAACAGTTTAAAGTGGTGAAATTATTTGGATGAAGAAAATTACCTTATTCAAATGTAATATAATGTGAATTAATATAATGTATGAAAATAACCCCCTCAGTGCCCTCTGTATTCTTTCTTCTGCTTTTCCTTCTACTTTTCTTTCTTTCTTTCTTTCTTTCTTTCTTTCTTTCTTTCTTTCTTTGTTTCTTTTTTGTCACTATTGCTTTGCCCCTCATTATTCCTTTATTGTGCACATGAATAGTGTTGATTGAAAACCCAATCAATAGATATTTGCATTTCCAAATTAAACATTTTCCCATGGATTGTTTTCCAAAATGCAACTCTTCTTCCTACTCCCTATGCTCCCATGATGATATTGATTTGGGTTACCTTAACAGCTAAAATAATTAAGTGGTCCCTGATGAAATTTGGTGTGCCTCTAGATGAAAGCTTTGGAAGTCATCTCTGAGCAGAGTGGGACAGGAGTCACCTCTGACAGAGGATGTTTGTGTACTTCTTAAAACTTCTAATAGAGATCGGTATCTCTTCTAATCATAACAAATATTTTAACCTTTTTGTTATAGAACTAATATACTTCATTGTAATACATACACGCATAATATTTTATAACGTAAAGGTCTTTACCATTCCTATCTAAAACTTTTTCCTTTGTCATATTGATTTTTATCATCCTATGCTACTTCCTAATATGTTCAAACTGTGGTCAACTTAGTAAGTAATGTTGACTGAAGGTTTGATAATTTTATTTTCCTGCTTTTGGAACTGAGGGATGTAATTTTGCAAAATTTTTTGGTTGAAGATGATATAGTTTTGTCAGAGAGTAGTTCATTCCATTTATATGAATATTCTTAAGGTAATGTGCTAGGTGATAGGCCGTATCAATAACAAAGGTTCAGTGCCTAGCAGAAACAAACATGTATGTAAACAATTCCAATATATATGCTTCTATTGGCTACTTTCTAGAAAGATGGTAGGTTATTTAAAAACACTTAAGTCAAAATTAACTTTTTCATAATAAATAAAAAGCAGGAGAGTTATTCCACTGAGTTGTTTGGATTTTTTGTTTTATTTTCAAAAAGTTGCCTTTCTGGGGTGCCGGGCTGGTTCAATCAGATGAGCATGGGACTCTTTTTTTTTTTTTTAAGTTTATTTATTTATTTTGAGAGAGAGAGTGAGAGAGAAAGAGTGCAGGAATGCACTGGGGAGGGGCAGAGAAAAAGGGAGAGAGAGAGAGGATCCCAAGCATGATCCACAGTATCAGCGCAGAGCGGGATGCAGGGCTCAAATTCATGAACTGTGAGATCAAGACCCACGCCTAAATCAAGAATCAGAAGCTTAAGCAACTAAGCCACCCAGATGCCCTAAGAGTTTGCGACTCTTAATCTCAGGGTGGTGAGTTCGAGCCCTATGTTGGGTATAGAGATTACTAAAACTACATCAACTTAAAAAAAAAAATTGCCTTTCCTCCTCTTCTATAGGTCACATTATATAAATGGTTAGTAAACAGGCTATTTTAAATAGTGATTAAACTACATTTAAATTTTTAAAAATTAGGACATAAACAAAAGAAAATTATGTAATAGAGATGCAGACGTTGAGCTTTATTAGCTATGCTTTCTTCTACTTCTTTATAGGGATTTGTAAGTTTATTTATTTTTGAGATGGGGGGAAAAGAGAGAGAGGAAGACAGAGAATCCCAAGTAGACTCTGCACTGTCAACACTGAGCCTGAGTTGGGGCTCAAACTCACGAACTGTGAGATCATGACCTGAGGTGAAACCAAGAATTGGATGCTCAACCGACTGAGCCACCCAGGCACCCCAGGAATTTTTAAATTACATTTTTAGTTCACTTGATGAAATTCTAGCACTTTTTTAATCTTGACAACCTAGTCACATATTTTTCTAATTGTTTCTGCTAAGGTAAAACAGGTCTCTGACATCAGTGATTTTTTTTTTTCAACAGAACTAAAAGAAATATTTTTCCCTTTTTAAAGGGTACTTGTAAAACTGCCTCCTTATGTGAGGACTCCTGGGATGCTAGTTGACAATTGTCAGCCATGATTTTTCTTAAAATTTAAAGACAAGTGAACCCCCTGGGACTCACAGAAACTCATAGGCTGTATTCTCAGAGGGCCTGAATGGAACGAAGGGGCAGGAACATAATGTTAGGAAATGTGCCTGCATCACAACACAGACAGCTGTTTGCTTGGCCAACCTGAAGTACTCCTGAACTCTGCAGTCAGCAAGACGAGCAGTTTAAGTTAAGTTACTCCAAAATCACTGCGTGTCTATTTCAAAGGGATAATTTCTTCAAAGTGTAAATAAATCCTAACCAAACACTTGTAAAAGAAAACAAGCAACCCAGAATTGGGAGGTACGTAGATGAGGAGAAGGTGACCGTGAGGAGAGAGGTGGAAGGATTAGCCTAAAACCAGGTAAAAGGAAGTGGAGGAAGAGCCAGTTCCCAAAAAGAACACAAAGAGGGGTAGTAGGAGCTTGGGACAAAGATTACAAGGGGCAGCGATAAGATGTAAGACAGGAAAGGTCAATAGGAAACTGCTGGTGAAGTACCCTACATGCCAACCTAGAGAGATTTCCTTTCATGCGAAATGCAGTGGGTAGGAGATTTGATCAGGCTGCATTTTAGAAAGACTACTGTAGCTGCCTTATGAAAATGAGTAGGAGAAGGTAAGGCCGCAGTCATAATCCCCAAGGCCATGTAAGAAAGTGTGCTGAGAGCTCAACATAGATTGCAGGCAGATTCAGAAATTCCTAGCTTTCCATCTCAACCTGGGAGGCAGATATGCAAATACAAGCCAGCTATCTTTTGCTATAGAAAGAATTAGGTGCAATATTATTATAATCAAAATAACTGTCTTTGTTTCATCATAAATATTTAGCAGAAAACACGGTTCTAAATGACCTGACATCACTTTTTCTAGCAAGTACAATATGAGTTTCATATTGTGCTTTTTTTACTCATTGCTACTACACACTACTTCCCAATCCCAGTGGGGATTAGGAATATGTTTTAGTCATGTGATAATATTGTTAAACTGATTTCATATTTACAACAGTAATTTGAAAAATCCCAATGAATCTGGAGCAAAAGAATATGAGCACAACATCCACATTTTTCTCTAAAAAAAATTAATGCAGGGATTTAACTGAACTTCTACAATTTATCAGACATTTCACACACAAAATTTTACTTAATTCTCTTGAAAACATGTGTGTGTATCTAGTTTATGTATAAAGAAAGAATAAACTTAAGAGAGATCATTCATCGGAATCATGATTATACAGCAAATAAACAGAAGCGGTACTTGAACTCAGCTGTTCTGTGGCTCAAGGTCATGTTCTTACCACTATACACAGAATTAGATCAGTATAAATATCTCAACTAATGTCTATTACAGTTAAATTCACATCAGCAGGACCAAGAGAGTTGGCAATGGATTTTTATTCTGACGGTTATATCTGGAGGGTTATATCTGGAGGGTATAGGAAGAGGATAAGAAAATCTGAGTAATTATGGGAAAATCAAATAGTTGGGAAGTAGAAAAGGGAAAGAAATAAGAGTCAGAAGCCAGGGGTGCCTGGGTGACTCAGTCCTTGAAGTGTCCAACTCTTTTGATTTTGGCTCAGGTCATGATCTCACAGTTCATGAGACTGAGCCCCACACTGGGCTGCTCAGTAACAGCCTGGAGCCTGCTTGGGACTCTCCCTCTCCTTCTCTCTCTACCCCTCCCTCACTCATGCACTCTATCTCAAGATAAATAAATAAACATTAAAAAAAAAAAAAAGTCAGAGCCAGAATACAAGAGCCAAATTATGGTGTCCCCATGGGAGCAGGATTGGCGGTAAGAGTACCCTACAAACTATGGTACTACTTCAAGCACTCAGTACTAAATACTGTAATTCATAGTATTCTCAACCCATATCTCTCTTCTAAGTTACACACTATCATCCTCATTTGTTCGCAGGAAATTTCCACATGGTTGTGCCACAGGCAAAACCAACTCAGAATATGAAGAATGAAACACATAGTATTTCATTCTGTCCACCCATTCTTCCACAACCCACCCAACCCAATTCCTCCTAAGTTTTCAACTTTTGTTAATGGTGCCATTATAGATCCAGGATTCAGGTTCAAATGTCCGTTACCTACCAAGTCATATTTACTTTCCATTTAAAATCTCCCTCCCCTACAAGTTCCCTTCCCCTTTTTTCCTGGTATTTCTTCATTCTTTCATTGAATAGCTACTAAGCGTCAGGTACTAACAGTTCGATTCTGAGATATAACGACAAATAAGAGACTAGCCTTGTCTTGGGATAGTTTACATCCAGAAGGACAGTATGGAAGGCAGAATTCTATGATGGCCCCCAAGATTCCCAGTCCTGGTGTGTATTTGTTATTTAATCTTTCTCTCCTTGAGTGTAGGTGAACCCAACCTAATCAGGTGAGCTCTTTTGAAAAAGAGGATCTAGGGGCCAAAGGAGAGGAAAGCAGAGATATTTGAAGCTACAGCAGAAGCTCTCCTGTTGGTTCTGAAGAAGCAAATTACCATGTTGTAGAGAGGGCCATCTAACAAGGACCTGAAAGTGTCTCCAGGAACTGAGAGTGGTCTTTGGCCACCAGCTGGCAATAAAATAGGAAGCCTGGTCATACAACTGCAAGGAAATGAATTCTGCCAAGGGAACTTGGAAATGGATCTTTTCTTGGACAAGCCTGCAGATGAGGATACAGCTGGCCAACACCTTGATTTTAGTCTGGTAAGATCCCGTGCAGAGGGCCCAGGTAAAGATGCTGGCCTTCCGACTTACTGAAACTGTGAGGTAGTAAATGTGTGTTGTTTTAGACTGCGAAGTTTGTGGTAATTCGTTATGCAGCAGTAGAAAAGGCAGTAGAAAACAAAGAGAGAGATTCATTGTCAGACAGTCTGCCTGGTGCTATGAGAGAGGTGTGTAGAGGATGCTCTCAGAGCATCGATGGGGCATTTAACAAACGCTGATGGACCCAGGGAAGACATCCTGCTAGACGCAGAACCTAAGATGATAACAAAGGGAAAGAGGGAGTTGGGGGAAATGTGAGTCATCAGGAAAGGGCACAATGCTGTGTGGGTAGAGGGAGCTAAATACAAGTCCCCAAAAGTGATAGTTCATGGTGAATTGGTGAATTTTAGAAACTAGAAATACTTCAATATGTCCAAAATTAGGAGGGAAATGGTAAAAGATGAGGATAGAGATGTAAGAAAGAGTAAGAAAAAAACAGCACTTGATCATTTACTGATTTCATACTATGCGGTGTGATCTCAGCTGAGGTGTTCACAGTAATCCCGTGATATATCCATGTGTGCTGCTTGATTGATTGTTTACCTCAAATCCAGCCCCTGCTCTTCCTCCACTCTGCTGTGAATCACAGGGGGTTGTTTCTTGCAAATCACCTTTCCCAGGTTTCTTTGCTGGGAAATTGATTCTGTCTAGGTTTGGCCAATAGATGTCACTGGGAGAAGACTGCAGGACAGGGAAAGAGGAGACTCCAGAGCATTTCTCTTCTCTCTCTGCTTTGGGCACAGCTGTGACCCAGTGGCTGCACCTCCTCTTTAGCTCTAGTTCCCACACATCCTGATCAGCAGCTCTGCCCCCTGGGCTCTGGTAACACTCTCTTTCCTTAGTCCCAGCCTTGGAAGTGGTCATTGCTTTCTGCAATTGCTTAATCCCTGGATGACCTTGCCTTCCCATTTGGTCTTTCAGCTCTTCAGTCTGTACCTGTAACTAGTTCCCTTATTAAATTCTATTAAATTACCTGGCATGCATGTTATTTTTCTAATTGGATCCTCACTGAATCACCATGTTTTACAGACAAATAGACTGAAATTCAGAAAAGACTGTGCAACTTGCTTAGTATCCCACAGTTAGGATACTGTGGGGCTGAGATGTAGACCAAGTATAGCGACTCTGTCGGGCTGCATCATCTCTCTGAACTTACATCACCATAACACCATACAAAGGAGCTCACTCCTTTGTATTTCACTATTCCAGTAGCTCTGAACTGTTCTCCATCCCTCCTCTGTCTTCTATCTCTAGTCTGTTCTCACAGGGCTGATACATGAGTCCTCCTTAAGCTTATCTCTGGTCATGTGACATATCTGGCAGTTGCAAAGAGAACTAAGCACCAACTCCCCCTTCTAGACCCCAAGCTTCCCAAAATAGTTCTTAATCAATCTTTCTGGCCTCACTTTTGCTAAATATTTTGCTCTACTGAAATCTACCCTTGATTTTCACTTCTATATCTTTGCTTATACTATTTCTGTTCTCTTTAGCTAGAATGCTATCTTTTCATCTTTTGAAATAATATCTCTCTCAGTTCTACCTATTGATATAATATTTGCCCTTCAAAGCTTATTTATTCATTGATTCAACAAACCTGGACAAGGCACATTCTAGGCCTTCAGGATAGAAAGAAGAAGAAAATTGTTACTATCTTGTAGAGTAGGGATTGACAAAGTTTTTCTGTGAGGGCCAGATGGCAAGTATTTTAAATGTTTAAACTTTGTGGATCACACTGTCTCTGTTGCAACTACTCAACTCATCCATGGTAGCACAAAAGCAACCATAGATCATACATAAATGAATGAATATAACTATTCCAATGAAACTTTATTTACAAAAACAGATGACAAGCTGGATTTAGCCCATGGGCTGTAGTTTGCTGATCTCTCCTATAGAAACTCACATCAAACAAATGGAAAAGCTAGCAAGAAATGATAATGAATAAAACATAGCAAAGAGATGTGGAGAATAGAAATAGTAGAGTCAGCATCTTTGTAAGAGGAGTCTCAAAAGACAAAATTTTAAAGAAGAAGAGGAGGATATATTTGAAGAAATAATAGTTAAATTTCTCACAACTAATGAAAAATGAATGATTTCAGATCATAAAATGTCAAAGAGAGGAGATAAGGAAAAATCAGACCTAGACAGGTTATAGTGAAAGAGTACTAGAGATAAAGAAAAAATCTGAAACTTTCTAGAAAGAACATACAATCTACAAAGGAATAAGAATCATACTAATATTAGTCTTCTCAACAGCATACTGGCTGCAGGGAGGCAAAGGAGCAATATATGTTAAGTACTGAAAAAAACTTGAGCCAAAATCTTGTATTCAACCAAATTGTCTTTCAAATATAAAGGCATAGGAAAAGTGATATTCAGCCTCAAGTATACAAGTTCTCAGAAAACTTGCCACACGAAGACTCACACTGAAAACATTTTTGAGGAAGTACAAAAATGAGAAGAAAAATTGAAAATCCTGATGTGCTCTAAGAGACATCAGAAGTTTGTTGTAGCCTTAAAAAAGAAAAAGCAACTGGAACCAAAGAAAAAAGACAAAAAATATCCATTACATTGCAGAACTAAAATCCTAGATATTATTAATATAACAGATGCTTTGAGAGGATATGAAAGGGAAAAGAGAGCATGCTAATATATATTTATTAGGATAATAATACAGTTGTGACAAGTTTAGGAAATGAATAGGAAGAAAATAAATAAGGTTATGTTTGTATCAGTCTGGATACAGAAACCACACCTATAATTTATCAGGGAATATTTAATGTAACAGTCATGAACTAATAAAAGGTGGTTAACTATTAACAGAGGTAAAAGTTAACTCTACGGAATAGCAAATGTAAACAACACTATTACCTCTAAGCTTGAGGGAGAATACCCAAGAGAAAAAGAAACTTGGAACAGATTCTATCCCCCAGGTGAGGCTGAGATTCAAACCTCCTTGGAGAGGGTAAGGCTATAGTCTAAAGAAAAGTTCAGTGGAGTGCTGCAGCCCAGAACTGGGGGGTAGCCTATATGCCAGGGGTGGTCAACTGGAAGCCATTCATTTAGGGTGGTGGTGAAATGTGCCACTGGGTCTTCACAAGAGACATCACAGGAAGATCTAAGAAGAGAAGCCACCTTCTCTGCTATGTCTTGCAGTGTCCCTCCAGTGCCCTCTGCTGTAAGGCCTAACATTACACCTGCTAGCAAATGAATTGTTTACAAGGTCCAGCTCCAAGTGACTTTGGAGCTGACAGGCAATAAATTGATAATAAGCCTCTCCCAGTTTTTTCCCCTATTCAGTGTTGTCATTATTCATCCATGTTCATTGTGTATAGTTATTGAATATACTGCCTTGAGCACCCTTCCTAAATATATTTTTCTTTCATTGTTTTTTCGGGTTTTTTACTATTTTATGGGCTGAAGAAAACTAACAATAATGAAAATGACTTGGCCCATAGAAATGGAAAGTAATTGTGTCAGTGGAATGCAATTGATTATTTCCTGGTGATTAGACCATTTTGTATCTTTTTGTAAATTCATTCTAGCATTCCTTGTTGCCTATATATGTGTGGTTATTTGAATTCTCCTTTGATCTAGTTGTAACATCTTATTGGCTTCCTCATTAATTAATGAGGGAAACAAAACTTCTGATCCCTTTTCATTTTATATCTGTATGAGGGTTATATTAACTTTCAAAAAAAATTGTATCTTAGACAAGTCAGTCCTAGAGTAGCCAAACTCATAGAGTTAGAATGTAGAAGGGTGGTTGCCAAGGCCTGGTGGGAGAACATGGGGAGTTATGATTTAATGGGTACAGAGTGTCAGTTTGAGAAGATGAAAAAGTTCTGGAGAAAGATAGTGGTGATGGTTGTACAACAATGTGTATGTAGTCAATACCACCGAACCGTACACTTAAAAATGGTTAAAATGGTAAATTTTGTTATGCATAGTTTACCACAATTTTAAAAATAAAAAAATTTTTAAATTATACTTTAGGGGCCCTGCCTAGCTTAGTTGGTGGAGCATGAAACTCTTGATTTTGCAGTGGTGAGTTCAAGCCCCATGTTGGATGTAGAGATTACTTAAAAATAAAAAAATCTTAAAAAAAAATTATACTTTTGGGGCGCCTGGGTGGCGTAGTCGGTTAAGCGTCCGACTTCAGCCAGGTCACGATCTCGCGGTCCGTGAGTTCGAGCCCCACGTCGGGCTCTGGGCTGATGGCTCGAGCCTGGAGCCTGTTTCTGATTCTGTGTCTCCCTGTCTCTCTGCCCCTCCCCCGTTCATGCTCTGTCTCTCTCTGTCCCAAAAATAAATAAACATTGAAAAAAAAATTTTTTTAATAAAAAAAAAATAAAAAAAATTATACTTTAACAGTATGTTAATTGCTTTTCAAGTTCAGTCACAATTTTACTATTCTATTACCTAAAGACTAAAGAGTAACTTGCAAAGTTAACCTCCAAAAATTTATATATGAAATAATAATGGAAGAAGAGGGGCACCTGGGTGGCTCAGTTGGTTAAGCATCTGACTCTTGACTTTGGCTCAGTCATGATCTGTGAGTTTGAGCTTGCTTGGGATTCCATCTCCCTCTCTCTCTGCCCCTCCTCCCCTGCTCCTCTCTGTCTCTCAAAATATAAATAAATAAATAAATAAATAAATAAATAAATAAATAAAAGGTTTAGTAGAATGTTAAAGTATCAAAGTGTGGATATATGGATGTTTGTTGTAAAGTTCTTTGAACTTTAAAAAAAATAATGGAAGAAAGAAAATGGTTGATATTTACAAATGAACGCATGTACACAACAAATGAGGAAATATGCAAAACTGCTACAGTCCTTGTTTTTGTAACTGGTCACAAGGCCATAGTTGATATTTACGATCCCCTTCTTTCACTATTTATTCTGTATTTCCTTTGCTCTCAGCCAGAAGCTCAGCTGGTCAATTTCCTAGTGGAGTGACCTAAACCTACCTTCCTTAAAGCATCTCAGTCCTCAATATTCCTGCTGCTTCCCTTTTTGAATATGGTTTTTTTTTTTTTTTTTAATTTTTTTTTTCAACTTTTATTTTATTTTTGGGACAGAGAGAGAGAGAGAGAGCATGAACGGGGGAGGGGCAGAGAGAGAGGGAAACACAGGATCGGAAGCAGGCTCCAGGCTCCGAGCCATCAGCCCAGAGCCTGACGCGGGGCTCGAACTCACGGACCGCGAGATCGTGACCTGGCTGAAGTCGGACGCTTAACCGACTGCGCCACCCAGGCACCCCTGAATATGGTTTTTTATTAACACTTACTATTGGGCATGGAAGTACTAAGAGATGCCCCAGGAAATGCACTGGGTTCTGGATATAGTCCTACTTGTACTCATGGGTTAGCAGCAACCTAAATTCCCTCTTGGTAACTGGGATCAGTCCAGCAGTAGAGAGATTCCTTTTACTGCCTTTTGGTTTTGTGACATAAGAAGCCCAAGAGAGCCAGCTGGCAGCCTTACCTTCCAATCTAGAGCATGCATTGTTGTGTCCCCTGATGGAAGCATTCCTCCCTTTGGAACAAAGACCTTTTTTTTTTTTTTTTTAGCATTTTTATTCATTTTTTGAGAGACGAGAGACAAAGAGAGACTGTGAGCAGGGGAGGGGCAGAGAGAGAGAGAGGGAGACACAGACTCTGAAGTAGGCTCCAGGCTCTGAGCTGTCAGCACAGAGCCTGATGCAGGGCTCGAACCCACGAACTGTGAGATCATGACCTGAAACCTACTGCTTAACTGATTGAGCCACCACATGCCCCTGGAATGAAGACCTTTAAAAACAGCAAATCTCAGAGCTGCATGGATGGGAAGCAAAAATTTTGTGAGTAGATTAGGTGATATAATAGTGAGAGGCGCCACTCCCACCTACATCCCTTGATTCCCAAATCCACGTATTCTGGCTGTGGAGGAGACAGCACTATGTAATGACCTCTGATTCAAAGTATGCACTGCATTTTTCAAGACAGAATCCTGTCTCTGAAGACGTTGTCTCACATCTGGTACTATAACTGAGTCTTCAGTAAGCAATTCCACTGTTAAGTTAAAGTAGCCACTTATGGACAATGCAGTATGTGGTAGGACCACTTAGTTCTATAGGCTTAAGTTCACTGCTGTATTCCTATTGGTATGAAATGAGTTTCTTGATCAGATGCAGTGCTGTGCAGAATACCATAATGGTGAATAAGATATTCTATGAGTCTATTGATGGAGGTCCTGACAGAATTATGGATAGAGAAGACATCTATACCCGGAATAGTGTCTATTATAGTGAGGAAGATTTTCTGCCCTCTCAACAATGGAAGGATTCCAATGTAATCAACCGAGTACCAGGTGGCTGGGCAATGGTGCCTTATCAGGGGGCCAGCGCTGGTCTCTGCTGTTGGCAGATAAGGCACTCAGCAATAGCATTAGCCAGGTCAGCCTTGGTAATGAGAAGTCCATGTAGCAGAGTCTATGGCTAGCTTCCATCCCTGCCATAGTCTTTATTCATGGGCCCATTGAAAAAGACCGGGTGTCTGGGGAAAGAGGTTGTCTGACATCCACAGAACATGCCATTTTGTCCAGTTGATTATTTTTTTTTAATTTTTTTTTCAACGTTTATTTATTTTTGGGACAGAGAGAGAGAGAGCATGAACGGGGGAGGGGCAGAGAGAGAGGGAGACACAGAATCGGAAACAGGCTCCAGGCTCTGAGCCATCAGCCCAGAGCCTGACGCGGGGCTTGAACTCACAGACCGCGAGATCATGACCTGGCTGAAGTCGGACGCTTAACCGACTGCGCCACCCAGGCGCCCCTGTCCAGTTGATTATTAAGAGCCTCCTCTGTAGTGAATCTCTTTTGGTGATCATTCACACAGACAAAAATATATTCGCAGTCTGTGTCCTTTCCAGGAAGACCACCAACATTCTTCTCCATACTTTTTTTCAATCTGTGTACTTAGCCCTAACCATCCAATCAAATTGTTAGCAACCACACATGAATAAGGGTAGGTAGATAATCTGTCTTCTCACATCAGACAAGGCATATATATTAGTTTCCTCATTTCTAAGTGACAAATGAGGTGGCTTAGAACAACAAAAGTTTATTGTCTCATAGTTCTGGAGGCTAAAAGTCTGAAATCTAAGCATTAATAGGGCCATGCTCTCTCTGAAGGCTCTAGGGACTGATTATTTCTCTCCTCTTCCTAGCTTCTGATGGCTGCTGGGACTCCTTGGTGTTCCTTGACTTACAAATGTATCACCCCAATCTTTGCCTCTGCAGTCACATGGCATTTTCCCTGTGTATTCGTGTCCAAATTTCCCTCTTCTTATAAGGACACCAGTTACTGGGTTAGGGTCTACCTTAGTCCAGTATGACCTCATCTTATCTTCATTACATTTGCAATGATGCTATTTCCAAATAAGGTCACATTCATAGGTTCTGGGTGGACATGTATTTAGGGATAGGACACTATTCAGTTCAGTACAGTAGACAATCCTATTGTGAGCATTTCCTTTCCCCATTGCCCATTAGGGTGATTTCTGAGTGGAGTTTTGCCTAAGCATATTGCAACAAAGTTAAAATTTAATTACAAAAGGATATAATTTCACATATTTAAAAATTAAGTTACATATTTCTAAATAATCTTTATGTTAAAAAGGGAAGTGCAGAGTAAATTAGTACTTAGAAATAAATGATAATGAGGGGCACCTGGGTGACTCAGTCGGTTGAGCGTCTGACTGTGGCTCAGGTCATGATCTCATGGTCCTTGAGCTCGAGCCCCATGTTGGGTTCTGCGCTGAAGCTCAGAGCCTGGAGCCTGCTTCAGATTCTGTGTGTGTGTCTCTCTCTCTTCCCCTCCCATGTTTGTGCTCTGTCTGTCTGTCTGTCTGTCTCTCAAAAATAAACAAACATTAAAAAATTAAAAAAAAAATGATAATGAAAATACTACATGTAAGCACTTTTGGATCACAGATAAGGCAGTTCTTAGAGAAATAAATGATAATTTACATATATTTATTAAGAAACAAGATAGTTTTAAAACAAAGCACCTAAGTAATTATGGTATGTGAAAAACAGTAATATCTAAGAAACAAGAAGGAAGCAAATAATAAGAAAATAAATAAAACCGATAATATTTCTTAAAAGATAGAAAATACTAATGAAATATTAGATGAGATGAAAATCCCTGGCAGGATTGAGAGAGAGAGAGAGAGAGAGAGAGAATAGAATATGAAAAGGGGGAAACTAACCACAGTCTCAACAGAAATGAAAACTTAATAAAAATAATATTATGAATAAGTATATATAAATACATTTTTTTTAAGTTCTTATTTATTTATTTTTGAGAGAGAGAGTGTTAATGGGGGAGGGGCAGAGAAAGAGGAAGAGATGACCTGAGCCAAATTCAAGAGTCAGATGCTTAACCAACTGAGCCACCCAAGCACTCCTGTAGGTAAATACATTTTAAAACCTAAATGAAGGGCTTAGTCAGTTAAGCATCCAGCTTTGGCTCAGGTCATGATCTCATGTTTCATGAGTTGCAGCCCTGCTTCAGGCTCTCTGCTGTTAGCATAGAGCCCACTCCAGATCCTCTGTCTCCCTCTCTCTGACCTCTCCCACTGGTTCTCTCTCACCCCCTCCTCAAAATGAATAAATAAACTTAAAATAAAATAAATTTAGACTAAATGAAATGGACAAAACCCAAGAAACACAAAACTGCAAAAATAATGCAAGAAGAAAGTGGGAACTGGAAAAGATCGATAAGGATTAAACAAAACATAGCAAAGTCTCAAGGCCTACATGGTTATACAGATAATTTCTACCCAAAGTTGTTTTTTTTTTTTTTAAAGTAATCTCTATACCAACATAGGGCTTGAACTCATAACCCTGAAATCAAGAGTTACATGCTCTCCCAAATGAGCCAGGCAGGCATTCCAATTTCTACCCAAGTTTTAAAGTATAATTAATTTAATGTGTGGTATATAATTACTTAACAGTGAACATGAAAACAAATGGAGAAATCTTAAATATATTCCTTTGAGGGGCGCCTGGGTGGCTCAGTCGGTTGGGCGGCCGACTTCGGCTCAGGTCACGATCTTGCGGTCCGTGAGTTCGAGCCCCGCGTCGGGCTCTGGGCTGATGGTTCAGAGCCTGGAGCCTGCTTCCAATTCTGTGTCTCCCTCTCTCTCTGCCCCTCCCCCGTTCATGCTCTGTCTCTCTCTGTCTCAAAAATAAAAAAAAAAAAAAAAAAAACGTTAAAAAAAATTTAAAAAAAAAATTAAAAAAAAATATATTCCTTTGAGATCAGGAAAAAGAAAACACTGTCCAATATTACCGATGATATTACTGTCTTGATCAATGGTATTAGGAAAGAAAGAAAAAGCTGATGGGATATAAGAGATAAAACTGTAATATTTTTCCAGATAATATAATCATCTATAGAGAACAACCAACAGAATCAAATTATGAACTTAGAATAATAGAGTTGAACAATGTTTCTGATACCAACACAGCATACACAAATTAGTTTCATTTCTCTACATCAAAAACAGTAAACTAGAAGATAAGATTTAAGAAAAGACACCATTTAATTTAGCAGCAATATACTTATGGAGAAAAATGTCAAACTGTGATAAATGACCTAGAACCAGAGGATGATCTGAACAAGTGAGAAGATATTCCATGCATTTGGGTGGGATAATAATAATAATAATAATATTATTATTATTATTATTATTTTAATTTTTTGAGAGACCATGAGCGGGGGGGGGGGGGTGGAGGTGCAGACAGACAGGGGAACAGAGGATTCAAAGTGGGCTCTGAGCTGACAGCAGCGAATCTGATGAGGGGCTCAAATTCACAAACCATGAGATCATGACCTGAGCCAAAATCAAGAGTCAGACGCTTAACTGACTGAGCCACCCCAGGCGCTCCTGGGATAACTTATTAAAAAGATACTAACTTTCCCAAATTAACCAATAAATTCAATGTAGATTCCATCAAAATTTTAGTCGAAAATTTTAAGGAATTTGTTAACTTACTCACAGAGAAGAGTAAAAGTCCATAAATAGCTAAGTCAACCTTAGAAAAGTAGAATAAAAAGTAGGTCTTGCTTTACCAGATATTAGGGCATATTACAAAGATGCAATAAGAAATACTGGATGTTGTTAACACAGAAATAGATAAGAAACTAAGTTGCCATATGGAAACAATAAAACTGGATATCTTCCTAACATTATGTACAGAGGTAAACTAAAAATTATTTAAGAGCATAAATATGAAAGATGAAAATATGTATTAATAGAAGAAAATGTACAATTTTTTTCAGCAAGGAACTTGGGAGGTGAGAGCTAACCACAGACAGTGACAGTGGGGATGGAAGAATCACATAGAAGATATTTGGGAGGTTACCATTGACAGACTCCTATCCAACTCTCCCTTATACTGCTGTCTCAGAGTTTGGAGGAGATAGCCGAAGTGGGTATAAATGTATACACATATACATTGCTTTGTATTATGTAGTTATGTGTAGTAATTTTGTGGCAGAGTGTTATAAAGGGAATTGAGTTTGTAGTCAGAAGACCTGAGTTTAAGTCAGTTCTTTCATTAACTAAGTGTGACCATGAGCCTTAGTATTCTCAGCTCCATAAAGTGGATGGTCAAAAAAAGATAAAACCTGTTATGAAATAAATATAGAGCTCAACCTCCCATTACTCAGTTTCTTCCACTTGGACATCCTCCTTCCTATTATAGTTGACTTTGGTAAATGTCTGTATCTGGGAGTATTCTTTCTTTCACACATTATAGATACCTGAATCCAAACAGGATCAGACAAAACAGCAAAACAAAGAGAGGAGGGGGAATTATTACCTCTTGTAGATTTAAAATCCATGAGTAGATGTAACATCTAGCATGGCTGAATTCAGATGCTCGGAATAGGTTTTAGGAAGCTGTCTTGCTCCATCTCCTTGTTCTGTTCATTGGGTCAGCTGTGCCCCATCTGTTCCCAGGAGTTTCAGGCTTATGTCTTCACAGTCCCAAGATGGAAAACACTTCTTTTGCTATAAACTCTCCCAAAGGTTCTGGGATATATGCTGTTTGGGTTAACTTGATTCCTTCTTTCATCCTTGCGCCAATCACCGTAGCCAGAATTATTGCTACTTATGGTGGTACTTATGTTGATCAGTGTAAGCCAATAGCATGTGATCATTTCTTGAACTTGGGGCATGGTCAGGTGCACCCAAACAATGAGTACTAAAAGTGGGGTGGGGTAGTTTCCCAAGGAAATACAGGGCTCTGAAATAAAAAAAGGAGAAGAAGAAGTTTGTGGTAGAGAAAAAGAATAGATATTTATTATATCTTTTCCTTTTCTTTTGTCTTTATTGTTCATTTTGACAAGAAAATATATACAAAAACATTGCAGGAACCAGAGACCATTGCAGAGACCTGGTGATTAGCCCCTGGGGAGGGCCCTGACTTTAATTCAAGGATGGCTGGGTATATGAGAGATAGGGTTGTGTAAGAAGAGTAACTTGCAAGTTGGTAAAGCCTCTTCCTCACCTCCTGATCAGACAGAGAACTTTTTTTTTAATGACTTTATTCAGATATAGTTCATACCATACAATTCACTCATTTACAATGCACAATTCAATAGTTTTTGTAATTTACAGAGTTGTGCGACCATTATCACCATCAATTTTATTTTATTATTTTTTTAAGTTTATTTATTTATTTTTGAGAGAGTGTGAGTGGGGTAGGGACAGAGGGAGAGGGGTAGAGAGAATCCCAAGCAGGCTCTGTGCTGTCAGTGCAGAGCCTGACGTGGGGCTCGATCTCACAAACCGTGATATCATAACATGAGCCAAAATCCAGAGTCCACGCTTAAACAACTGAGCTACCCAAGTGCCCTACATACATGTAGAAACTCTACATCCTTTAGCTATCATTCCCTCTCCCCTCAATTCCCCCATCCCCACCAGCCTTAGGCAACCACTAACTATTTTTTGTCTCTATAGATTTTTGTATTCTGGACATTTAATATAAATAAAATAATATAATATGTGATCTTTTGTGACTGGCATCTTTCATTTAGCATAATGTTTTAAGGTACATCCATGTTGTTACATGTATTTGTACTTCTTTTTTATGGTTGAATAGCATTCAATAGTATATGATGGAATACTATTCCATTGTATAGATATATCATATTTCAGATATAGATATATCACCCACTCACTCATTGATGGATTTTTGGATTGTTTCTAGCTTTGGGGACTGTTTTTAGGTGGAAATATATTTTCATTTCTCTTGGGTATATATTCAAGGGTGGAATTGCTGGGTCAAATAGTAACACTGTGTAACTTTTTGAGGAACAGCCAGACTATTTTGCTAAGTAGCTGTATCACTTTCACCGAAGTTCCAATATCTCCACACCTTAGCGTGATCTTTTTATTATCTGTCTTTTAAAATATTACAGCCTTACTAGTAGGTGTTACGTGGTATCTCATGGTTTTGATTTGTATTTCCCTAATGGCTAATGATGTTGGGCATCTTTTCATATGCTTGTTGGCCATTTGTACATCTTCACTGGAAGAAGGTCTGTTAAATATATATATACACACACATATATATATATAAAGCTTATATATTATATATAAGCAATTGTCTTTTCACTTTCTTGATAGTGTCCTTTGAAGCACAAATTTAAAATTTTTGAAGTCCAATTTATTCATTTTTTCCGTTGGTCACTTGATTTTTAACATGCTACCCTTGTTGCTTTTTTTTTTTGTAATTATTTTTTTTGAGTATAGTTGACTTCAGGTGTACAACTTATTTTTAATTTTTTGTTTATTTGCTACACTTGTTGCTTTTAAACCTGGTACTTGGTACAAAAGCTTATCTCAAGCTTACCTCTGTTTCTTTTATACATAAGATCTCACAAGTACTTCAGGTGAGTCATAAGAATGTTAAAAAAAAAAAATGACTCACAAGCATGGGACATCAGAGCCTGAATAAGATGAGAAGGACCTCTACTCAGGGGTGGCCAAATGTGAAAGGTTAGAACCCAGAGAAACTAGGGGAATATCCATGCTTGGGGATGATTCAGAATTGGGTGCTGGAGCCCAAAAAAGGAAGGAAGGTAACCACACATGGGAGCATCCTGGTGTGGAAAGTCAGAACCTGAATAGACAATAAAGGGCATTCATGCCGGAGCGGCTCAGTGCACTTGAGAGCCCAAATGGCATGAGAGGGCTTTGATACTGACAGTACAGTAGCCTGGAATAGAGTATTTGTACAGAAGTGAGATGAGAAGGGTATCTGCATGGGGTGGGGGTGGGGGGGAGGACAGTGGAGGTATGGGAGATTGATTATATTCAGGAATATTGACAAAATGTTAAGGATAACAAGGGCCAGGTTCCCAGAATTGGAGAATGGATTAAAAGTATAGAAATGAAGAGAGGCGCCTGGGTGGCTCAGTTCATTGAGCATCTGACTCTTGATTTTGACTTAGGTCATGACCCCAGGGTCGTGGGATCAAGCCCATGTTGGGCTCTGTGTTGAGTGTGGGGCCTGCTTAAAATCCCCTCTCTCCCTCTGCCCCCTTCTCTGCTCATGTGTGTGCTCTCTCTAAAAAAAAAAAAAAAAAAAAAAAAAAAAAAAAAAAAAAAAAAAAAAGTATAGAAAGGAAGAAAACTAGAATGAAATTTGTGGTGGATTAGAATTGGAAGTATTGGTGTAAACTCATAGTTTTTAATATAAAAAGATAAATATAGAAATGTACATGCATTTACATATATGTATTCACATACACATGTCCATTCATGCATAAATACATATGTACACACATGTATTGATTAGAAATACCTCCTGAAGGAACTTGGAAGCAGTGACATCTCAATAGTAATGAGCAAAAACAGTCCCCAGATCTTGGTTTCTAAATATCATTCTGAGAGCTGATGAAGCAGCTTACATAAGGATAAAGGTGGGCATTGACTATTGGGAGACTGTTCATTTCAGGAAGGCAGAGTGGGGCCGTTTACAATGGGGGCACAGGGGCCTATAGTGGCTTGGAGACCAAGCTTTGGATCCACACCAAGATTGAGTTGGATCTCAGTTCTGGATTGAACAGCTAAGTGATGTATTGACAACAGGTTCCTTAACATTTCTCAGCCTCAGCTCCTCATTTGTAAATAGGACAATAGAAAATAGAAAGGGAAAAAGTAAGTCAAATGCCTGGCACATTGTGAGCACTTAGTATTCTTACTGGGAACACCAGGAAGGCATATTGTAGTAGTGAAAATAAATCACAGAAATCAACAAAAACAAAAAGACTCTGAAAACTTTCCAAAATCTTCATCTAAGCTCAGAAGGCCAGGAATTTGGTGGAGTTCCAGGGGCTTTTCAGTCCCGTATACCAGCTATGAAATTAATGTGTAATGCTTTTGTGTTAATTCTGCCTATTAATAAAATTTGTGATACGAGATCTGACCCATGTGTTGGATAGTCCGAAGAGTAGGGTGCCACATGGGGTGGGATGATAGGAATTATGCCAATTTGATTTCATTTCACAGAACTAACTAGCTGGGGAAATTCCTATGGAAGTGGGCTGCCACTGGGATCTCCCTACTGCTCAAACCAGAGTCTTCTGTTTCCTTCCTCCCTCAATAGTGCTTACATCTAATAAGTCATCACGCCTTTTCTTCTCAGTTTCCCCATAGTTGTTCTGCTCCTCTTCACCACCACTCTGGTTCCAGCCTTCCATTCTGACTTGGTTACTTTGTGAAAAACTTTGTAACTGGTCTTCTTGTCCCTAGTTATTACATCTCCAAACCACCCCTATCCTGCCACATAGGAAGTTCCATTTTTCCAAGGATTAATCTGCCCACACTGAAACTCCTTAAATCCTATTTCTTCCATGATAAAATTTGCCTTCCTTAGATGGCATTCAAGGACCTCCTGCTATGCAACCAGCTACAACCAACAGAGGCCATTCACTCCTTATTCCTTGGGACCATATTTCACATTTCTTTTTTTTTTTATTATTTTTTTTTATTTTTCATATTTCACATTTCTATCTACACTTTTCACCTAAGCCTTCCTTCCTTTTCCTTTTGCAATGATTGTTTCTTTTTATATCCTGTCATTAAAATGTTTTAAGTCATAGTTTAAAATGCCCATAGCAAAACAAAGAGTGTGGATCAGTCTCCTGTCCATCACAATTTCCTTCTCCTTGCAGGCTACGACTTTCACTCTTGTTGATTATTTTCATATCTTCCTCCTCATTTCTAAATAAAATGCTTAAGTTGCTACTCAGTTAAAAATTTTCCCAACAAACAAAAGTCTAGGACCAGACAGCTTCACAGGCCAATTCTACCAAACATTTAAAGAACAGCTGGGGCACCTGGGTGGCTCAGTTGGTTGGGCGTCTGACTTCAGTTCAGGTCACGATCTCACATCTCATGGGTTTAAGCCCTGTGTCAGGCTCTGTGCTGACAGCTCAGAGCCTGGAGCCTGCTTCGGATTCTATGTCCCCTCGCCCTCTTCCCCTCCCCCACTCATGCTCTGTCTCTCTCTCAAAAATAAATAAACATTAAAAATTTTTTTTAAATAAAAAAAATAAAGAACAGTTAATAGCTATTCTTCTCAAACTATTCTAAAAAATAGAAAGGAAGGAAGGAAAACTTCCAAATTCATTCTACAAAGCCAGCATTCCCTTAGAGCAAAAACAGATGAAGATACCACAAAAAAGGCCAGTATCTCTGATGAACATAGATGCAAAAATCCTCAACAAAATACTAGTACACGGAATACAATAATACATTAAAAAAATCACTCACCATTATCAAATGGGATTTATTTCCAGGATGCAAAGGTGGTTCAATATTCACAAATCAACATGATATATCACATCAATAAAAGAAAGGATGAAAACCATATGATCATTTCAATAGATACAGAAAAAGTATTTGACAAAGTACAACATGCATTCATGATAAAAATCCTAAATGAAGGAGGTTTAGAGGGAGCATATCTCAACATAATAAAGGCCTTGTATGAAGAACCCACAACTGACATCATACTCAATGGGGAAAAACTGAGAGCTTTCCCCCTAAAATCAGGAACAAGACAATGATGTCTACTCTCACCACTTTTATTCAACACAGTACTGGAAGTCCTAGCCACAGCATTCAGACAATAAAAAGAAATAAAAGGCATCCAAATCGGTAAGGAAGAAGTAAAACTTTTACTATTTGCAGATGACGTGATACTATATATAGAAAACCAAAAAACTGCTAGAACTGATACATGAATTTAGTAAAGTCACAGGATACAAATCAATGTACAGAAATCTGTTGCATTTCTACACACTAATAATGAAACAGCAGAAAGAGAAGTAAAGAAAATAATTCCATTTACAACTGCACCAAAAATAAAAAAGTACCTAGGAACAAACATAACCAAAGAGGTGAAAGACCTGTACTCTGAAAACTATAAAACATTGATGACAGAAATTGAAGACAACACAAAGAAATGAAAGACATTTCATGCTCATGGATTGGAAGAACAAATATTGTTAAACTGTCTATACTCTCCAAAGCAATCTACAGATTTAATGTAATCCTCATCAAAGTACCAATAGCAGTTTCACAGAACTTGAAGAAACAGTCTAAAATCTGTATGGAACCACAAAAAGACCCTGAATAGCCAAAGCAATCTTGAAAAAGAAAAACAAAACTGGAGGTATCACAGTTCCGGACTACAAGCTATATTACAAAGCTGTAGTAATCAAAACATTACACAGTACTGGCACCAAAACAGACACATAGATCAATAGAACAAAATAGAAAACCCAGAAATAAACTCACAATTATATGGTCAATTAGTCTTAGACAAAGTAGAAAGAATGTCCAAAGGGAAAAAGACGTCTCTTCAAATGGTGTTGGGAAAACTGGTCAGTTACATGCAAAAGAATGAAACTGGACAACTTTCTTATACCATACACAAAAATAGACTCAAAATTGATTAATGACTTAAATGTGGGGGCATCTGGGTGGCTCAGCTGATTGAGTGTCCGACTCTTGGTTTCAACTCAGGTCATGATCTTGTGGTTCATGAGTTCGAGCCCCAAATCAGGCTCTGGGCTGACTGTGTGGAGCCTGCTTGGGATTCTCTCTCTCCCTCTCTTTCTAACCCTCCACTGCTCGATCTGTTTCTCTCTCAAAATAAATAAATAAATAAATAAATAAATAAATAAATAAATAAATAAATAAATAATAAGTTAAAAAAAAAAAAAGACCTAAATGTGAGACTTGAAACCATAAAAATCCTAGAAGACAGCATAGGCAGTAATGTCTCTGACACTAGCCATAGCATCATTTTTCTAGATATGTCTTCTGAGGCAAGAGAAATAAAAGAAAAACTAAACTACTGGGACTTTTTCAACATAAAAAATTTCTGTACAGCCAAAGAAATAACAAAATTAAAGACAACCTGCTGAATGGGAGAAGATATTTGCAAATGACATATCCAATAAAGGGTTAGTATCCAAAATATCTAAATAATTTACACAACTCAACACTCCCAAAACAAATAATCCAATTAAAAAATGGGCAGAAGACATGAACAGACATTTTTCCAAAGAAGACATCCAGATGGCCAACAGACACATGAAAAGACGCTCATCATCACTTGTCATCAGGGAAATACGAAACAAAACCACAATGAGATACCACCTCACACCTGTCAGAATGGCTAAAATAAAAAAACACAAGACAGGCACCTGGTGGCTTAGTCGGTTAAGCATCCAGCTCTTAATTTTGGGTTAGGTCATGATCTCATGGTCATGAGATCGAGCCCTGTGTTGGGCTCTGTGCCAGGCATGAAGCCTGCTTAAGATTCTCTCTCCCTCTCTCTGTCTCACCCCTATTTGTGCACTTTCCCTCTCTCTCAAGAATGAAACAAAACAAAACAAAACAAAACAAAACAAAACAAAACAAAACAACGTTGGTGAGGACGTGGGAAAAAATGAACCCTCAGGCATTGTTGGTGGGAATGTAAACTGGTGCAGCCACTGTGGAAAACAGTATGGAAGTTCCTCAAAAAATTAAAAATAGAACTACCTGCTATCTAGTAATTGCACTACTGGATATTTACCCCCAAAATATGAAAACACTAATTCAAAGGGACACCTGCTATAATGGAATATTATTGAGCCATAAAAAATAATGAAATCTTGCCATTTACAACAACATGGTTGGAGCTACAGAGTATTATGCTAAAAGAAATAAGTCAGTTAGAGAAAGATACATACCATGGTTGCACTCATATGTGGAATTTAGGAAACAAAACGAGCAAAAGGAAAAAAGAGAGAGTGAGAGAGAGAGAGACAAACCAAGAAACAGAATCTTAAGTATAGAGAACAAACTGATGGTTTCCAGAGGAGAGGTGGGTGGGGAGATGGGTGACTGGTAAAGGAGATTAAGAATATACTTATCATGATGAGCACTGCGTAATGTATAGAATTGTTGAATCACACTATCTTAGACACCTGGAACTAACAAAACATTGTATGCTAAGTATGCTGGAATTAAAATAAAAAAAACAATAAAAAATTTAGGTATCTATGGACTTTCTCCTACTGAAAATTTCACTCTTTTAGTACACACACCCACATTTACATCTTTCCTGTCCACACATTGTGCCAGATGCCAAAGGTGCTTTGCCCCTTAGAGAAGTGCCCTCAAAGTTTGCCCATGATTATCTTCCTTCTTCACTTCCCATGATGAAGGTCTTATTTACTATACCTGTCTTCCCTCGTGATAGAGGTCTGGTCTTGTCTACTGGATTCCATGTCTTCCTTTTTTGAAGGATGTCTTGTCTACTGTACTTCATGTCTTCCTCTCCTAAGGGAGGTTCTTGTGTACTGGATTCCATGTCTTTCTCTTTTTTGGTTTACTCCCTCATTTTGGAGAAGCACATTCTTTCTGGTTTCCTATAAAGAATTCAGTGCAGGTATAATTTTTGAGACCTTTTGTGTATTAAAATATTCCTATTCTACTTTCATACTTAAATGATAATTTGGCTGGTCTGAAAATTCTATATTGGAAAATCTTTTCCTTCAAATTTCATCATCTAGCTTTCATGGTTGTTGCTGAGAAGTCTGACTTCATTCTGACTCCTGTTTCTGTATGTGGGATCTTATCTGCTTGTCTTTTTCACCTTAATTCCCACCATATCCTCTGTTTTGGTTGGGCTGCCTTCAGCTGCAGTTGAAAATCAACTTGAAGTGGCTTAAAAAATAAAATTTATCTCATGCAAGAAGTCCAAATGCAGAATGGCTCCAAGGAGAGTTAATTCATTGATAAATTATGTTACCATTGACCCCAGACTTTTCCCTTCTCTTTTTTCCCTTAGGTTAGTTCTCCTTATGGTCCTAAGATGGCGAGAGCAATTCCAGGTTGTATCCAATATCCAGATGCATGAAAGTATAAAGGAGGAAAAGATAATCTCTTCATTGATATCTTTTCTAGGAATAAAGAAACCTTTCTCAGAAACACCCAGTTGATTTTACCTCATGTTTCATTGGTGAGAATATATATCACATGCCCAAGCCTAAATCAGAGATAAAGGGAATGGTACTACCTTGGTTGGTTTAATCAGGATTCACCTTTAAGAGCTTTGGAAGTAACTGGCACACAAGCACATGACCAAATGGAGGAGCTTAGATACCTGAACAAAACTAGAGGTGCAACAGCAAGGAAGCAGGGAAATGGTTTTGGAAGGGAATCAACAGTGTGTGCTACACTCTTGGACATATTCTATTTCATTAATCCTGACTTGATTACAGTGTCCCCAATGCTCATATTATTAGGTTTCTGACTTTGCATTGGCTCCTGCTGTTCTAGTCACTGTAGGAAGTCGAAGAGTAGGCTTGACTTCTGGAGTCTCCCTAGGAAGTCATTTAGTTCTCCTGGCTGCAGGTTTGTACTGAAGCCTTCCTGATTTCCCATTACCACCAAGGCTAATGGGTCCAAGGAGAGAATACTGAATCAGATTCTCTCCCTATTTGGTATTAGGACTGAAAGAAAGGCAGTCTCCATTTGCTTCAAACTATCACTTCCAACTCAAGAGGGGCAGCTGCATTCCATCTTGTGCTTTGAGGAACAGAGAAATCAGTTTGCAGGGAGAAGGAGCAAATGCAGAAGAGAAAGCAGACAATGAGATGGAGTGGAGTGTTCCTGGCTTTCTACTTCTTTTTATTTTTTTAAAATTTTTTAACCTTTATTCATTTTTGAGAGGCAGAGAGAGAGAGAGAGAGAGAGAGAGAGAGGGCACAAGTGAGGGAGGAGCAGAGAGGGAGGGAGACACAGAATCTTAAGCAGGCTCCAGGCTCTGAGCTGTCAGCACAGAGCCTGACACGGGGCTTGAACCCACAAACCGTGAGATCATGACCTGAGCTGAAGTTGGACGCTTAACCAACTGAGTCACCTAGGAGACCCCCCTCATTAAAAAAAATTTTTTTTTAACATGTATTTATTTTTGAGAGGCAGAGACAGAGCACAAGCGGTGGAGGGGCAGAGAGAGAGGGTTGGCTTTCTACTTCTTGATTTCAGCTCCTGTCTGAGGGCTGGCTGCACTCCTTGCCCTTGTGTCTTGTGAGATAAGCAAGTCTCCTCATTTTAAATCCTCCTATTTATTTAAACTAGTTCCCTGGAAGTTCTGCTATTTTTAACTACATCATCTTAATTTAAGGAGTTATGACCAATCCTTCTGGAGCAGGGCTATGAAACCTGAGGGCTTATGTCTCAAAGCCTCTTTTTCTCCCCCTTATCACCAGGTTTTATTTATTGTATACCTTGTGGGGAATCTGGTATGCTTGGGTAGGAAATCTGAGGTGTTGTATGCAAGAACAGGTAGAAGGGCGTGTGTCCAGTTCGTGCAGAGACTAGTAAGATGTTTCACTTCTTCTGTGTGATGTAAAGTAAGCATTGATAAATATTTGAACAGATAAGCATTATATACCTTGTAAACCTGAGTCTGATAAAAAAAAATAAATCTTAAAGTAATTGTTAATAGCTGTTGTGTCACACTGAGATAAAAACTTGGTGATCATCTGTAATTGTTGCACCTGTGGTCACTGTGTTGGGGTATCAGACTTACATTTATGAGCTGACTTCCCTTTATGCAACCAGTTTGCTCTAAGTGGGACAATTCTAGTGCTGACACAGGACTTTGAGAAGTCCTGAGGAGTCTCAAACAGCTTGGGATCTCAATAAGCACTTTTGCTCAGAATCTTTGCATTGACTGTGTCACCTTTAAATTTTTTTATTTGAAAGAGAGAGAGAGAGAGAGAGAGAGAGAGAAAGTGTGAGTGGGGGTGGGAGGCAGAGGGAGAGAGAGAGAGCATGTTCCATGCTCAGCATGGAGCCCAACATGGGGCTTGATCCCATGACCCTGGGATCATGACCTAAGCTGAAATCAAGAGCCAGATGCTCAACTGACTGAGCCACCAGGCATCCTGATTATGTCACCTCTAATCATGCATTGGCCTCCTGGTCAACTTTCATCACTTCTCAACCCAGCTCCTTATATATATGGTGTTACTTTGGACAAATTAGAACTACAGTTTCCAGAATCCCCTTCCTTGTGTGATTTGCATTAGAGTTGGAAAAAAAAAAAAAAAAAAAAGAAGCTAGCATGAGATTTGGTAGGTAGTAGGGAAAGAGCAGCCATGCTCTGGAGGAAACACACAGAGAGGTTTGCCCATCTCAGTTGTGCCCACTCTCTACCACACTGGTGGCTCGTTCCGTATGTTCTTGCTCCCTCCTACCCCATACCAGACTCTTTTGTCAAGTGCAGGCCCTGTTGACCAGAAGTGACTCCAGGCTGGGCTGTTCCACTCTGATAGCTGAAGCACCTGGATTCCCTGATGACTTTGCAAGCTTCATGTTGCCCACCTCTGCCAGCACTAAAGGAAGGCTGGCCAGTGATTTTTCCCTGATCCTTCAACTTCTACTTTTCACTTGATTTCCTCACTTCTTCAATAATAGTAGGTAGTAACTGTATCTTGTTTGCTATCCCAGAAGTCATAGCTTCTAGCACATAATGAATCCTCAATAAACATCTACTAAATGATCTTTAGTTTACAGAAAGAAGGAAAGAAAGAAAGAAACTACTTGTCTCATTGAACTGGCCTAGATGCCAGATGGTGGAGATTCTCTTCACAATTTTGGCTAAGAGGAAAAGGTGCTTTCCAATCTCTGATTACTTACTTCTTAAAATAATTCCACAAGGCATATTCCTTAAAAAAAAAAAAAAAAGAGAAATGAAAGTAGCTTGCTTAAGATTCTGCAGCAAAAGAGGAAGTAAACCCAAATTAGAACTTGTAGTTATGCTTTCCCTAACTTACAACTGAAGTCTGCTTAGCAACTCATTAAGTTTTATCTTCCTTACTTTATCAAACCCACTTTTGTTCACCATCACCTCTCTGCCCCTTGCCTGTACATACATGTATGCTTATCCAAACACCACTAGGAAAAAATTATGGAAGTCCTTGTTGAAAGTATGGCTCTCCAAAGGGAATACATTCAAGTCAACTTAATGGGTATTTATAGAGCATCTACATGTAAGAAAATTTGCACTGCAGGCCAAGTATGGATGAATAGAGGACCAATGTGTTGCAGTGTTCCTACTGGAGAGACTTTATAAAAATTCTTTGATGTGGAACCATTGTTGGTTATTACTTAATTCCTATTCTCAGTACCTTGTCTTTTTCTCATTCCTTTAGTTGAGTTCTTGGGGTTGTGGTTTCCTCATGAACATACACCCAAAGTAGCTTCATGAGATTCAGCAGGAGTAGGTCCTCCAGGCCACAGCCCATCTAAGAGAACATTTTGTTATTCCTTAGGTGGGTGGTTCTTAAAATTCAGGAGTAAACCTTCACCTGGGAAGTCTCTTTAAAATGCAGAATCCCAGGGGCGCCTGGATGGCTTGGTCGGTTAAGCATCCGACTTCAGCTCAGGTCATGATCTCACGGTCCATGAGTTCGAGCCCCGCGTCGGGCTCTGTGCTGACAGCTCAGAGCCTGGAGCCTGTTTCAGATTCTGTGTCTCCCTCTCTCTCTGCCCCTCCCCTGTTCATGCTCTGTTTCTCTCTGTCTCAAAAATAAATAAACGTTAAAAAAATTAAAAAAAAATAAAATGCAGAATCCTGGACTTCCTTCTTCATCCTCCCCCAACCAACTCTGCCCCTGTAGATTAAAATTCAGGATATCTACGGACTTTGTATTTTTCACAAGACTCCGGGGACTCATCTGATGCAATGGTCTTTAGGCCAGTTTTGGAGAAATGTCCAAAAACACCTGAAAGAGAATCATTTGGGCACTTATTTTTTAACAGCTGATTCTTGATCCCTCTGAATTAGAATTCTGGAGGCAGGACCTGGGAATATGCATTTTAAATTCATCTCCTACTTAAAAACATTTTTTTTAATGTTTATTTTTGAAAGAGAGAGAAAGAGAGAGAGAGAGCAAGTGGGGGAGAGGCAGAGAGAGAGGGAGACACAGAATCTGAAGCTATCAGCACAGAGCCTGATGTAGGTTTGAACCGTTTGAACTGTTCGATTGTGACCTGAGCCAAAGTGAAATGCTCAGCCGACTGAGCCACCCAAGCGCTTGATTGTTATGAATCCACAGACCCCTTTGAGAAGAATTAGTAGATTTCCTACTTTGAATTTGAAGCCCAGTTCAGACACAAAGTCTTCTGGAGAGAGAAACAGAAAAAAAAAGGGAAAGCTTTGCTAATAAACATTGATTTTAGAATCACTCCTTCCTAACTGTTCGAATCCGTTCCCAGCTTATCGCTGTTCTGAGCCTTTTCTGGAAAATGTCTGGGTTTGCAAGGTCAGGCAGCCTTCATACCCCTTGAGGTGGTAAGGACTCTTCTAATGGGCCCATCTGAGGGAGCCCTGTTTGCAGACTAAATGTATAAAGGCCCATCAAACAGTAATGGGAACTTCAGAGGACTTGGGGGTGTTGGGAACTGTCTTCCTGAACAATGGGGCCATGGTCATTCTGGGGCTAACTTCAGGTCACCTGTCTGCTTCTCTACGCCATCCCATCCCGACATTCCCAGCTACTGAGCCCCAAAGGTAAGTGCAGAGTGATAACTGCTGGGAGGGGCTGTGTGAAGCCAGAAAAGCCAATGTGTGAGAGCACTGGAGAGAGACAAAAGGCGTGGTACTTCAGAGGTGGCTCAATTAGTTAAGCCTCCAACTCTTGATTTTGGCTCAGGTCATGATCTCACTGTTCATGAGATCAAGCCCTTGTCAGGCTCCACCCTGACTGCAGGGAGCCTGCTTGGGATTCTCTCTCTGCCCCTTCCCCCGTGCTCTCTCTCTCACTCACAAATTAATAAACTTTAAAAATAACAGTTAAAAAAAAACAAAACAAAACATGGTACTTTCGTCTCTTCCTGACTCTACACTCCCTTTTATCCTCATTCTTTCCTCCTTTTCCATCCGTCATCTTCCCTACAAACTGGTTAGTAAATCGAGGCTTTCTTCAGCCACCCCTGCTGCCCCCACTTTGTGGAGGACTGTGTCTGGCAAGGCACCACCTTGTCTCACCAGCCTGCCATAACCAGCGCCAGCACTTGGTCAACTTTACTGTAGTAAAACCTGCTCCAAGGACTGAAAGGCGACAGGCAAGTGCCAAGTGCCAAGGACTGACAATACTACCAGAAAAGTGCTTAGGGCAGTGGCTGGCTTGTTTAGTAAATTATAGGTATTACTCACCATTGTTTTGCTATTTATTTCTCAAAGTGACCCTGGAAAGTGGGTCGTGACTGCTGGTCTGCTCCTCTTTGCAGGTGAAAAAAGTGAGGCCCAGAGGAAAGTAAGTGATGTGCTTCTGATCACATGGCTAGAGAGAGGTGGAACCGGAATTTTTACCCAATCTAGAGATGGCTCCAAAATCCATACTTTTTCAACTGCCATCATTAAGATCTCAGTCTGAGGTCTTACATTCAAAACAAATATAGGAAAACTTAAAAAAAAAAAAAGCTGTTAGTTCTAGAGATATATACACATATTTAATTTTTTGTGAAATTAAAGTGACTTATAAATGAATTTTAAAAAGTTACTTAGGGGTTGCCTGGGTGGCTCAGTCAGCTGAGTGTCCAACTCTGGATTTTGGTTCAGGTCATGATCTCATGTTTTGTGTGATTGAGCCTCGCATTGGGCTCTGCTGGCTGTGAGGAGCCTGCTTGGGTTCTCTCTCTCTCTCTCTCTCTCTCTCTCTCTCTCTCATGTTCTCTCTCTTAAACTTAAAAAAAAGTCACTCAGTGTTTACAGGGAAAGTGACAAAATTAAACAAGACTGGAAATTTGTTGATAAGCAGCTAACATTGGGTGATGGGTAGATGGAGATTCAGTGTATGAATCTCTTTGCTTTTGTATAGATTTGAAATTTTCTTCATTGAAGAGTTAAAAACCGAAGTCACTTCACATCCATCCAAAATATGATGATTATGTACAGTAGCGGAATATCTACAGGCCCTAAATTCGTAGTTGATAAACTTCACATTTTGTGAGGATTGTTCTGTTTTTATTTTTTTTTTACATTTATTTATTTTTAAGAAACAGAGTGAGACAAAGCGTGAGCGGGGCAGGGGCAGAGAGAGGAGACACAGAATGTGAAGCAGGTTCCAGGCTCTGAGCAAGTGGTCAGCACAGAGCCTGATGCGGGGCTCAAACACACGAACTGTGAGATCATGACCTGAGCCGAAGTCAGACGCTCAACCGACTGAGCCACCCAGGCGCCCCGTGGATTGTGTGGTTTTTTGAAGATTTTGAATACTAAATTTTTGGTTTTTAAACTCTTAAAATAATGACAATTTATATTTGTTGTATAATAATTAGGGCAAGGCAACTAATGGTCATGACAGTCCTATGGTGAAAGTAGAATTATCTCCATCTTATAGATGAAAAACTGAGGCACTGAGGTAACTTCCTGGCTAGAGGGCTACTAGATGAAGTGGAAGGGGATTCTGAACTCAGGAAGTATGTCTCAGGTCCACACATATTATGTGGCTCGGCTTGAGGGCACCATCTTTTTTTTTTTTTAAGTTTTTAAATATTTATTTTTGAGAGAGAGACAGAGACAGAGCAAAAGCAGGGGAGGGGCAGAGAGAGAGGGGGGGAGACAGAATCTGAAGCAGGCTCCAGGCTCTGAGTTGTCAGCACAGAGCCCAACGTGGGGCTCCAATCATGAACCATGAGATCATGACCTGAGCCAAAGTTGGATGCTCAACTGACTGAACCACCCAGGTGCCCTTGAGGGCACCATCTTTAAGAAAATATTCATCTTAAGTATCGGTTAGGAATGATTTTGACACAAATTACAGAAAACCATAGTAATTGTAGCTTAAGTGACTTAAGCAAAAAAGAACATTAATATTCTCACCTAATGAGATTGGAACAAGGCACTCCAGGTTCAATGCCACCACTCAGGCTGCCTCCATGGCTCTAGGTGCTTTCTGTCCTTATGCTTAGCCACCCCTGCCTGATGCCTTCCCATCATCACAATTAGCTTCTCACTGGCGCAAGACAGTGGCCTCATACAACTTTTCAACACACCTGTAAGATAGGAAGAAAGGTCAGGGAAATGCTAGTGAATTCTTAAGTGTGTGTCTCTACTCAGCAGGAAGCAAAATATTTCCCAGGGGCTCCCAGTAGACTTCCCCTTATGTCTCATTGGCCAGAACTTTGTCCATGGCTCCAAGTAATAAGAAGAACTAGGAAATTGAGTGTCTAGTAAAGAAGGATAAAATTACTAGCATTGACTTACATAAGTCATTCATGAGCCCAAGGACACATTAAATCACTGGGCAAGTTGGATTATTATTATTTATTATTATTTAAAGATATGTAGATCTTCATTTAAAGTTTTTTAGGAACACAGGGAGAGATTTATACCAAATAACACAGAAAAATTTCTTGAATAAACCTTTTAACATCTCTCTGTCCCAAAGTCCCATTTCATATATCACTGCCCTAACCTCATCCTGTCTCTCCAAATGAGTGAACACTTTTGAAATTCTCCTCACTATACCCTCTTTCCACTTCTTTTTCCTCCTAACTCCTCATTTCCAGATCTTTCCTTCTATGTCTCCTTATCTCCTTCTTATGTAAGAGTAATCTAGCCTCTAGAAATTATCTATTGGAGTAACAAATTACTCCCAATTTAGTGTCTTAAAATAAACATGTTATCTCACAAATTCTGTGGGTCAGGAATTTGAGGGTAGCTTAGTTGGATGTTTCTAGCTCAGCATCTCGAATGAGGTTTCAGTCAAGATGTGTGCAAGGGCTGCAGTCATCTAAAAGCTCGACTGGGGCTGGAGGATCCCCTTCTGAGATGGCTCACTCATACAGCCGTTGACTTTCAGCCTAAGTTCTTTACTCCATGGCCTCTCCATAGGATGGCTCAACATGGTGGCTGGCTTCTCCCAACGTGAGTGATCTGAGAGAGAGAGAACATGAAGGTAGCCATAATGCCTTTTATTACAGAGTCTCTTCAGTCATATGTCATCATTTTTACTTTATTTTATGAGTTAGAAGAGGGCCACACTCAAGGGGAGGGGAATTAAGCTCTTCTTCTTGAAGGGAGATATATCAGAGGATTTGTGGACATGTTTTTTAAACTATCACATCTATATATCATTTAACATATCACACCTCAGTTTTTTTGAGAGGGGGAGAGGGACAAGGGTAAGAGGTAGAAAAGAATGGGAACAAAAGTGACTCTGGGGTGGCAGCTATATTTGTCTCCTCAGACTGCCACAACAGAATACCACAAACTGGGGGCTTAAACAACAGAAATTTATTTTCTCACAGCTCTGGAGGCTAGAAGTCCAGGATCAAGGTGCCAGCAGAGCTGGTTTCTGGTGAATCCTCTCTCCTCTCTTGCAGGTGGCCACTTTCTTGTTTCCTCACGTGGCCATTCCTCTGTGTGTATTCCTGGTGTCTCCTCCTCTTATAAGGATACCAGTCTTACTGGATCAAGACCCCACCCTAATGACCTCATTTAACCTTAATTATCTTCTTTTCTAATCAATTAATTTTACTTTTTTATTAAAAAAATTTTAATGTTTGGGGCGCCTGGGTGGCTCAGTCGGTTGAGTGTCCGACTTCGGCTCAGGTCATGATCTCACAGTTCGTGGGTTCGAGCCCTGCATCAGGCTCTGTGCTGACCGCTTGCTCAGAGCTTGGAGACTGCTTCAGATTCTGTGTCTCCTACTCTCTCTGCCCCTCCCCCATTCATGCTTTGTCTCACTCTGTTTCTCGAAAATAAATGTTTAAAAAAATTTTTTTTAATGTTTATCTTGAGAGAGAGAGAGAGAGAGAGAGAGAGAGCGCATGAGCTTGAACAGGGGAGGGGCAGACAGAGGGAGAGAAAGAATCCCAAGCAGGCTCCACACTGCCAGCACGGAGCCTGACTTAGGGCTTGAACCCACAAACTGTGAATCATGACCTGAGCTGAAATCGAGAGTCAGATGCTTAACCAACTGAACCACCCAGGAGCCCCTGACCTTAATTATCTTCGTAAAGGCCTCTTCTCTAAATACAGTCGCATTGGGAAGGGTGCAGTTTACAGCTCCAACATTTAAGTTTAGGGAGATGTAATTTGTTTTGTGACAGTAGCTATGTATGTCATGTTGCTGCTTTACACATCACTTCTATTAAGATCATATTTTAAAATAAAATGCCTTTATGGCTTTTGGGGACACTATGTTGTACTGTTGTTGTTGTTGTTGTTGCTTTTAATATTTATTTATTTTGAGGGATGGGGGTTGGGGGGAGGAACAGAGAGAGAGGAAGAGAGAGAGAATCCCAAGCAGGCTCCACACCATCAGTGCAGAGCCTGATGTGGAGCTCGAACTCATGAATTGTGAGATCATGACCCGAGCCAAAATCAAGAGTTGGGTACTCAATGAACTGAGGCACCCAGGAACCCCTATGTTGTACTATTTAATATAATCATCAAAGTTATGACATTTTTATAAATAATATTTTTAAGCAATAACTTTCCCCATAGGAAAAAAATAAAAGTAATTCTTTTTAAATGTTTTTAAGTGTTTATTTATTTTGAGACAGAGGGAGAGAAAGAGAGAGCAGGAGAGGGGCAGAGAGAGAGGGAGAGAGAAAGACTCTCAGGCAGGCTCCACACTGTCAGTGCAGAGCCTGATGCAGGGTTCAAACCCATGAACTGTGAGATCATGACCTGAACTGAGATCAAGAGTCAGCTGCTTAATGGACTGAGCCACCCAGGCGTCCCCAAAATGAAAGTAATTCTTAAAGCTTCTCTTTGTTGTGAAAAATGGCTCATGCAGAAAGATGTATAAAACATAAATGTACAATTTACCAAGTTGTGAGAAAGTAATCATGCCTTTAACTGCTAACCAGGTTAAGAAATAGAGCTCCACTTGCAAGTCTGAAGGCCCTGCATACACTTTCCAATTAGCAATAATCACACCTTGGATAAACCTCATTGGCTATGATACTGCCACTGCGCAAAGCTCATGTACTTTCCAAATTATAACTTTCCATCTCCCTCCAAAGGTAACTACAGTCTCATCTTGCATGATATTCACCTTGTTGCCATTCTTTATTTTTTACTACCTACATATGCATTCCCTTGAGTGTTCAAGGCCCTAGGGATACAGAAGTGGAAGAAACAAACTCTCTACCCTTATGGAGTTCACAGCTAACAATAAACATTGATCATATAATTAACAATAAACATAATGAATAAACTGTATAGTATGTTAGAAGGTGATAAATGCAAAAAAATGCAGAGCTGGAGTTTACTTGGCTCTATAAGCACGTAATGATTTCAACATTGGAAGGGAGACAAAAAGGACAACTGAAAGTAGGGAGGGAAGAAAGTAAATGAAAGGAGGGTGGAAAAGAATAAAGAGGGGGAAAGGAGGAGGAAACAACAGGAAGAAGAATGTCGGTGGGAAAGCAAACAGAACAGATGGTAATAGG
The DNA here is from genome assembly GCF_018350175.1 of Felis catus. Lineage (NCBI taxonomy): Eukaryota > Metazoa > Chordata > Mammalia > Carnivora > Felidae > Felis > Felis catus. The sequence continues at coordinate 133,606,507 of NC_058371.1, forward strand.
AGGGAAGAAAGGGAAAATAAGAGGTAGAGAAGGAAAAGTGGGAGGTTAAAAGTTTTTTTCTCACCTGGAGGGTTGCTGAAAAGACCCTGAGCTGAAACCCCTTTATTTACATTTTGGTAAAAAGAAGTACTAAATTCTTAATTAGAGAGCAGTTTCCTACATTGAAGCTTTTTGTTTACTACAAATTTATTTTATGCAAGCTAAAATTAGCTTGCACGAAAGTATTCCTTAATACTTATACAAAATTTAGGCAGCTGTTTTAGAAATGGATGTTTTTGAGCCCATAGCAGATGACTGGGCTGAGCAGAGGCTATGCAACATGCCTGGAATTTGTAAGAATTGCCAGCTGTTAATAAAGTAGTTTTCTTTTTTAACTATTTAATTAATTAAATGAATTAATTCATCATTCATTTAGAGAGTGTGAGCAGGGAAGGAGCAAAGAGAGAGAGGGAGAGAGAAAATTCCAAGCAGACTTTGTGCTGTCAGTGCAGAGCCTGATAACCATAAACCCAGCTGTGAGATCATGACCTGAGCCAAAATCAAGTTGGATGCTCAACCAACTGAGTCACCCAGGTGCCCTAATAAAGTAGTTTTCTTTAAAAAAAAAAAAAAGGAGTGGGGTGGCTGGGTGGCTCAGTTCGTTAAGCATCTGACTTTGGCTCAGGTCATGATCTCACGGTTCATGAGTTCGAGCCCTGAATTGGTCTCTGTGCTGACAGCTTGGAGCCTGGAGCCTGCTTCAGATTCTGTCTCCCATTCTCTCTGCTCCTCCCCCACTTGCTCTCTGTCTCTCTCTCTCAAAAAGAAACACTAAAACAATTTTTTTTTATTAAAAAAAGTAGAGCAGGGTAAAGGGATTGGCAGCACAGGGGTGAGGGGTAGTGGTTTTGACTAGAGTGTCAGGGAAAGCCTCACTAAGCAAATGCATGACGGAGGTGAGTTATCCATGTCTGGAGGAAGACTATTCCAGGTAGAAGGAACAGCTACATCTACCACCTACAGTGGTGTATTTGGTTTCATAGAGCTGCTCTAACAAAGTACCACAAACTGAGTGGCTTACAACAGAAATTTATTCTCTTATACTTTGCAGGGCCAGAAGTCTGAAATCAAAGTGTCAGCAGGGTTGGGTCCTTTTTGGAGGCTTTGAGGGAGAATCTGTTCCTTGTCTCTTTTGGCTTCTAATCCTTACTGGCAACCCTTGGCATTCCTTTTTCTGTAAGGACACAGTGATTGGATTTAGGCCCAATCCAGTAGGACCTCATCATAACTTGATTACATCTGCAAAGACCTTTTCCAAAAAAGGTCACTTTCATAGGTACTGAGAGTTAAGACTTCAACATTTCTTTTTGGTGGACTCGGTTCAACCCATGACATGTGGGAATACGCCTTCCAGGCTTGGGAAACAGCAACCAAGCCAGGGAGGCTAGAGATGCTTAGATGCATTTGAGACTCTGCCTACCTTTGGGATAAAGAGGAGTTTGTTCTAGCATTGTGTTATCTCCGCTGTTTCTTTCTCAAATATATAGTATATAGGGGACAAACCTTAAAAATTGAAAGCATATTAGATCACAATGCCTACTACAGCCACAGGGGGTGTCCTTTGATTTATTGTTGGTACCCTGAAGGTAGAACTGGAAGATGAGAAACAAGATTTGGTGACTGTAGTTAAGAATATAGTATTGTGCACTTGAAATTTGCCTGGGGTGGGGGGGTGGGGTGGAGGCAGTGCCTAGGTGGCTCAGTTGGTTAAGCATCTGACTCTTGATTTCAGCTCAGGTCACTGTTCATGAGTTTGAGTCCTGTGTTAGGCTCTGCGCTGACAGCATGGAGCTTGCTTGGGTGGGATTCTCTCTCCCTCTCTCTGCCCCTCTCCTGCTCACTCTCTCCCTATCAAAATAAATAAGAAACATAAAAAAAAAGAAATTTGCTGGGAGTAGATCTTAAGCATTCTTAACACACACACACAGAGCTAACTATGTTAACTATTAACTATGTGGGGTGGTGATGTGTTGATTATCTTGATCTTGGTAATCATTGTATAATGTATATTCCTATCAAATCATTACATTATATTTGCCAATTATCCTACAATAAAATTAAAAAAGAATTTAACTTGGAAAATCAAGAAGATGGAAAAGAATTAAGGAGTAAATTTCACAGACAGGTTTATCATTAGGAAGTCAGTGCTTGAGCAAGTCCAAGAAGTTCTACACTTTGAAATAATTCCTTTTTCTTCAATCCTGAATTTAGGTAGACTGTTATTTACTGCCTTTAGGGGTTTATATGCATTTCAATTTTAGGTTTTGGCTTAAAAAGGGAAACAATTCTTTCAAGACAACTTTCACAAGTGACAGAGTGGTGATCCTTTCTTTTTCTGTATTTCTGAGAATGTACACTTTTCATAATTGACTTAACTCTACATGGGAAAAGAGAGCTGTTCTTTATTTTTTTAATTGAACAATGATTGACATAAAATATTGTATTGGTTTCAGGTATACAACAGTGATTCAATATTTATATATGCCAAGAAATGGTCATCACAATATGTCCAGCTACTATATGTTACCATATAGATATTACAATATCATTGACTATATTCCCTAATCTGTACTTTTCATTCCCACAACTTATTTATTTTATAACTACAACATCATACCTCTTACTCTTTTTCATTTATTTCATTCATACTCCCTATTCTCCTCTCTGGCAAACAACAATTTATTCTCTATATCTGTGTCTGTTTCTCTTTTATTTTGCTTATCTGTTTGCTTTATATTTTAGATTGCACATGTAAGTGAAATCATATGGTATTTATCTTTGTATGAGTTATTTCATTTAGCAGAGTACCCTTTAGGTCCATCCATATTGTTGCAATTGGCAAGATTTCACTCTTTTTTATGACTAGGTAATATTCCATTGTATATGTTATATATATATATATATGTATATATATATATATATATGGTGTGTGTGTATATATATATACATACACACACACCATATATATATGGTATTGTATATGTATATATGTATGTATATATGTGTGTATATATGTATATACATGTGTAAACATATATATATATACACACACACACATACCACATCCCCTTAAAAATTGTTTTTTCTTTAAAATTTTTTATTTATACCACATCCTCTTTATCCATTCATCTATCGATGGACACTTAGGTTGTTCTGTATGTTGGATATTGTAAGTAATGCTGCAATAAACATAGCAGTTCATATGTCTTTTTGAATTAGTGTTTTCATTTTCTTTGGCTAAAGATCCAGAAGTGGAATTGCTGGATCATATGGTAGTTCTATTTTTAATTTTTTGAAAAACCTCCACACTTTTCCACAGTGGCTGTACCAATTTGCATTCCCACCAAGGAGTTCCCTTTTCTCCACTTTGTTGCCAACATTTGTTATTTCTTGTCACCCGCCCCCCCCCCCATCTTTTTGATACTAGCCATTCTGACAGGTGTAAGGTGATATCTCATTGAGATTTTGATTTGCATTTCCCTGATGATGAGTGATGCTGAACATCTTTTAGTGTGTCTGTTAGCCATCTGGAGGTCTTCTTTGGAAAAGTGACAGGGCCTCTATTCATTTTCTTTCTTTCTTCTTCTTCTTCTTTTTTGAGAGGGAGAGAGAGAGAGAGGGAGGGAGAGAGAGAGCACAATGAGCAAGGGGCAGAGAAAGAGGGAGAAGCAGGGCTCACCCAAAGCAGGGCTCAAGCTCACCTGAGGTGGGACCCAAACTCATGAACTGTGAGATCATGACTTGAGCTGAAGTCAGATGCTTTAACTGACTGAGCCACCCAGGCACCCAGCTCTGTTCATTTTTTAATTGGATTGTTTTTCTGATATTGAGTTATATGAGTTCTTTATATATTTTGAATGTTAACCCCTTATGGGATACACATAATTTACAAATATCTTCTCCCATTCAGCAGATCGCCTTTTTGTTTTGTTGATGGTTTCCTTTGCTGTGCAAAAGTTTTTTAGTTTGATGTAGTCCCAATAGTTTAGTTTTGCTTTTGCTGTCTTTGCCTTGAGAGACAGATCCAAAAAAAAATTGCCAAAAGCAATGTCATAGAGCTTACCTCCTCTGTTTTCTTCTAGGAATTTTATGGTTTCCGGTCTTACATTTAAGTCTTACACCCATTTTGAGTTTATTTTGTATATGGTGTTAAAAAAGCAGTCCAGTTTCATTCATTTGCATATAGTTGTTAAAAACTCTCTAAGCTTTTCTTACACATGGCAGGGGTGAGGGACAAATTTCAGACTACGGGGGCTAATCACAGAGCTTTGCATACAGAAAATGCTCAATAGATATGTGTTAAATTGCCTTGAATCTAATTGAATTAAAGCTTAAGATGAACTATGAATGAACCACTGAGATAAATAAAATTAAAAAGATTATATAGATATTATAAGCCTGGGATATAAATCTTCAAAAAAAAAAAAAGAAATTTTAGGACAAGATTTCTATCCAATATGAACTTTAATGAATTCTTTTTTTACTTATTTATTTTTTTAAGTAATCTGCATGCCCAACATGGGGTTTGAACTCATGACCTCAAGATCAAGAGTCACATGCTCTACCTATTGAACCAACCAGGGGCACAGTTGGTTAAGTGCTCGACTCTTGATTATGGCTCAGGTCATAATCTCATGGTTTGTGAGATTGAGCCCTATGTTGGGCTCTACAGTGGCAGTGCAGGGCCTGCTTGGGATTCTCTCTCTGCCTTTCTCTCTGCCACTCCAATACTTGTGGTCTCTCTCTCTCTCTTTCAAAATAAATAAAAATAAATCTTAAAAAAATATTGTGGGGTGCTATAGAATAGGTTTCATAAATGGTACAAAGGTTTAGAGGCTTTATATTTGTAAAAGATCTCCAGCCTAGTTTATTTTTTATTCCTAGTTAGACCTTTTCTATCAAAGCATGCCACCTCTCCATCTGGTCTGTGTCTCCTCAGGAGAAGAGCTCAACTGCTATGACTTATTACGTATTTCAAAAGTCGATAAAATGTGACTCATTTTAACAAATATTTAATGAGTGACTGGAGACCTCATCTTCTTTTTTCTTTCTTCTTCTTTTTTGATGTCTGATCTTATTTATTTGTTACTCGTAGATAATCTCATATTTGACCGGACTCAGAAGTAGAAGCTCTCAGAGAAGACAGCCTCTGTCTCTTGACGATCTGTTCTCGGCATTTTCCTTTGGCCTCCTTCATTCTCTTGGCCAAAAGTTTATCATATTTTGCAGCCTCTTGCTTATTTTTCATAGTACACTGTTTCTTCGAAGCAATACGCTATCGTTTGTGTTGGAGGACACATGGAATAACAAGATGTTGAACCCTGGGTTCTTGGTTTCTTACCTTCTTTTAGGGTCTTTCTCACAACACATGAGTGGCCATCATCTTCTTTAGAGAGACTGAAAAGTTTGCGGATTCTGCTAGCTCTTTTGGGCCCCAGGTGACGAGGCACACTACTACTAGCGAGTCCAGGAGTATCCTTCTCCCCTTTTTTCACAATAACCAAGTTGAGAACACTGAGATTGGCATCCACAATGCAACCCCGATCAAATTTGCACTTTCTTTCCCCAGTCTTCCTTTGTTGGTAGTAGGAATGCCCCTTACTCAGCAGCAGGCAGACACGGCCATGGGTCAAGATGCCCCGCTTCATGGGGAAGCCCTGTGTGTCATTGCCACCACTGGTTCGGACCATGTAACCCTTCCACTCTTCACCAAGAGCATCAGCAGCTTCTGTGGCCATTCCCTTTGAAGTTTGCATTTATTATCCACGTCAATGAGTTTCTGGCAGCCAGTAGATGGGAAAGAGATGTTCGGCTTCATCCTGAAGCAGCCTACCGCCTCTGAGGCACCACAAAAAGAACCTCTTCTTAATTTCCTAATTGCTCCTACTTTCCTAATTATTCTTAAAGTGACTTATTGTAAATTAGCATGGTTGAAACTAGTACTTTACAGGGTGACATTGTAACACTCCAAAGCCCTCATATATTAAGATGTGTAAAGAAACACCTTTCTTCCTATTCTTACAACTAATGCTTTATGCTTGCACGGTGGAGGAATTCAAATGTAGTTGTCACGGGATAGCCACCCTGATATGTACTGCTCCGTGACAGATGCAGGTTCACAGTGCCTGCCTGAGAGGCAGCCAGGGATCCCTACTGCTCCAGATTTTGTCCTGGGGAGAATCCTAGGTTGTAAATCACATACTATAGTCTTGGATTAGGGTAATTCATTCTTACCTGCTTTGCCTCCTAAACAACAGGAGTTCATCAACTGAGCACCTAGGAAATTTTAACTTATACCTCTAAAGAGGGCAGAGGAGTCTGGACTCTAGCTGTGGCTATTATTTTCTGTTCTGGTCAGGCACTAATGTGTTTAAGGTACAGAAGCCTACTCTGTCAAATAAAATGGGTGGGTAGTCAATGTTATGGTAAGGATGCAATGGAAATTTCATGGACTGAGGAATATATAGTTAAGTCAGAGAACTCAGAGAAGGTAGGTCAGGAGTGAAACTGACCTGGGTTAAATTAGGTTCTGTAATTTACTAGTTGTGTAATTGTAAGCAAGTCATTTAGTAGCCCTATAAACCTTTTTTTTCCCTTAACTGTTCTAGGGAAACTATTACCCTTTTTCCCACTAAACTGCGAGGCTCAGATGACATGGAGAAGAATGACTGCTGGCATGGAGTAGGTGTCCAAGAATATTCTGTTAATATATATATATGATGAGAAATTAACAGAGTATTTAAACAGGGAAGTACAAAAATATTTACAAGTATATACCTTAAAACATTGTCTTAATTACAATCCAGGGAGAATGTACAGTATGATAGAAAGAAAAATATCAGAATTGCATAGTCTTGAGTCCTGTGACCTTGGAAAAGTTATTCACACGTGAGGTACCTCAGTTTTTACTTCCCTAATATCCCTAAACTCACGCCACTAAATTGATAATAGCATCTCTTCTTGTGATGATTAAATGAATCAATGTCTATGACGTACCTTGAACAGTGCCCAAAGTGTAGTAAACATCACACTAGTATTGTTTTTTTGTTACCTGTTATTATTATCAGGTCTCTTTGTATTCATCTTCGTGCCTTAGTTTTAACAGTAGGTGGCAGCAATGCTCTCTTAACCAATTCAAATGAAACCTGCCAACTTTCTGGAATAGAGATCAGTGAAGGCTTACCCAATAGGCAGATGTGTGCAGGGCAGTGGAAAAGCAGTGGGAGAGAGATCATAGAGAAAAGAAAGGAAAGGAGGAGAAGGACAGGAGAGAGAGAGAGCAGGCGGGTGGGAGACAGAAATGTTTATGGGAGTCAGTAATGTTTAGAGGTGATTTGATATTTCAAAAGAAAATACTAAAATTGTCATTATGGGGGTAGGGTAATTTAGTGTTATTTTTGTTTTTAAATATACGTGGGAGAGGTGCCTGGGTGGCTCAGTTGGTTTAGTGTCTGGCTCTTGATTTCGACTCAGGTCATGATCTCATAGTTCATGAGATGGAGCCCTGCACTGGACTCTGCACTGACAGTGGGGAGTGTACTTGGGATTCTCTCTTTCCCTCTCTCCCTGATACCTTCCCCACACCCACTCTCTCTCTCAAAATAAATAAATGAAATTAAAAAAAATAGAGACATGGGAGACTGGTACTTACCATATTTTCTGTGTTGACAGTTTTTAAAGCTTTCAACTGGTCCTAGATGAGATTTAGCAAAATCAGCTGCCCAGAAAGAATCTGTAAAAGCATGTTTTATTGTTCATTTATTTTTTATTTTTATTTTTTATTCTAGAGAGAGAGAGAGCATGAGCAAGGGAGAGTAGGAGAGAGAGAGAGAGAGAGAGAGAGAGAGAGAGAGAGAGAGAGAGAGAGAATCCCAAGAAGGGACTTGCTCAGCACAGAGCCAATAGTGGGGCTTGATCCCACAACCCTGGGATCACAACCTGATCCCAAACCAAGAGCTGGATGTTCAACCAACTTAGCCATTAGGTGCCCCTTTACTGCTCATTTTTTATCAAACTATTAATCTCAACTAGAAAAATATGGCTATTTTCCTCTGTGTAAAATATTCCTTCTCCAATAAGACACTTAGTGTTATATTAGGTATCTGTTGCTCTGTAACAAATACTCCAAAGTCTGATGGCTTAAAATGATAAGCATTTATTATCTTATATTTTCTGAGGGCCAGGAATCCTGGACTGGCTAGCTAGATGGTTCTGACCCAGGGTCTCCCGCGAAGCTTCAGTGAGACATCAGCTGAGGCTGCAGTCATCTGAAGGCTTGATGGAGCTTTGGAGGATGTGCTTCCAAGCTGGCTCACTCACATGGTTGGTGGAATGAGGCCTCAGAACCTCACCAGTTGTTGGCTAGAGGCCTTGATTCCTTTGCATGTGACTTTCTCCACAAGGTGGCTTGAGTGTTCCCTAACATGTTTCTGATCTCTTCTAGGGTTAGTGATCCAAGAGAGACCACAGAGGTCTTTTGTGACCTGGTCTCAGAAGTCATATTCTGGGTGCACCTGGTGGCTCAGTTGGTTAAGCATCCGACTTGGGCTCAGGTCATGATCTCACAACTTGTGGGTTCGAGCCCTGCACCGGGCTCTGTGCTGACATCTCAGAGCCTGGGGCCGGCTTCGGATTCTCTGTCTCCCTCTCTCTCTCTGCCCCTTCATCGCTTGTGCTCTCTCTCTCAAAAATAAATACACGTTAAAAAAAATTTAAATAAAAAAGTCATATTCTGTAACTTCCACCATATTTGTTCAAAGTAAATCACTTAGAAAATAACTAAACATAATTCTCAGGAATTATGAAGGAAACGAATACAGGAAATGAAGTTCCCACATGGAGAAATCACAGGCTGTCTAGCCTTTTTCAGTGGGGCCCTGGAAACATCTCTCTGGATTATTGATTTCTTCTATTAAAAAGAGAACAGGCCATAGCTCCACGTGTCACTTCAACTCTAAAGTGGCCTATTTCTGCTCCATCTAAATGTGATTTCAGTTAACAACTTGGTCTCCACTTTTTTCATCTCTAAAACTGCACACACACAAAAGCATGAGAAAGAGTACATATGGATAACAAAAATATAAGTTCCACAAAACAATACCTAGACTTACTTGCATGATGTACTCTCATTCCCCACACTCCACCCCATTCTATGTTAATTCATTTGAAAAAATCCAGGTCAAAATCGACTACATTGATTTCATAGTCCATTAATGGATTCACCATTCTTCGTGTTAAATACTAACACTCACTCTCACCCATTGGGGTTCCTTTCCCAGAAATGTTAAAGAGCAAAGGAGTCCTCACTTTCCAGTTTCAGGAAGGCAAAAAGCTGGTTCAAGCCTACCACTATTCTAATTAGGCAGGAGCTAGTTACAGAGGTAGCCTGTCCGGGTACTGTTGGGCCTGTAACTCGAGAGCTATGTCACCTCTCTTAGTTCATTCTTCCTCTCTACAATTGGAGTAAGTATCCCTTGCTTATGTCATAAAGTGTTACTAGGCTCAAAATTAGACAATTAGGCACTTACCATGTGGCAGGGAATTTACAGACAGATCTTTAATCCTCACAACGACCTTGCAAGTCCTAGAGTATTATACTTGTTTTATAGACGGAGAAATTGAGGATTAGGGAATTTACATAGGCAAGACCTTAAAGTTGTCAACTGGCAGAACTAGAATTCCAAACCAGTCTGACTCCAAGACCCTCCTGCAAAATAGACAGGTAAGCCATTTTCATTTGATGTTTAAGTGATGACCATTGGCATATTAAAATATAGATTCCTCCTGAATCACCACAGTGTAATGACTTCAAAAACTGGTCCATCAGGCCGCTTTTTCCATTCTGTCTTGCCCTTACCACGACGAACACATAACACCACATTTGGGCTTGGGGCTTTAGCGTTTATAGCTGCCTTGACCCACTAGGGCGCGCGAACTGTAACAATAGCGCTTCCGCTCCTCATGTGTCACCAGTGAGCATCGCTCAAAGAGAACAAGTCAAAGCTGAGCACGCTTCTTTAAATTGTGCCCCCGGCTGGGCCCCAAAACGAAGTTCCTAGGTCACTTCAACACAACCTCCTGACATTTAAATGTCGTTTTCAACGTTTATTTATTTTTGGGACAGAGAGAGACAGAGCACGAACGGGGGAGGGCCAGAGAGAGAGGGAGACACAGAATCGGAAACAGGCTCCAGGCTCTGAGCCATCAGCCCAGAGCCCGACGCGGGGCTCGAACTCACGGACCGCGAGATCGTGACCTGGCTGAAGTCGGACGCTTAACCGACTGCGCCACCCAGGCGCCCCTAAATGTCGTTTTCAGAGAAAGACCTCGCTTACAGATCTTTTGCTCCTAAGCTTTGTTCCGTCAAGTGTGTGCTTGTCTCGCTTGCTTAACCCGGAGGCCCCCGCGGGACCCCATCAGGGACCTGGTTCCCAAGGCCCCTGGAGGGCGGGGCCGTCACCACAAAGCCCTTTATTGAGGCCCGGGCGTGACGCGAGGCGTCCCGGCCTGGGGCGCGGCCCGTAGCTCGGGCGCCAGCGGGAAGGAGGCGTGTGCCCGCGGCGCGGGCCCGCTGGTGCGCGCGGCCATGAGCGCCTAGTCGGGCGCGTGCTCCGCCCTCCGTCCGCGGGGGAACGCAACCCCCGAGACCCGCGAGCGCCGGTAATCGGGCTCCGGCGACCACCACCCCCTCGGGCCCCCGAGGCCCCGGCCGACCCGGTGCGCCCGCCGCGCATTGTGTGCGGGTGGGAGGAGAGCTGGGCGCGGACGTGGGAAGAGGCGGCGGGAGGGCCCGGCCTCCCTGCCCGTCCGCCTGTCCGTCCCTCTGCCCCGGGCTCCGCGGACCGCCGAGACTCCACCCGCTTCCGAGAGCCGGTTCCTGCGCGGAACTGCGCACCCTGGCGGGACGCAGTGGGAGGGGCACTTACAGGGGGTCGCTTGGTTAGCTCAGGCTTTTGAAAAAGAGAAAACCTGGGAAGGGGGCTTGGGCGGGGAACGGGAAGTTCGTGTACCCGCAGAGCCATTTGTCTTTCAATATTGCCAAAGTCAGACACGTTTGGGTGATGAGGTGTTTGAGCCAGTTTTGCAGGCTTGGGCAGTGACGGAATACCGATGTTAACTTTGCATTTTCTCCATACGTGGCCAGAAATGATAAAATGAGTTCACGACAAATAAAAGAGAACACAGTTGTACATTAGGAGTTAAGCTTCAAGGAACATTTATTAGGAACTTCCTGACATCCAGAAATGCTTTTTCTAAATCTTTTTATTATTTGGGTATTAAAAAATATTAAAGTGAAAGCCACTAATTCTGTGTATTGCAATCATTTCAGGCAGAGTGAACAGAACACTGCAGTCATAACATCAGGCACCTATGTGAGGAAATTGGACTGTGATAATTCACCATGGCTTATGGCTTGCCAAGAAAGAACACAGTGAAAACCATATTGCGGGGCGGTTGTTTTAAAGTGTAAGTATTCTCATCACTGTGAGCCTTGACTGGGGATGGGGAGTGTCCTTGGTAAAATAAGAGTACCGGAAACCCTGATGAGCTACTGGGCCATGTGAGGTATTTTCAGTGATCTGAATAGTGATTTTTTTTTTAAAGGTAAATGCGTTTATTAAGAATTTATAAATTATTGTACTTGGCAGTTATAACAAAACAACACAAACAGGTTTGGAGAAGTGATTTGATCAAAGTCATACAGTCATGTAGTAAAGAAGTGACAGGGATAGAAGCTCATCTTTGTACTCCAAAGCAACATTTTCGACTACTGTCAACTACCTTAAAATATCTCTGTAGATAGCGTAAATCTACCTGAAAGTGTCTTGGTGTCAGGTATATCTTAACTTAGCACTTGATTGGCTGGTACAAAGAGTCAGTTTTGCATCCTGTACGTTTTTGCAGGTGATGTTTGGTATGGACAACATGGGTTTTGCAATCAGAAAGATCTGAGCCATGTGCTTGCTTCTGCAGCACAGGTACTAAAATTGGAACGAAACAGAGAAGATTAGCATGGCCCCTGCACAGGAATGACATGTAAATTCGTGAAGCTTCCATATTTTTAAACTGCAAAACCAATTTGTATCATGCACTGAACTGATTTAAAATAAATCTACATGTTTATTTAAAAAAATGGGGCGCCTGGGTGGCTCAGTTGGTTCAGCGTCCGACTTCAGCTCAGGTCATGATCTCAACGGTTTGTGGGTTTGAGCCCTGCATCCAGCTCTGTGCTGTTAGCTCAGAGCCTGGAGCCTGCTTCGGATTCTGTCTTCCTCTCTCTCTGCCCCTCCCCTGCTCGCGCTCTGTGTGTCTCTCTCTTTCAAAATAAATAAACATTAAAAAAACAAACAAACAGAAGACCTGCGTTCGAAGCCTGGTCCTGCCCTGGCTCCCTATGCCAACTTGAGTAAATTACTTTTCTCTATCTTGGTCTCCACATGTATAAAATGAACTTATCACTACCTGTCTGTATGATGTGGAATACAAATAATGTGTGTTACATACTTGCATATTGCTTGACATACAGTAAACCCGTAATGAACATGGACTGCTACTACCACATGGTAGTTTCACTGTGTGGTGTCTATTGCGACCTTGTTTTTTTGTTTATTTTTAATTTTTGCACTTGTTTTTTTTAACCTCTCTGCCACAGTCTATGACATACTTGCCGTTATGGGTCAGTTGAATTTTTCTTTTTAAACAATATTCTGAGAAGTGGAGACACCCTTTGGGTTTCTAAAACCAGAGCAAATTCACCATTGCATTTTATTTAGTTTTGTCATTTCCGTATGTGTTTAGACATTGAACTATTGGCAAGTACCATGGTAGTCAACATTATTATAAATGTAATTTTTGTAATAAAGATAATCCTATGTCTGGAGAATAACTTAAAGCATTTATTCTGCAGTTTTGATTATGTAGAATTTTATATCATGAATAGTCTCTGCAGCACCAGTGCCTTCTCTATCATATTTACAAGAAAGTGTTTGATACCATATTATTTATAAGAACAGCTAAATTAAGAGGAAAAGAATGGCAACGACACTCTTTGGAATTAATTTGCTAAGACAACTCCTCACTGATTTTTTGGTTAAATATTTTTAGAGAGTTGTAGAAAATACACACAAAAATTTCAAACAGTATAGAAACATTTGAAAAGAAAATAAAAAGGCTATCTCAGTCCCACTCAGAGGTAAAATGTTTTATATTTTTCTAGAATTTCCATCTGCTATACAAGATACACACATATATACACATATACACGTATGTGTTTTTACATGTGTGATTATGTTGAACTTTGCCCTGGCCCCCACTATATCTTGTATAGCCTAATGGTTATGAACACAGTTTCTAGAGTCTGACTTTCTGGGTTCAAATCCCAAACCCACGACCAACAGCCCTGTGACCTTGAACAAGTTGTTCTATTCTTATTTCCTTATCTGCAAAATGAGTTTAATAATAGTACCTGCCTACTCCATAGAGTTACTGTGTCAATTAAATGTGTTCATATGCGTAAACTGATTGAAACAGTGCAGTGCCCAGCAGATAGTAAGTGCTAGATAAAATTAGCTGTTTTATTGCTCATGTTTCCAAGTCGACATACAAGGATAAACCTCATTCTTTCATCAACATGTGTACCACAGCTTGTTTAACCAGGCTCTTCTTGATCGACATTAAGGCTATTTTGTGAGTTTTTTTGTTTGTTTGTTTTGTTTTTGACAAACAGTGCTTCAGTGAACATTCTTATAAATACATCTTTGTGCCCTTATTCAAGTGCATTTATAATAATTGTAGACTTCAAGTTGCTCCTTAAAGTTAGATGATATAGTAGCAAGGAAGCTGGAGGAGGAAAACAAGTAGACACTTGTACATTACACCCTTACTTCCTCTACTTGTACCAAAGCAGGTCTTTCACCTTTCCTAGGACATATGAAACTCATATTGACTCAGTGAGATGAGAAACATGTAGTTGTCATTTAGCATTTCCAAATTAGAATATATAAAACAATTCATTTGAAGTTCATGGTGATTATTTTTAAATATTATAGTTTGGAATTTCATCTCCTCCAATTTTCCGAGGATTCTCTTGCTACTAGTGCTTCTGAATAACTCCAGCTGGGCTAAGTACCAGCTCTGGTTCTTAATTAACTTCTGAGTCTGTTTCCTTGTCTATCCACAGGGGGGTTGTAAAGATTAAAATAAGATCACACATTCGAAGCCTTAGTGTATGCCAAGTACCTGCTCAATGAATGATTATTCTCTTTTTTTCTTTCCCTAATGTGACCATATTTGTGATCAGCCATAAAAGATTTAGAGCTTACAGTTCTTAACCACATCCTCTTAAAAGACATATAAAGATTGGCTTGACTGCAGGGAGGCTGTTTTTAACAAAAGTTCCTGTCATTATAATTTATGGTAATTTTGCAATATATCTCTACATTAGTATATATACATTACATACTATACATTAATATAAGGCTCCTTCTCCTGGCTAGATTTACAACTCTGGAAAATCCTGAATTCCCATCTTAAACCAAAATGTCTAGTGGAAAATGGAATTGAGAATTAAGATATCTTCTGTATATTCCACATTAGATGTTCAATAAATATTTATTGAATGAATTAATGAATTTTTGCCCCAGACAGGAACCTTGGGATCTTGCACTGCTTACAAAGACCTGGTACATGAACCTAGCCAACATCAAATTGCCTTTCTTGGAAGAAATTACATTTGGTAGTCCTTTTTACCTCCAAAAAAATAAAACCACTAAGAGTGCTCTACTCCCTTCTGCAGAATGTAAGTTCTGTAAGAACTATTTTAATAAATAGCAAATTTTATCTATATCACTTTGTTTATTGTCAGATAAATGTTTAAATATGCTTATTCAGACCCATACCCCTCATCCATGAAGCTCTTCTTGTTTAGTATTTAAGAATGTGTGGTTTGCTGTGTGATGAAATATTCAGTTTTAATCATATTATGACTGGTGAAAAATATCAGTTGGATTGCTTCATGTATTTTATTTTCCAGCCATCAAACTTGAAAGGGAGTATGAGATGAAGCGCTTGAAAAACCTGAAATGTCAGAAAATCCTAGCTGAGGAAGTTCAGTTTTCTCTAAGGGAAAGGCAAGTTGGTTTGAGAAGACCCCTTCCACCTAAGTGACCATCATCTCATAATTGAATCTGTACTCTGAGCTTTCCACATCCAAAGGCAATGAAGGTCTCCAGCCTTTCACAGTGTGAAGTTTGGTGCAGACATGAGTACCCACTGGTGGATGAACCAGCTCCTGTGGGTTGATGTACAGCTCTGACAGATCTTCTGTGTCCCTACCACATACTTGTTCCTTTGTGTCACAAGCAACAACACTGTAAGTAGTTGAAAGTAGTTGGGATTGAGTCATTTATGCTATTCATTTGGATTTTTGTAAAATTGCACTATGGAGAGAGGAAACTCCTTGTCAGAGACATTATTTTGAATTTGCATCTTTGAGATACGAAAAAAGGAGAGAGAAAAATTCTTTTTTTCTTTTTAAAGATTTTGTTTTTAAGTAATCTCTACATCCAACATGGGGCTTGAACTCACAACCCTGAGATCAAGAGTCAGATGCTCCACCAACTGAGCCAGCCAGGCACCCCAAGAAAAATTATTTCTTTAAAATTTATTTTGAGAGAGAGAGAACAGGGAGGGGCAGAGAGAGAGAGGGAGGCAGAGAACCCCAAGCAGACTCCGACTGCCAGTGCAGAGCCTGAGGTGGGGTTTGATTTCATGAACTGTGAGATCATGACCTGAGCCAAAATCAAGAGTCAGATGCTTAACTCACTGAGCCACCCAGGTGTTCCAAGAAAAATTCTTTTAAAAATGATAGACTAAAAATTTTTTTGGTTAAGAAAAATTGAGGTAGAGAGAATCTTAATAATGGGGCTATCATGACTATGAAATAAAGACCTGAGCCAAAATCAAGAGCTAGATGCTTAACTGACTGAGACACCCAGGAGCCCCGAGAAAAATTTTAGATTTCATTTTAGTAACTCTTCAGTTTCCAATGTTCAGTGAAACATCATTTACCAGTCTTACGTAGTACTTTAAAGCAGCAAGTAGAACTTACATTTTGCTTTTGTTCTCCTAAAAAATAATCTTTTTCTTTCTGCGTAATTTCATATTTTTCTGGGATGCCCTGGAACATATGGAACACACATACATGTGAAAATGATATGAAAACGCAAAGACCTTATTATGTGGAAAACTCTTATTTGCAGAAGGGCTAGAGAATGGGGAACTGATTAGCTGGAAAATATTGGACTTGTGTGAACCAATTTTCCTAGAATTTGAATCCATTAAAGCACACTTGGATATCAAAGTTATATTTAAGCACAATTTAGTGTTTGTTAGATGAATCAAAACATACTTAGGGGGCCGTAATACACCCCTGTGGGCCCACAGTTTGACTTCTTAACTAGGGAATTATATCTGGTGGTTGCTGTTTGACAATATTTAGAAGCTGTTGTCTGAATTATCTTCAGATACTTTCTTCTACCTATGATATGGTGGCTCACATGAAGGTCATTTGTTTTTAGAAGTGTGTCAGTGACCCATTTGATTTAGTGATCCTCAGGCCTGGAAAAAGCTGTCTGTATGTAGTCTTGAGGAGGTGGAACTGCCACATTCCTGGTGAGATTTGCTTAACAAAATTCAGATGTGCTTCATGTAAGATGCTTAGCTGCCAACCAGAGCCACTCCCAAAGTTTCTTGGCTGAGTGTGTGGGATTTTCACTATGTTACCCAGTTGTACCACGTTTATCTCCCCTTTTTTCCACATCTGTTCTCTCCGCCTGTTCTTTCTTCCATTTGACTAGTTTTTTTCCCCCTTCCACCAATGTTATTATCATAAATATGGCAGCTGAGTTGCTGACTGCTTAAAATGTGGAAAATACCACTTATAATTTCTCAACCAAAGACCAGTCTTAGGCAAAAAGTCAGTGTATTTCTATTTCTTTAGAAATCAAAATCAATTCATTGTTTTCTTTAAAAAATTAATCACATCCAGCTGTATCAACATATGTTTTGGACAGTAATGGGATTAATTGCATGTTTATTTTTGTAGTTCACATCCCATGGAGTAGTTTGTGTACTTTCCCTTTTAGGGTCACTGTTACTAATTCATCTAGACTGGAGATAACACCTCAAATAGTTTCTTTGAAAACTAGAAATATTTTTCAATCTATAGCCCACAATTCTACTGCACACTGTATCTAACATTGTTGCTATTAGTAAGTTTTAATTTCTTAAAAGTCATATTTATGTAGATAGGAGTAGAAAGTTAAGTAGTAGTAAGTAGTAGAAAGAAAACTGTAGGTTTTAGTTAATAGATCTGGGTTCTAGTCCCCTCCCTTTCTTTCCCTGATTCATCAGGTATCCTTGAGAAACCTTTTTTTTTGTAGAAGTTTATTTATTTTGATAGAGAGTGAGTGGGGGAGGGACAGAGAGAAAGGGAGAGAGAGAATCCCAAGCAGACTCCATGCCAATGGCACAGAGCTGCATGTGGGGCTTAAACCCATGAACTATGAGATCATGACCTGAGCCAAAGTTGGACACTTAACTGACTGAACCACCCAGGTACCCTGAGAAAACTTCTTAATTTCAATGGAACTAAGTCTGTTTCTCTTAAAAAAAAACCCAAACAAACTATCAATTATGTATACGTATCCCTATGTTTATAGCAGCATTATTTACAATAGCCAAGTTATGGAAGTAGCCCATGTCCATTGAGTAATGAATGGCTAAAGAAGATGTGGTGTATATATATAATGGAATATTATTCAGAGCCATGAAAAAGAATGATGTCCTGCCATTTGCAATGACATTGATGGAGCTAGAGAGTATAATGCTAAGCGAAATAAGTCAGAGAAAGAAAATACCATGATTTTACTCATATTTGGAATTTAAGAAATAAAGCAAATGATCAAAGGGAGAAAAAAGAGACAAATCTAGAAACAGTTTCTTAACTATGGAGAACAAACTGATGGTTACCAGAGGGGAGGGGGTAAGGAGATGGGTGAAATAGGTGATGGAGATTAAGGAGTACACTTGTGATGAGCACCGGGTATTGTATGCAATTGTTGAATCACTATATTGTATATCTGAAATTAATATAACACTGTATGTTAACTAACTGTAATTAAAATAAAAACTTAAAGATATTAATCCATTATGAATGTATTTTAAAAGGTAAAATAAAGATTTGTTTTTAAAAACCATAGCTCTGTGGATCCTCACCACTCATTTCCACTTCAATGGAGGCAACTAATTTAATCTCTTTTACCTGTTTCATTATTTACCTTTATGTCTCTAAATAATACTTTGATTTGCTACTTCTTGGATTTTCCTTTTTAGGTATTGACTTCCCAGTAAAGAAGATAGAATTTTTTTTTTCTTTTCTTTCCTCCATCCTCAATACACATACATATGCCATTTCTATCTACCTGTAAATATAGATTATATTTATAATTTTGGTTAGATCAGTATTAAATGTTAACATTATTATGACATTATTATGTTAACATTATGATGTGTAAATACTTCACAGCCTAGCCATGTAGTAGACTATAATTGCTTTTCCTTTCCTGCCATTATGTGTGTGTGTGTGTGTGTGTGTGTGTGTATGCATGTGCACGAGTATTTAGTAGAGTTAATATTTGCTTAGTTTGCAATGTATTTATCACTAAATCAACCCCACGCTCTTTGCCAGTTGTCAGTCTTCTGAAAACATTCCTACATATTCTCTCATTTCATCTTCCTGCAAAGTCTTCTGAGAAATCTTGTCCTGCCCTAACCTGAACTGCTTATTTCCACACTCATAAGTAGCTCTTCTATGATTTCTACATGATCATTAGGGGATTCACTTCACATTCTTTGGTTTAGGGCCTCCTGATTATCCTCTTCCTTGGTTTATTTTTTTTATTACATTGGAGCATATCCTCCATAGGTTGTAAATAATGTTCCTTTAAAATTCGAAGGATTTGTGTATTTCTTTTTAGTTTTTAGTATTGTTAGTGAGCATCCCAAAGCCATTTTTACTTTGAATGCTTTCCTTGAGAACTTTTTTCTCTCTGGAAGCTATGGCATCTTCCCCTAGATCCCATTGTTCTGCTAGGAAACATGGTGTAAGGCTAATAATCCAATGTAGCACAGTGATTTAGAGCACTGGGTGTAAATCATGAGCCCCCTGGGATTGAATGCCAGTTCTACCATTTATTAAGCTGTGTGTCATCTTGGACCCATTACTGAACTTCCCTGTGCTTTAGTTTCTTCTTCTGTAATGAGTGGATAGTGATAGTCGTGACAAGTAAATGAGTTAAATATGTAAGCACCTAGAATAGTGTCCGGCACAGAATAAGCACTAACACAGATAGCATTAGCTACTCTTACCATTACCCATAGTGCTTGGTACTACAAAAGCCCTTGCAATCTGGAAATTCATATCCCTCAGTTCTGGGGGATTGTATTAAATTCTCTTGTAGATATTCGCACCTTTTCCTTTTCTCTATATTTTCTAGAAGTACTATTATTCATATTCTACATCTTCTGTACTGGCTGTATTTTTTATCTTTTCCCTTCTGCTTTCCATCCTTTTGTCTTTTGCTCCATTTTTCTGGAGGAAGCTCTCAGTTTTATCATCTACCCATTATAAGTTTTTAATTTCTGCTATCATATTTTTCCTTCTGAAGCCTTACTCCTCTCCTTTTTAAAAAGTAACCTGTTTTATTTATAATTACCTATCTTCCCTTACCTCCCTGAGGACATGAAATAGATTGTTCTCCCTGCATTGTGTGGGTTTCCTCAACATTGTTTTTGTGTTAATTTTTATTTCTTTCTTTCATGTTAAAAGCTGTCACGGTAATCCAGGTGTGACAGTGCATAACTTAAGGAAGTAAAGGTGGGATGGATAATCCAGGTCTGACTCAGGAGTCATGGAAGAAGTAGAAACCACAAGATAGTGTCACTGATTGGATGTGGTTGAGTGAGAGGGATGTGGGTGAGTTAAAGGGATATGGGTGAGTGAAAGGGAGGAATTTTGAATGAATTCCAGATTGTGGGCTTGGGAAAGGAAGAGTTGTCTTGGGTGTGTGTGAGATACATTAATTTTAGGTTCATAGATGTTTGAAATTCTTGGTAGACACTAGAGTGGAGATCTCCAGTAGCAGTGGGCTTTACAGGTGTGCTGCTCAGGAAGGAGAGAGTATAGAGAAGAAAGGTGAAAACAATGGGTGTCTTTGAGCTCATCCAGGAGGAGTAGGCAGAATGAGAAGAATGAACGCGTAGTGATAGCCAACATTCTGAAACTTTGGTTGGCAGTGTAGAAGAGGCAGACCTTTAGGAAAAAATGGCTTAGATACTGAAACCCTGGGTGAATTGCATGCTGTATTTTATTTGTAGCGAAAATTATTCTGGTGTAGAAATTTAATAGTAAGTGATTGAAATTTTTGGTGAGAATCTTCATTGTTTTCAGTTGACAAAAATTTCCTCAATGAAAACATTTCATCAAGGGTCAGAGGAGGGAGAGAGAAGGGAAAAGAGAAAACAAAAAAAGCCTATGTGGTGAAAACTTAGATGTAGAAACTCTTTTAGGTACTCTATTTATATCCTGTAGTCCTCACAACAAGGAAGAAAGGGCAATGACAGAACAGAGCAGAGCTCTAACATCAGAGGGGTAAGTCTGGGGACAGAACTGGCCCAGGGTCTTGATGAGGCAGAACTTATGCCAACGGTTGACAGGGCAGCGAGCATGCAGGGGGAAAAAGGAACTCTCTCTTTGTTCACTGTCTTTAAGTACTATTTACACCCAATGTAGAACAGATAGATTTAGAACATTAGGTGTAGGGCATGGGCCACCTGGGATCGAATGCCAGTTCTACCACTTAATTGCTGTCTCATCTCAGACAAATCGTTGGGGTCTTGTGTCACTTGGGTTCTCTAGGCTCTTTTCATCATGGTCTTAAGAATAGTTATATTTTTTTTTTCGTTCTAGTAAATGGTGATGTTTCCATTATGCAGGCCAAAAATCTATGGGCCATCTGTGATTCCTGTGTCCCACATCTCCTCTTCTCTCTCAGTCCAATCTGTCCCAGCAACTGTTGTTGGGTCTACCTTTGGAAAATATCCCAAATATGTCAATTCTTTCTCCACCACTCTCACCCTTGTCCAGGCCTCCACCATTTCTTGTTTGGAATGCAGATAAAGTCTTGTAACTGACATCCTTTCTTCCATTTTTTGCCTTTCTGTAGTCTACCCTTAGCAGTCATAGTGATCTTTTAAAAATGGCACTCATGCAGGGACCCCTGACTGACTTAGTCTAAAGAGCATGCATTCTTGATCTCAGGGTCATGACTTTGAGCCCCACCTTGGGTGTAGAGATTACTTAAAAAAAAAAATAAACAAAAAAAATGCATTTATGTCATTGCCAAAAAGATCACCTCACTCCCCTGAGTAACACCCTTTCCCATGGCTTACAAGGCCCTATGTTATTTGACACTTGCTTTCCTTTTAGACCGCATTCCTTCCACTCATCTTTCAGTCCTACTGGGTGCAAACATATTAACCTCCTGTTCTCTGACATGTCAAAACTATTTCTGTCTTGGAACATTTGCACTTGCTGTTTATTTTCCCTAAGATTGTCTTCCCTTGGATTGTCATAGAGATATCTCCTATCTCTTTAGGGCTCCACTCAAATGACATCTCCTGAGGGAGGTTCCCTGTGACCTCCCCACCCCCCCTCCCCAATAAATTGGCCTTTCCTTTTACTCAGTCACTTTCTGTGACAGCACCCTGTTTTAATTCCTTTACAACACTCATATCATTATCTGCAATTATTTATTTGCTCACTTGATTGTCTGTGATATTTCTCTGTGGTGTCTCTATTGTCTGTAATAGTACCTATCCATAGTAGCCACTCTATCAGTATTTGTTTAATGAATGAGTGTATTACCTTAAAAATTGTTGAAAAGGTGCCACTTTTGAAGAGAGTGGTCAGAGGGTTTGATTTTTGCTGTTTTCTCCATATAATATTATTATAATTATAATAATATATATTATATATATAAATAATATATAATAAATAATTATATATATAAATATATAAATAAAAATATATATAAATAATAATTAAATAATTAATTTAAATAATCCCTACACTCAACGTGGGGCTTGAACTCACGATCTAAAGATTAAGAGTCGCATGCTCTTCTGACTGAGCCAGCCAGGCACCCCTTCCTATATATGCTTTGACACACATTTTTTTGGGTATATTGGGTATAATTTACTACATCATAAACTGCACGTATTTGAAGTAAGTGTGATGGGTTTTGACACCTGTGGGATGATCATCAAAATCGAGATAAAGAACATTTTCATCCCCTCAAGAGTTTTCTTGTGCCCCATGTATTCCATCCCTTTTCAGTGGTCTTCTCTCAACCTCAGCACTGCTCCACCCTCCACTCCCCCGTGCAGTGACTGATCTAGCTGCTTGCTGGCACCATAGGTTAATTTGTGTTTTGTTTGTTTTTTTTTTAACGTTTATTTATTTTTAAGAGAGAGAGAGAGAGAGAGAGAGTGCGTGAGAGTGCACACACACCTGAGCAGGGGAAGGGCAGAGAAAGAGGGGGACAGAGGATCTGAAGCAGGCTCCGCACTGACAGCAGAGAGCCTAAAGTGGGCCTTGAACTCATGAACCATGAGATCATGACCTGAGCCAAAGTTGGATGCTTAACCAACTGAGCCACCCCGGTGCCCTGATTAATTTGTGTTTTTGAGAGTTTTATATAAACGGAGTCATACAATATATACTTTTTTTTGGTCTGGCTTCTTTTGCTCAGCATAATTATTTGAGATTCATGCATGTTGCTGTGTCTGTGTTCCTTTTTATTGCTGAGTAGCATTCTGTTGCACAGATATCCTACATTTTGTTTATCCATAAACTTGTTGATACGTTTCTAGTTCTTTTTTTTTCCTGTTTATTTATTTTTGAGAGACAGAGAGAGACAGAGAGAGACAGAGAGAGAGAGAGAGCATGAGCAGGGGAGAGGGAGAGAGAGACACAGAATCCGAAGCAGGCTCCGTCTCTGAGCTGTCAGCACAGAGCCTGATGCGGGGCTTGAACCAACGAACTGTGAGATCATGATCTGAGCTGAGGTCAGACGCTTAACCTACTGAGCCACCCAGGTGCCGTGATAAGTTTCTAGTTCTGAGTGCTTACAAATAAAGCTGTTGTGAGCATTGTATGGGCATGTCCTTTCATTTATTTTGAAGTAATAAATCAAGGAGAGGAACAGTTGGTTGCATCGTTGTATGGCAAGTACATGTTTAACTCAGCCCATTTTCGGATCCCTATTTTAGTGTTGAAGGAATTAGGGGGCTAGGTGAAGGATTAGTAACTTCCCCAAGGTGACATAGCTTTAAAAGAGGTGAAACTGAGATGGAATTCTAGATCCATGTGAATTCAAAATCTAAACTTTTCCAGAAGACTATGCTTGGTCCACCTTTGGCCTGGCTGCCTGTGTGGCCTATCGAAAAAGCAAATATTGGAGAATATGGCTCGTATGAGACAAGTAGGTCCTTTACTAAAATTTGGAATGAGGATGAGGTTAGCTCAGAGGATCTCTATGAAGAGTGATTTTTGCCTCTCCTGCCCCTCAGGGCATTTGGCGATGTCTGTAAACGTTTCTGGCTATCTTAACTGTAGGGTATCACGAAGGCATCTAATGGGTAAAGTCCAGGGATGCTGCTAAATAGCCTGCAATATACAGGACGTCCCTCATGACAAAGAGATTTCCAGCCCCAAATGTCAAGAGTGTCAAGGCTGAGAGACCCTGATTTAGCTGACTGGTTTAAGTTACTCAGGACACATTGGTAAAACAGAAGGTTGGGTCCAACTGCATGGCTGAGAATCCTGAGGTGGGGTATTTCCCCAAAAGAAATGCAGACCATGACAGGAGGCGAATGAACACAGGGCAGCAATCAACAGATGTCTCCAGTCCTGTGGCTATTTACACTCACTCACACTCTTTTTTCCATATTATAAAACTCACTAATTTCTCAAAATCATATCCACTTACTGCCATAGCCCCAAGTCCAGGGTTTCAGTTGTCTTTAGTCTGGATCTTGCAACCAATGGCCAAATAATACACCATTAACCCTAACACAGTCGGTATAGTGTGATAGAGAGAAAACAGGGTAATATATATAATGAAAAGGTTTGGTCCTTTAGTCTTGCAGATGGTTTGGGCCAAGACATGAGATTCCTCCTTTGGTATTTGGGGAAGATGGCAGAGGGGTTGCTGAAACTATTCAGACTTCACTGAGCCATCAGCCTGCCTTTATGGACCTTAAGATGAAATTCAATTACAATTTTCTTTTGCTTCATTGAGGAAAAAAAGGGGAAGCAACAAGGCAATAGAGGCATTGATAGGGAGGTTTACAGAGGCTTTCACTGTACCTCAGAACTGATACAACCTATAACAAGAACCTAGTGATCTTGGTGCACTTTAATTGCACTTATGGGTATAATGTATCAGTCTTAATTGATCCCTAGGGTAGAAAAAGTTGCCAATGTACCAGGAGTCTCAGGCTCTATTTTGGAATTTTCTACCTTCCATTCATGTCTCCTTTCAGTTTCAATCCCTCTCCTCTTCAAATCCTCCACCTCCACTCTAAGGACTTGTTTTGCACTTTGCAACCTTCACAGCATTGGAATGTAGGTGTAATCTTTTTCAGGGACATCAATTGCAGGTGTCTGGTTTTTTTCTTGCATCAAATTAACTCTCTGTCAAAGCAACGCCTTTCAAGTTCCAGAAGCAGACTTCCTCTCTCATTGTTTTAGAGATTGCTCACCATGTGACTATTTACTGAGGAATTTAGCCTCCTGCTTTCACCACATATGTAGAACAGGTAAGGTAAGTATAACTGGAACCTAACATACAGACATTTACTGGGTGCACCACCTCCTTCCCCGGGAGCTCTGTTGTATCAAAACACAAATATTCCCAGGAGAATGAATGTCAGAATTCTAGCACTGCAATTTAACGATATCGAAATTGCTTTAGGAGCCCCTGGTTGGCTCAGTAGGTTAAGCATCCAACTTTGGCTCAGGTCATGATCTCGTGGTTTGTGAGTTCCAGCCCCACGTCGGGCTCTGGGCTGACAGCTCGGAGCCTGGAGCCTGCTTCAGATTCTGTGTCTCCCTCTTTCTCTGCACTCCCCTGCTCATGCTCTGTCTCTCTCTGTCTCTCAAAAATAAATGTTAAAAAAAATTGCTTTATGTGAATAGTAGAAAAAGCTGACATAATTTCTTTTGAGATAAAAGGAGGGTTATTTCCTAATAATGATCTTCTTTATCATGAAATCACATGACAAATGTATATATATATATATAATATAAATTATAAAATATATTAATATACATTGATTAAAAATTATATAATATATATATAAAATTCTTTTTCTTTTCCCTTCATGGCTTTTTTAGTATTTGAAAGAAATTTCTAAGCTGTAATAACAAAAGATTTTGAAAACTAAATCAGAAAATTGGAAGCAGGAGGAAAGGAGAATTTATTTTTTGATACTGACATTGTTATTTTTCTGGGTTAGATGCAACAGATGTTATTAATAATAATAACCAACACACTAGCTAATATTTATTGAGCACTTAAAATGTTCCAGGCATAGTAGCTAGAAAATGTCAGATCAAAAAGCTGGAAGTTTGGGCCAGATGCTTGCAGTTAATCCCTGGTTTTCCTATGAAATGCTTGAGCTCCACAGCACCCTTTATTTTGATTAATTTTGGCTAGACTACTAGGTGCATGTCCTCTGGCTTAGCGATGGAGGGTGGAGAAAAAACACTTCTGAGCCTTTCAAGCCGTGGCTTTAGGGTTTAACCTTTGTTGAGAGTATATAAAGAAGGGATAAATGGCCATTTTCATCATTACTGAAAAATGTCTGACTTTCCCTGGTCCCACCCTTCTTTTCTGGCAGTGGCTGGTTTGTGTGGTCAAGGATCTGTTTTGCTTATGCATTCTTTTTTTGGGGGGGGGGGCACTCTAAAGTAACTTATAACCCACAGGGAATATTAAGAAATATTCTTTGAATATAGGATCATGAATGTTTGAATTGGGTAGCTCCTTCAAAATGAAAGAGTTATTCAGACATGTAAATTAGGATATTACCCTTTTCAGCATGAATATTATCCTTTCATAATGTCAGTTAACACGTATTTACTGTGCACCTGTTGCAGCATCTGATAAGGCACGTGATTTAAGGGTTTAGGAAGGTGACTAATAGTGACCAGTATGTGCAATATAGTTTGAGTGGGAAGAATAATATTTTATACAAGTGGAACTCATGAACTTCTGAACTTTAATTATTTCATCTATTTTTCATGTATAGTATGGACCCTAGATTCAACTCTCATGATCTGCCTTAGCATTTATTAGCTTAGCCCATGCAGGTTGTTTAACCTCTAAGTTTCTCTTCACTCATAGGTAAATGAGGGTAATAATAGTATCTAAATGACAGGGTTGTTGGGAGGATTAAATGAGATATGTGTAGGGGAGGAAAGACTTTTTTTTTTCTCTCCTCATGTTGGACTCCCCAGCTGGGGCCCTGTAAATCAGACTGAAAAGACAGATTAACAAGAGAAAAACAAGTTTATTAACATGTGCATTGCAAATACACATAGGAGCACTCAGAAATGAGTATCTCAGAGAGGTATTAGAGATACCTAATGGCATTTTATAGCATCTTAAAAGAATAGTAGAGAAGTGACAAGACAAAGAAAAAGGATTTTGAGGCTGTAGGGATGGCAAATTGTGGGAAGACAAATACTAGGTAACTAATAGTAGATAAGGGCTAGCTAGTTCTAGCAGGGTTTGTGATGTAGATTCTTCTGATGCGGATTTCTCTGGGCTGATGAGGGTCTAGAGTTGTCTCTGGTGTTAACTTCTGTCCTTCCTGGTGGAGAGGGGAAGGGGGATACCTTTACAAATTTCTGTCCTGTTTTTAGGCATATAGAGGGATGGCAGGGAGCTGGTATCTGCTTCTTCTCAGTTGCCTTCTGCTTAAAATAATCCTTATCCAAAGTGGCATATTTTGGAGTGGCACATTCGACTACCCTTTATATATAAGGGATCTATCACAGGACCCGGTACATAGGGAAGACTCAATAAATGGTAGTTGTTTCTACTGTTATTATCGTAGAAAATCAGTATCAGTAATTTGTGGTAATGGCTGACAAATCCCATTTATTTTATTTATTACAACTTGTAGATTTTCTTCTCATAATTCTAGGGTTTCAGTCTATGAAAATTTATGGTTATAATCTTAATAACATTTGATCTGATGAGCTGAGGCCAGAAAAGGGTGTTGGGAAAAGGACCACAAATACTATTATAAATAGCATACCACCTGTGCAGGTAAACAGGCCTTTCCAGTTGGTTCCAGGTGCTTCATTTTCCCTTCTGGTTATTTTATTCTGAAGGTGGAGCAGGTGCTGTTTCAGGCTAAACACTTTGTCAGTCCATTTGTCTGTGTCCTGACTTGGCCCATTAATCCTTCTCACGCCCTTACATTCCATTTTATGCAGGTATCTCTTACCTGGAAGCTTTGGTATTTGTAAGCCTCCCTTATAAAAACCTAAGAACAAAGACAATGATTGAATCATCTCAATAGTCTGGCTCCTCGTGGAGTCATCAGACTGTTATCAACTTTTAGGAGCTGCTTGAAATAACCACAACTTCCTCCATCTCTGTTCCTTTTTCTTCAGCTCCTTTTTTCTTGGTTATAAAACAATAACGCACAGCCATTTCAAATATATTACATGATACAAAAAATATAAAGAAGAAAAAAGTCATCCATAATCCTACATACAGAAGCAATCACTGAAAATTTTGGAGTCAAATTTGGTCTCTTTATGTGTTTATTATTTTAACATGGCTGGGAGCATTATATCTATACCTATTTTTATTTTATTTTGTTTTTTTGCTTAACCTTCTAACATAAATATTTCTCATTGTCAAAATGTTTACACTTTAAGTAATTGCATAATATATCATTGTATAATAATTAAATTAGTCTCACTTTGGGAATTTAAATCTCCAGTTTTCTGCTTTTATAAATAATAATGGTATTATAAATAAGAATGTGTTTATAAATAACAATTCTATTATAAATAGAAACATCTGCCGCCAAGTAATTAATAAATTTTTTGCCAGTATTGCAGCCTATTTTTTTATCTTTTAAGATAAGCACTTTATTTATTATTTTATTATTTTTTTAATGTTTATTTATTTATTTTGAGAGAGAGTGTGTGAGCAGGGGACGGGCAAAGACAGAGGGAGAGAGACAATCCCAAGCAGGTTCCATGCTGCCAGCAAGGCTGGATCCCACGTACTGTGAGATCATGACCTGCAGCTGAAACCAAGAATTAGATGCCCAATCAACTGAGCCACCCAGGTCTCCTTATTTTTTATTAATTAATTATTTAATCAATTAATTTATTTATTGAGAGTGTGGGGGAAGGGCAGAGAGAGAGAGGGAGAGAAAGAATACCAAGCAGGCTCCATGCAGTCAGTGCAGAACCCCATGTGGGGCTCGAACTCATTAACCATGAAATCATGACCTGAGCTGAAATCAAGAGTAGGATCCTCAACTGACTGAGCCACCCAGGCACCCCTATTTATTTTTTATTTTATAGAGAGTGCATGAGGAGGAGAGAGGGGCAGAGAGAGAGAGAGAGAGAGAGAGACCAAGAGAGAGAGAGAATCCCAAGCAGGCTCCATGCTCAGCATAGGACCTGACACAGGGCTTGATCCCATGACCCCAGGGATCATGACCCGAGCTGAAATCAAGAGTCAGATGCTCAATGACTGAGCCACCCAGGCACACTACCGCTTATTTATTAAGACAGCTTTTTAGACTTACAGAGACAAAGGCTATTTAGTACATAATGTGAGACTTTTTCCTGAAAGATTATATAAATTTTCAATCCTACTTGCAGTATATGAGAATATACTCTCACTCAACTCTTATCAACAAGGACATTCACCTTAAAATTGTTTTCTTAGTGATAGGCAACACATGGTATCTTATTTTAATGTACTTAAAAGAGTTATTTGTGTTATTGATATCTATGGTTGTCGACTATTGTTTTGTGAATTTTCTGTTCAAATACCCACCTGTTTTTTTTCTGCAGTGTGGTAGCATTTTCATTTTTGAGGTTTGGTTTCTAAAAAAATATATAGAATTAGGTTTTTTACCTTGTGTCATATAACAGTGTATTTTTTTTTTTTGCTGCCAATTTCTTTTTAATTTTGGATTAAATAATTAATTTGGATTAAGTTAGTAATAAATAATTTAGATCAAAAACATAATTTCCTTTTGTTTTGGATATATCACATGAGTTTACCTAAACTCTTGGAACCTATAGGATTTTTCCCCCCTTAAAAAAAAAAAAGCTCTAGGGGCACCTGGGTGTCTCAGTTGTTTAAGCATCTGACTTTGGCTCAGGTTATGATCTCACAGCTTGTGAGTTGGAGCCCTGCATGGGGCTCTGTGCTGACAGCTCAGAGCCTGGAGCCTGCTTCAGATTTTGTGTCTCCCTCTCTCTCTGTCCTTCCCCCATTCACATTCTGTCTGTCTGTCTCTCTCTCTCAAGAATAAACATTTAAAAGAAAAAGCTCTATTGCCCGACACGGCTTGAACTCACAACCCCAAGATCAAGAGTCACATGCTCTGCCAACTGAGCCAACTAGGTACCCAGGAACCTGTAGGATTTTTTATGTCCTTCAAGCATCTAGAAGTTTCTCCTTGTACTAATTTTCAGAGTTCGGTAAACAGTTCCTCAGCCACATTTAATTACCTTTCTTTTTGGCACTTTCCCTTTAGCCTTTATATTCCCAGACAGAAAAGGCTGAGCTTTTCAGTTGGTTTTCCTGAAGAATATCTTTCACCTCTAACTCTATTTGCAGAGAACAGAAATGCATGAAATATTTCCTGTGATTTGTACAACTGGATCTCAAAATTAAGATGCATATATTTTGCACATAGTCAGATGCATTTTAAGTTTGTGAGCATATGAAACAAATTTAGAGATTAGGGATTAGTTGGTTTGTTTCTCCATCTTTATGCCAAATTGTGGTGTTTTATCCCTGAACTATGTTTAACTGATTGTCAGTCTTTTCAGAATGATCATGCTGTCAACTACTTTCATTGCTTCCCATCAATGTGTTCCAGGGAAATGAGGACAAGCTAAGGATTAGACTAGGATTTAAATTCTACTGTTACAATTTACTTGTCTAATAACCTTTGACAAATTATATGACCCTAGTAGGCCTTTGTTTTCTTATCTGTGAAGTGGAAATGATAGTAGTTACCTCTTAATTTTTTTTTTTAATTTTTTTTTTCAACGTTTATTTATTTTTGGGACAGAGAGAGACAGAGCATGAACGGGGGAGGGGCAGAGAGAGAGGGAGACACAGAATCGGAAGCAGGCTCCAGGCTCTGGGCCATCAGCCCAGAGCCTGACGCGGGGCTCGAACTCACGGACCGCGAGATCGTGACCTGGCTGAAGCCGGACGCTTAACCGACTGCGCCACCCAGGCGCCCCTTAATTTTTTGTTTAATGTTTATTTGTTCTTATTTATTCTTATTTATTCTTATTTATTCTTGAGACAGAGACAGAGCATGAACAGGGGAGGGGCAGAGAGAGAGGGAGACACAGAATCTGAAACAAGCTCCAAGTTCTGAGCTGTCAGCACAGAGCCTGATGCGGGGCTCCAACCCACGATCTGTGAGATCATGACCTGAGCCGAAACTGGACGCTTAACCGACTGAGCCACCCAGGCGCCCCCCTTTTTTTTTTAATTTTTATTTTTTTAATATAGTAGTTACCTCTTAGAACAGATGTAAAGATTGAATGGGATTTCATGAACTACCTCACTAGCTTACAGTATAAATTTGGTCATGCCTTTTAAAAATTTCTAGTCATGGGCGCCTGGGTGGCTCAGTCGTTAAGCGTCCGACTTCTGCTCAGGTCACGATCTCACGGTCCGTGAGTTCAAGCCCCACGTCGGGCTCTGGGCTGATGGCCCAGAGCCTGGAGCCTGCTTCCGATTCTGTGTCTCCCTCTCTCTGCCCCTCCCCCATTCATGCTCTGTCTCTCTCTGTCCCAAAAATAAATAAACGTTAAAAAAAAAATTAAAAAAAAAACATTTAAAAATAAAAATTTCTAGTCACTTGAATCCCTACATGCCAATAAATTTAGAATCCCCTATTTAAAAATCTCCTTTTAGATATTGACAAGAACTCCAGGTGCTTACTCTTTCAAAGGAGTCTCCTTCTCCTTTGGGAGACAAATTGGGAAAAGCCTGGCATTCATTGATAGGCCCTGGTTTTAGCTACTGCTGTTTTGTTGGGACCTTTTGAATGAAGTGGTTCCACCCAATTCATGGCTCTTACACATTGCCACCACGCCCCTTTTAGTCCAGATCCTTGCATACAGCATGGTGGTGCTGAACTTGGCCTCTCAAGGTTACTTCTTTTCAGGTTATATCTACATACTCAAACATTGTGTCCTGTATCATCCTGTGACAGCTGTACCAGGGTGACTTGATCCAGAGGAAATTGTTACCAGTCCAGACACCCCTTGCTTTCATGGTGGGCAGTTGGACTTTAGTATCTTTTCCTAAGATGGACCTCAGTTGGAACCGTCCTAATTCATTTGAGAGATTCTGATAACACTGCATTTCAAAAAGTAAGTGTCCAAGGTCACCTTCCAATTTAGAAGTTTCCTAACATCCACTATGAAAACATAGCCCCCTTCTCCCCAGCTCTCAGGGCTAAGTACCAACCAAATCACAAAAGTTCCTATCACATTGTCCTTGATGTTGAGTGGCTTATTAAACTCAGATTTGTATAATTAAGAAGGGCCATTTGATTGATTCCAGGAACAAAGAAGATGTACCGAAAGTCCTTTTGACATTACCCAGACAGAAATAATGTGATACCTTCTCTCACTAAAGTAAAAAAGAAAAAAAAAAAAAAAAGTTCTGCTTTACCAGGCGCACACATATGTGTAAAGGACCTAGCATGTCCTGTTACATAGTAGGTGCTCAGGAATGTTTGTCGTCTCCCTCCTCCATTCTTCTTCAGCTTGACCGCGTCTCTGCTTTCCAGAGACCTAACCCAATTCCTAAGTGTCCATTTCTCTGCCTAGCGCTGCATCAGTCAGCACAGGTGGTTCTGGGTTGTCTTCTGGCAGGCTTACCAAGCTTGGTGTACATGTAGGCTTATTCTTGGGCAGGAATCAAGAGTTGGTGGCAGCAGGCCCTCGTGCTGACTTCGGATGGCCTCCAGCAAGGTTTTAACTTCAGAGCTGCTTTTAAGGTATCTTTGCCTGAGCCAGTTTATACTTTCTTCGAAGAGTTAGATTTTATTTTTACATTTGTATTTAACTTGTATTTTTATGTAGTAAACAGGCTTCAGAGCATTTTGTCATGGAAAATACTTTGCTAGTCCAAAAATAAACGATGCATAGCTAATGCACCTCTTAAGACAGGTAGAGGTGTTTTATAAAGTGTGCCTTGTTGCCAACCTTTGCCACATAAATAAACTTTCTGCTTTCTGTGAGAAAGGGTGTGGCATCTGCTCTTTTGTAGGTTTAGTTTCATGGAACCATATTTTCCTGTCTGGTTTTGCCAATGAAATGTGCATCTGTGTGGTTAAGAAACACAGAAGGGCCCCTGGGCCATTGCGGTCAGAAACTGGCCTCAGATTTTGTCTCCAGCCTTCATGACAAACTCTTAACTACATTCTTTTGCAGAATTCCCAGACCTCACCACGAGGGCCAGGGGTGTGGCATCTGAAAGCCGACTCTGTTCTCCAAAGGAAAGTGACAGCTTCCTTGAATTATTTTGGGTACAGAATTTTTCCACATTTGATGAAACAAATCAGGTGCTTAGTACCATATTATTCTTACAGGTGTTTAATTATTGGCTTTAGAGACAAATTCTAGTAGAAATAGGAAGAAGAGAAACTGAAACTAATTCTGAAGCACTCCTGAAAATATCCTTAGTCCCTCTCGACATTTCCATAACTGATCTTTCGCTTTAATATTTTCGATAGAGTTTTTTTGCTAGTGCTATGGGGAGTGGCTTTTGGCTTAGTGCCTTTGTTTTTTCCAGTTAGATTTCCCCTCTGCAAAACATTGCATCCTGGTTCTTTGAAATCCCATTGAATTTGGAGAAATTATGTCTTGGCATTCAACCTATTTTCCTGGAACATAGCGTGATGCTGACGACACAGCCCAGTCACTCCACTTGACAATAAATTTGCTTGTCTCATTTCGCTTGAATATTCAGTGGTGAGTAAGAACAGAAGTGGAAAGCCTTACTTACCAGTTTATTATATGTTTCATGCCCATGATAATTACTTTTATAATGCCACTCATGAATACATTGATCAGATTAGGATGAATCACCTGGCTGGCCAATAGCTATTGGAATGACTCTCCATGCATGACTTGGTTGTGTTATTACAAAACGTGGAAGAATAGACCTGCCTAGCTGTTGCGGCAGATGTTCATTTGTCATGCTGTCTTAAGGAGATGAAGAGATGAGAGCAAACTGTTCCAGCAGCTCAGCCTGCCCTGCTAACAGTTCGGAGGAGGAGTTGCCCGTGGGACTGGAGGTACATGGGAACCTGGAACTTGTTTTCACAGTGGTGACGGCTGTGATGATGGGCCTGCTCATGTTCTCCTTGGGATGCTCTGTGGAGTTCCGGAAGCTATGGTCGCACATCAGGAGACCCTGGGGCATTGCTGTAGGATTGCTCTGCCAGTTTGGCCTCATGCCTCTTACGGCCTATCTCCTGGCCATCAGCTTCTCTCTGAAGCCAGCCCAAGCCGTTGCTGTTCTCGTCATGGGGTGCTGCCCAGGGGGAACCATCTCAAACATTTTCACCTTCTGGGTCGATGGAGATATGGATCTCAGGTAAGTTACACTAGGGAAACCCAGAAGCCTTCCTCCTGATAGCACTGAAACGTTCATGTTCAAAACCCTACCAATCTTTAGGTAGAGATTATGGAGTTCAGTCCTGCAAGGAGTTTCCTTTCTGAGCTTAAAATGTACTTTGCTGTGATTGTCTTCTGTTTCACTGGCAACTGTCTCTCTGAGTAGTGGGGTTGGTTCATATGTTATAGGAGAAGCAGGTCTCCGCCTCACCCTGTGGCCCTTCCTAGGCATGAACTCATTCTCACCCACACTGGTAGCTTCCACAGTCCTGGCTCACAGTCTCCCAAGACGTAGGCCGAGAATCCCAGGAAGCTAATGATGGGTTTGTTTGGTAGCTGGAGTGGTGGTGGTAGTAGTGGTGGCAGAACCAGAATGAGACCCTCCATGCTCTCATCAGGTGTTACATTTGAGTCTACTTTAAGAAACAAATCTTTAGGGGGACTGGAAAAAGGAGCTTTAAGGGTATATGATAGACATATCTAGTTTTAAGTGCAGGGGGATGGCCTAATGAGTTGACTTGGAGAGCAACATACAGAGTTTTAGGACTAAGAATGTTATCTTTTTTTTTTTAATGTTTATTTATTTTGAGAGAGAGAGAGAGAGAGAGAGCTAGTGTGCATGCCTGAGTGGGGGAGGGGCATAGAGAGAGGGAGAGAGCGAGAATCCCAAGCAGGGTTCACGCTCAGCACAGAGCCTTACGCGAGGCTTGAACCCACTGCTGTGAGATCATGACCTGAGCTGAAATCAAGAGTTGGATGCTTAATGACTGAGCCACCCAGGTATCCCTAAAAATGTTCTTTCTTGTTGCTTTGCAGACTAAACATTCATCACTAGAATCTAATTCCTTTCATGTAAGTCAGGGACCTTATTTCCAATTATGGTGTAAATAAATGCCCTTGGGAGACATTAGGCTTTATCATCGATTTACACTTTAATGAGGATGAATTAATCACATATCTTTGGGAGTACATGTTTTGGTGCTGAAAAAGAGCATTTGAAGAAAGAGTAGAGAAGTCACAATCAGAAAGATAAAAACAAAAACAAACAAACAAACAAAAAACCAAACAAAAAAACCCAGTGGTGTTTCTAGATTCTTTGCTTCCTTATTAACAAACTGTTTCACCTCCTGCCCAGGGGAAGAATGACTTATAAATGTAAATCTTTGTTCAATGTGTGTGCCATTTAGTTGAGATTTATTATGCGATGCACGGAATGAATCAGAGGTGCTGATGGTGCTGGGAGTTCACTTTAGTGAATCAGCTGCAGCTCTGGGTTTCTAGTTCCCTGCATGTGTTGAATGCTTAGCAATGAACATATTTCACCTGTAAATGTTAAGGGGCTCATGCCATGCAGAGGAATTAATCTTCATATGGTAACGTTTTTAGTTATCTACTTACCAGGGACTTGAAAAGAATCACGAATTCAAAACAATGCATTAATTTGCATTGTGGTTTCAAATTCGATAAACTTGATCATTAATGTAATAACTGGAAGATGATAAATATTCTTTCCACAGAGTCTACCTGTCAGCGATAAATGCAGGACCTATCTGCTTTTGGAAAGAGAAAGGAAATGTTACTTATTGAATTTGTTGAGGGGCATGAGGTAGATGCTTTCATGTACTCTCTCTTCTTTCTTGGTTCCCATAATAACCTTGTAAGTGACCTTTTATTTTTCTGAATGTTACAGCTGAGAAAATTGTGACTCAGATTGGCTAAGGAGGTTGCCAAGTGCTGCAGCTGAGCATAGAAGAAGGCAGATTTGAAGTCACATCTGTTTCTCATCAGTCTGCCATTTAGGCACATTCTTCCATGAATTTATTAACACAACTCGGTCTTCTGTTCTGAGTAGGAGCATAAATCTTAAACCAGTGTTCTCAAACACTTCTGCTCTGGGAAAGAGAACATTTATTAACTTCATCTTTTCTTAGCCAACGTTATAATAAAGGCACCAGTGAGTAGGAAGTCTATAAAAGATAAAACTCATTTTGCTTCCCTTTGCCAACTCTATACCTAATTAGCTTTTCATTTAGTCAAATTATTTAACCTATAAGCCTCATCTCCCCATTTCTAAAATGGGGTTAAAATGACCTATTCCCCACATGACTATATTTTAAGGAGGAAATATACATGCAGGATGCCAGGTACATGCAGTAATTATTAACTATCCCCCCCACCCCTGCCTTTTAAATTGATTCTGAGTCTCACAAACAAAACAAAAAATAAGCAAAATACAACCTGTAAGAAATAAAATTTTAGAATGGTGACTAAATATTACATTTTCAAAAGCTTATAGATATGAGAATAAAATCTTAACTCTCAATAAAAATTGCAAGTCGGAGAAAATTCAGTATTATTGAGTGAAACGATATTGAAGTTCACTACATTTCTTCCCACTTGATTATCAACAAAAATAACTTCTAGGCCAAAAAAATAAAAATAAAGGAGACAGTGCTTGATTGGAATTCTGTTTTCATGCTGGATAAAATTCATGAAGAATTATAACAATAACTTTATTTCACAAGTGAGGAAATTGCAGTTTAGCTCTCTGCAGATCTCACATATTTCTCATGCCTTAATTCCGTGCTTCATTCAATCTACCTGTAGTTCTCATGTGTTTGTTCACCTCAAGCGGGGCATTTCAGAATCAACACGTATGAGCCAGTTTCTGCGTTCTGTGTATCTGAAGATAATACCGATCACTGTCCCAGGCATCTGGGCTCAGCATCTAAGCAGTCCCCTGTGGCTCTTTTCAGTCTTCACCTCATTCACTCAATCCGATGTCTAGACCTGTTGCCCATCCTCTTGTTTGTTACTCACAGCCAGTGCTTCCTATTTATCTCCAAGGCCATTTCCTCAGGGCAGGCCCTCATACTTTCTTTCTTGGCCAATGGAAGTATCTTCACAGTATTCTCTCTACCATGGTTTTGTAGTAAGTGGATGAGGCTGGCTCTGGGGTCAGACTATTTATATTTAAATCCTGACTTGGGACCTCTTTCCTGTAGCTGGAAATCCTAACACTTCCCTATGGTATTGTAAAGGGAAAATGAACATGTTAGGCATTTAAAGGCTTCTCAGCACTTAGTAACTTAGGTAGCAACTAAGCCAGGTCTACCCTACTTCTTTGGGTTTATTTCCCAATAAGCACAATGGTCTATAGTCGAAATGGACTATTCACTATTCTCTGAATATACCCCGCACTTTCCCACCTTTCCTTTGCCCATGTTGTTCCCACAGCCTGAAAAGCCAATTCTGTCCCTTCTAGTCATAACATTATCCTTCATTATAATTGTTCTAGAAAGCTACTGGCTGGTATGTATGGGGAATCTAAAAAATTATCCTATTCCTTGACTGAGGTCAGCAAACCTTGGCTGGGTTCTTCTACATGTCTGGGGACTAGATAAATGTAGATTGGTCTTGGATGGCCTCATCTGGGACAGCTGGGCTCTCTTCCACATGGTCTCTCATCTCCTGCAGGCTAGCTTAGACCCAATCATATGTCAGAGGCAGGGTTCTGTAAAAGAGGAAGCATATAAGGTCTCTTGATGTCTGGGCTGGAAACCAGTTCATCATTACTTTCCACCACATTCCATTGGCCATTTCCAGATTCAAGGAATGGAGAAGTAGATTCTGCCTCTTGAAGGATGAGCTGCAAAGTCACACTGCAGAGGGCATGGCTAAGAATGGGGTGAAGAATTGGGGACATATTTGCAACCTACTGTCCTAAAGATGGACAGGATTCTTGCCTTTGAGGGTAGGACATGAAAACTAAGATCTAGCATTACAGAGTAGTAGTAAAGTCAACTCTGGAGCCAGGAAGTAGAACTGTCACTTGCTAACTGTCATCTTGGCAGATTATATAAGTTCTTCATGCTTCAGTTTCCTCACTTCTACAATAGGGGGAAGCATAATCTACCTTATGGATTGTTGTGAAGGTTGAATGAATTAATATATATAACGTACTTAGAATCTCACCAGGCACAAAATACTGCATGAGTTATTGTATGAGGCAGATAAAAGAGCACTGTGTCAGGGTCCGTGTTTTAGTCTCTGCCCGAGGAGCTGTGTGACTTTGAGCAATTTACCTCTCTGGACCTCAGTTTCCTCTTTTGTAAAGTCAATGGGTTAGACTCTCTGAGGTCCTTTTTAAAGAGTATACAGTACATAAAAATCTACCATTTTCACCATTTTTAAGTGTGCAGTTCAGTGGCCTTAGTACACTGTTGTACAGTCACTAACACCCATCCCCGTATCGTTTTCATCTTCCCAAATTGAAACTCTGTACCCACTAAACAATAACTCTCCTTTCCCTTCGGACCTGTCAACCACCATTCTGTCTCTGTGAATTTGACTAAGTATCTCGTACAAGTGAAATCATAAAACTTTTGTCCTTTTGTATCTGGGCTACTTCACTTAGTATAATGTCTTCAGAGTGCATCCATGTTGTATCACGTGTCAGAAATTTCTCTCTTTTTTAAGGTTG
The DNA here is from genome assembly GCF_018350175.1 of Felis catus. Classification (NCBI taxonomy): domain Eukaryota; kingdom Metazoa; phylum Chordata; class Mammalia; order Carnivora; family Felidae; genus Felis; species Felis catus. Next base: position 133,645,083 of record NC_058371.1, read on the forward strand.
TATATCTATGCATATAGCGCATGTAGTCATCCGTTCATCTGTTGATGGACACGTCCATCATTTCCATCTTTTGGCTGTTGTGAATAATGCTGCTATGTGTGCAATGTGTGCAAATCTGTCAGAGTCCCTGCATTCAATTCTTTTGGGTATAAGCCAGAAGTGGATCTGAGGTCTTTTTTTTTTTTTTTTTAATTTTTTTTCAACGTTTATTTATTTTTTTGGGGACAGAGAGAGACAGAGCATGAACGGGGGAGGGGCAGAGAGAGAGGGAGACACAGAATCGAAAACAGGCTCCAGGCTCTGAGCCATCAGCCCAGAGCCCGACGCGGGGCTCGAACTCACGGACCGCGAGATCGTGACCTGGCTGAAGTCGGACGCCCAACCGACTGCGCCACCCAGGCGCCCCGGATCTGAGGTCTTTTTAAGTATTTTGTACAACAGGAAAAGACAAGCAAGTTATAAGGTCTCTGTGTCCCCCTCCCTCCACCCCAGTTTTTAATGTTTCTCCTTAAACTATTTGACAGAGATGGCTCCCCAATCTGTCCCCATAGCATCAAGTATGCAATTCTTATCATCTGTAGGAGGGCGTTTTAATAGCTCATCTCCTAATCTGCCTCACTCACTAGGTCTATAATCTCCTTGAGGGCTTCTTCAGCTTTGCATACTCAGTGCCAGCCTGATGGTGGTAGGCGCTCCACCAACATTGAGTGAATGACTGAAGGAAAGTTTCTAATTGCCTGCGTGTGTTATAAAAACCCCGCTTGAAATGCAATCAGTTTATTGGTGCAACTTGGGACAGCTCCCACAGTCTTTAGTTTGACAACTTTTGATATACAAGGTCCATACTTACCTGAGGATGTAGTTGTGTTGGGAACTGCAGAGAAAGGATTCTGACCGAGGGTGGTGGTGGAGCCTGAGGGCTTCACTGGCCACTTTTGACCTTTGACCTTTAAAGTAGCTCTTGGTCCTTTAGCAGACATCTGGCAAATAGAACTTCAGATTCTTCAGGTCAGTCTGACATGGCCCGGTGGAGAGCCAGAGATCATCTTAAGAGACAGAACTTAGAGTGAATCCATGTGACTTCAGGCAAGTTTTGGTAACTCTCTGTACCTTAGTTTCCTTGCCTATGAAATGGAAACACTATGGGGTGCCTGGGTGGTTCAGTTGGTTAAGCGTCTGACTTCAGCTCAGGTCATGATCTCCTAGGTCGTAGGGGCGAGCCCCACATCAGGCTCTGTGCTGACAGCTTGGAACCTGGAGCCTGCCTCAGATTCTGTGTCTCTTTCTCTCTCTGCCCTTCCCCTGCTCATGCTCTGTCTATGTCTGTCTGTCTCTCTCAAAAATGAGTAAAACATTTAAAAAAATTAAAAAAAAAAAGAAACACTACCTACATATATGGTTAGTGTATAGATGAAAAGATAAAATATATCTAAAAGCATGGGGTATAACACTTAGCAGGTAGTGTTGAATAAATGCTAGTTATTTTTTTTTAAATTTTTTAATGTTTATTTGTGAGAGAGAGAGAGAGAGAGAGAGACGGTATGAGCGGGGAAGGGGCAGAGAGTGAGAGACACAGAATCGGAAGCAGGCTCCAGGCTCTGAGCTGTTAGCACAGAGCCAGACACAGGGCTCAAACTCACAAACTGCGAGATCATGACCTGAGCTGAAGTCGGACGCCTTACCAACTGAGCCACCCAGGCGCCCCAATAAATGCTAGTTATTGTTATTGAGAAGCAGCAGACAGGAGTAACATTTATATCTGGGAATGGAAAACCTGGCCTTTAACTCTTCCGGGACTGGCTCTGTTCACCTGATATGATAGCATACCCCATGTCTGTCTGCATAGCCAGATGGTTTTTACTTTTTTTTCTAGTGGAGAAGCAAGTGTGTGCTGTCATAGTTTTGAGTGTCAGAGTTCCTAATTTTATTAGTTTGATACTAAAAGAGCATTTGAATAATTTAAACCCAATGGCAAAATGGTACACTTACACCCATTGCATTTTAATATAATGCGTATATAGATAATCTACTTATTTTAAGAGAGGTGCAGGATTTACCTGTTTGTCCAGACTTGCTGAAGCAGTCTCATGATTTTCTGTAATAGTTTGGGGATGGTGATGCCATTCTTCTCAGTGCAAGTGGAATCTTGTTTTATTGAAGTCAGCCTTGGCCAACAATTTTCCTATATGTGAACAGCCAACAGACCCAGTTAGCTACATCCTCCATTTATGCCACACTGGAATTTCATGGCAATAAAACCAAAGGTGTGACTTTGCACTGCACTCACACACATTCACTGTTTACAGTTCTGCGGGTGTTTCTAACAGCTGGCAGAGCACCATCTGCCAAACACCACGGGCTTGGACAGTCGTGTAAAGGATGGAAGCAGAAACCTATGTAATTGAGGATATAGAATCAGTCTGCTAGAAATCTCACATTTGCTTCCCACAGTCATGAATCTTACCTTTCTGCTGTTCGTGCCAAAGCAACTCAGTGGAAACATGCTGTGCAATTTCTCCAGAAGTTCAAGATCAGAGTGATGTAATATGGAATTTCTCCCAGGACTTAGTATGAAGAGTCAAGGAATGTAGCATTATTGTAGGTTAAGAGTTTGGAAACGCTTCCCAAACACCTTCTTTGAGAACTGTGGCAAACTGCTTTTCTTCCTTTACCTGTTCCTCTAGTTAGGAAGAAGTCTTTGCTCAAAGTAAACATTCTTTTTTTTTTTTAAAGTTGTTTTTGAGAGAGAGAGAGAAGGGGGGGAGGGAGGGAGAAAACCAGTCGGGGAGAGGCAGAGAGAGAGGGGGACAGAGGATCTGAAGCAAGCTCTGTGCTGATAGCAGAGAGCCTGATGTGGGGCTCTAACTCACGACCCATGAGATCATGAGCTGAACCAAAATCAAGAGTCTGACTCTTAACCGACTGAGCCACCCAGGCGCCCCAAAGTAAACATTCTTAATAGGATAGATTACTTAAATTAATTTATTTTTTTGAAGATTTTAAAAATATTTATTTTAGAGAGAGAGAGAGAGAGAGAGAGAAAACATGAGCAGGGGAGGGGCAGAGTGGACAGAGGATCTGGAGTGGGCTCTGTGCTGATGGCAGAGGGTCTGATGGGGGCTCGAACTCACACACCGTGAGATCATAACCTGAGCCGAAGTCAGAAGCTTAACCGACTGAGCCACCCAGGTGCCCCAGGATAAAATAATTTTAAACTTCATAAAGAATAACATATGTACAAGAACTGCTATGACAAGTTTGAAAAAAAACTTATGTGGAAGTATTTGCTCTACCACATGTGAAAACTCACTATGAAAACACCATGTTTAAAAGTCTAGTATTTGATTAGAGCACATTTTGAGTACATTTCGACATGTAACACATAATGAAGTTGGGACTTCAATTTAGTGGAAAATTATTTAGTGAATTAGATTAACATACTTGCCCCTCTTTATAGAAGACAATAGATTAGCCTCTGATCTTCTACCATATAAAATATAAATTTTAGATGAGCTAAAAAATATAAATACAAAATATCAACCTATAAAGAAGTAAAAAGTGGGGATGACATTCGAATACCCTCAGGAGAGGAGGTCTTTAACAAGACAAGAAACTCAGAAGCCATTAAAAAAGGGACACACGTGGGGGTGTCTGGGTGGCTCAGTTGGTTGAGCGTCCGACTTCGGCTCAGGTCATGATCTCACAGTCCGTGAGTTTGAGCCCAGCGTCAGGCTCTGCTGACAGCTCAGACCCTGGAACCCGTTTCAGATTCTGTGTCTCCTTCTCTCTCTGCCCCTCCCCCACTCATGCTGTTTCTCTCTCTCTCTCTCTCTCTCTCTCTCTCTCTGTCAAAAATAAAACATTAAAAAAAATGGACACACGAGAATATATCAGTGTTCATTATTTATTATGGCAAAATCCATCAGTGTAGTCAAAACCATGCAATAAGCTCGCTGAAGCTATTTGATTACACATGATCATACATACTCTAATTTTAAAGGAGCTCCTACAAGTAAAGAAGAAAAAGTCAGACAAGCAAGGCTGCTTGGGAAAGGACATCCAAAAGGTCAGGGACTATGACAGAAAGCACAAGCACATAGACAGTATAACAAGCTATCAGTGAGATGCATTTTTCAATGTTCTCATGAGAATTAAAAGGGATTGATCATATTCAGTGTGGGAAAGATTGTGAAATGTAACAATCTTTTTGTGAAATAATATGGCAGTATCTGTTAAAAGTAAAAAACAAACCTTTGATAAAGCAATTCCACTTTGAGGAATCTACAGAAATAAAAGAATTATTTCAAGGGAAATACATACAAGAATGTTTATCATCACTTTGTTTATAATGGAAAAACACTCAAAGCAATTTATTCATCATTAATGAAGTGATTGAAGAAATTATGACATATTTAGATCATGGTGTACTCTTCATTCTTTAAGCGAATGAGTTTAAGCTTCATGTATTGTCCTGAAGGGATACCTGTGATTAAGTGGATTAAAAAAAGCAACCAAGCTACAGAGTAAGGTGTATTATGTGATTGCTTCAAAGAGAAACAAAGAAAAAGCCTCTATTCATTGAATAAGCAACAATAAAATAGGACTGCATAAAAGAAAATCTTAGAAGACTAAAAAGAAAATAGAAGATTAAAAGAAATAAGAGGAGAAGGGAAATACATAATCACTTGTGAGTTACCTAAGTCTGGATTTCTGAAAAGGACTCCAATCAGCTAAATATTTGCTCCTCAAAATGTTTTTCACATTTCAACTTGGGAAAGCATGGTTTTAGTTATTATTTTTTTAATGCTTTATTTATTTTTGAGACAGAGAGACAGAGCATGAACAGGGGAGGGGCAGACAGAGAGGGAGACACAGAATCTGAAATGGGCTCCAGGCTCTGAGCTGTCAGCACAGAGCCTGACGTGGCGCTCGAACTCACAGACCGTGAGATCATGACCTGAGCTGAAGTCGGACGCTTAACCGACTGAGCCACCCAGGTGCCCCGGTTTTAGTTATTTTTTAATAAAAAATTTCTGTTCCTGGATTACGGTTGGGATGTTTACCATTGCAATTCAGTGTAAAGGGATCATTTCACTAAGATTTGCAACATTCACTTGCAGATAGGTGACATATGAGGAAGAGCAGAGAGAACATTGTCCTATACATTGGTTCATTCTTTGATTTATTTGGTATTTAATGAGCTCCTCCAAGATGCTATAGCATGAGACTGCCAGATCCTATGGGTGTGGAGGTCAATACAGTCCTTGCCCTTAAGCAACTCAGAGTTGACAAGTGTACCACACATTGATAGGTAAACAAGCACTTATGTAAGGTACAGTATGTGAGATAATGCGAATAAAAATGTCTACAGGGCAATGGGAGCTGTTCCTCAAGGATGAATGTTCTAAGTGCAGAGAGGCACACAGCAGCCCTGAGGAAGGAAAAGCCCAAGGCCAGCCAGGGTTGGGCAGAAGATGCTTTAGATACCCCCATGCCGGTGTATGCATTATACTAGATTTACAACAAAGCCTCTCAACATAAAATATGACACAAAAAAGTCCTGAATCACCAGATTGATAGCAGTCTCCCACTGCTATCACTATGGGAGATATAGAGTCTCCCACAAAGATGGAAGGGACATTTGTTTATTTTTTTACTGTGGGAAATGGCAAATATATATAAAAGTAGAAAGAATAGTGAACCCTCTGGTATACTTCACCCAGCTTTAGCAATTATTAACTTATGATCCATCTCATTTCATTTCTATCCCCACTTACCCAATGGATTTTTTTTGAGGCCAGCTCCACGTATTATTTTGACTGCGAATATTTTAGTATTTGTCTTTGATAGATCGCAAAATATGGCCACAGATTCCTTCCATTCTTGTATGCACCTTCCTTTGTAATGTGATAAGGTTCGTCCTCCCATCCAGACAGGGGCACCTATTCCCCATCCCTTGAATCTGGGCTGGTCTGGTGACTTATTTTGACTAATACAATGACACAGAAGTGATGCCCTATTGCTTCCAAACTGAAGCTTCAAGGGGCTTTACAGTTTCCACTTCTACTCTCCTGGAACACTATTGCCAGAGATTGCCAGGTAGAAAAGGTATATTGAATACATATATAATAACCTTGGGCACGTGTCTTTTCATAGTTTTGACAGTACATTCTAGGGATAGATTCCCATAACCTGTAGCATTGTTGGGCTAAAGGGTAAGCCCATGTGTAATTTATCTATATCATCAAAGTATCTCATTTTGCCAGTTCATCAGCAATGAATGAGAGTGCAGAGGAGCATTTTTAATATCCTTGAAACAGAGCGGTTGGTGCTTTGCCAAGAGTATAAACACTCTGGTAGAAAATGTCAAAATAATCATAGATGGTTTGTAGGCAAGGTAATTAGATGGAAACACTGGTGATCTGTATTATGAGGAAGAACGATGGTGACTTGAAGGCCTGATGAAGTGCTGGAGGACCCTTGTTATCCCTGCAGAAGACCTTAGCCCTGCAGAGGGTCACCTTCTCCTTGGTGGGCTGGGAGGTGGTTCGCCTCCCCGTCTCTTGGCCATTTGGGCCACGGACACAGATTGGACATACACCCTGCACAAAGCGGTCTGCTGTGAGAACTCAAACAATGAATATTAAGAAGTTTCCAGACTCTGGACCTGGATTTGAGGTGGATAAACTCTTGTTTTCCCGCGGGTTGTGTTATGCGATGCTCCATTTGCCTCACCTCATTGAATAGAGCAGCGTTAACAGTGTCTAGAAGCAGTTTGTGCATGTTTAGACAGATTGTGTAATTTTCCCCATCAGTTAGAAAATATTTTGTTGGTCTGAAGGATCTCTCATTTCCATTTACCCATTTCCTTTTGATTTATTCTTTCACTGGTTCTGTCATCCAGACAGGGACAAAAGGCAGCTTGGGTTTGGGAGCTGAGGGTGGAGGTGAATGGAGGAAAGGATGGTTCTGGGGTAGAGGCACAAAACACTGGGGAAGGTTGGATGGTCCTAAGTAGACTTCTTGGGTTTTCATCCTTTTTGATCTACTTTTGGCTTTTAGCCTACATTTGAAGTCTCTCCTTTCTCAGCTTTCATCGAATGTAATCTCCTACCTCTCCACTCGCTTCTCTGTCTTTCTTTACATGCACGGTGGCCCCTCTCTGGCCCCAGTCCAAAGCAGGAGAGCCTTTCCACGGCTCTGCTCCCCATGTCCCTGGTCCCATTATGCATGCTTTACCCCTTGCACTGAAGCTATGCATTTTAATGTGTGACTAAGTTCTGTTCTCCAATTAAGAAATGTAGAGACTTGGAAAACAAGCCTTTATTAGTCAGAAAAAATAGAAACAACATATTATAAATTGATGAAGCGATAACATTTGATAGGATGCAATAAAAGTACAGTAGTCAAGATACAGAGTCTTTAAAGGTTCTAAACTGATGGATTTTTACTCTAGATATTATGTATTTGCAAATCTTCCAGACCCACAGCACTTTGTTATCTTTTTCACTTGGAGATAATCTCAATAATGACAGAGATAAACAAACCCAGATGTCTATCAGAAATCATCCCAGCTTTGTTCAACAAAGACCAAAACTCTGTTCTGATCATTCACCTTTGTTTTCCTGGTGAAGTTGTGTGGCTTGGCTATTGTCAGGCTGTTTGGATTTGGTTCATTCAGCTCTTGCACCTACATTTCATTTCCCAAGATGGCCGGATTTGTGTGTCTAGTGATGGACAGCAGCTGCGGTCCTGAGTTTTCCTTTGCCTACCTGGGATATTTCTGGTGGATGTTCTGTTGTCATCCCTAACTTAACATGTCTTCTCAGATGCTAAGTGACCACTTATTCTGTCAATCACACCACTATTTTGAAGTCTAGAAATCTTACTTTATCACTCTACTTTAATTCCTATCTATAATCATGGGGTTATACAATATTAGAATTCAAAGAGAATTTTTTGAGAGAGAGAGAGAGAGGGAGAAGAGAGTGAGCAGGGGAAAGGGGCAGAGGGGGAGAGAGAGAGAGAAAATCCTAAGCAGGCTCTTGGCTCAGCGTGGAGCTTGATACAGGGCTCGACCCCATGACCCTGGGATGATGACCTGAGCCCAAATCAAGAGTTGGATGCTCAGCTGACTAAGCCATGAAAGTGCCCCAAAGAGAACTTTTAATTTAGTCTAGCATCCCATGTCAATTCTTTTTTGCTATGGTTTTGTAACTTCGCTGGCTCTGTCCAGCTTGCTCTGAGGATCTGTGCTGTGGGGGTCCCTTCTCTATCCAATGGGAAACTTAGGGCATGTGGTATTTGGATGCCCTCTTCTGACAGATATTTATAGCACTTCACATTGGGCAAACACTTAGTCTTGTGGCAAATTTGCCCTATTCCCATCTCCTGGTAGCAAAATTAGACAAAGACATTACAGGAACATAAAACTACACACTAATATCCCTCATGAATATTTGTGCAAAAATTTTTAACAGAATGCCTTCATAAATTGATGGCAGAGCGTAAAATGGTGCAGCTGCTTTGAAAGTGGCATTTCCTCAAAAAATTAAACTACGATCCAGCAATTCTGCTCCTGGTATACACCTTAGAGAATTGATTTCATATGTCTGCACAAAACATCGTGCACAAATATTCATAGCTGCATTATTCATAATAGCCAAAAAGAGGGAACACCTCAAGTGTTTATCAGTTATTGGATGGGCAGAAATAATGTGGTCTATCCATACAATGGAATATGACTCAGTCATAAAAAGGAAATGGTGTACTGATACATGCTAAAATGTGGATGAAGCTCAAAAACATTATGCTAAGTGAAAGAAGTCAGACACACCAAAAAGACCACATATTGTATGATTGTATTCATATGAAATGTCCAGAATGGGAAATCCTATAAAGACAGAAAGTGGATTACTGGTTGCCAGTGGCTAGGAGAAGAGAATGAGGGTGGGGTTCCTTTTTTTGGGATGATGAAAAAAGTATAGAAATATATAATGTTTTTGCACAATCTTGTGAATGTACTGAAAACACTTTAAAAATAATGGATTTTATGGTCTATGAATTATATCTCAATAGAAAAAACTCTATAAAGAAAAAAACCCTTTAGGACCTGGCAGAACATTTAGAACAAGTAGATTCTTAAGTAAATAGGAGTTAATTGATGAACGTCAAATACTGCTGGAAATCTGTTTCTGGGCCACATATGAAGTCATTTGTTGAATAACAAGATAGGAGTGAGCTTCAAGTAATTCACCCCATGTGATCTCTAAGGTATGCTCTGGGAGTTGCTTTTGGTCAGGACTTCATCATTTCAAACTCGTCCTCTTACGCATCCTTTTATTTTCACTTTCAGCATCACTATGACGACCTGTTCCACTGTGGCTGCCCTGGGAATGATGCCGCTCTGCCTGTATCTCTACACCTTGTCCTGGAATCTTGAGCAGAATCTCACCATTCCATATCAGAATATAGGTCTGTACTGGGCTTGTGAAATGGAACAGTAATAGTAATAGTGATGGTAATACTAATAGCCATTGTTTATTATGTGCCTCCTTTATGTGGATTTTAAAATAAACTACTCGGATAGTGAGCCTGGGTGGCTCAGTCAGTTGAGTGTCCAACTCTAAAAAAAATTAAAAAAAAAATTTTTTTAGGGGTGCCTGGGTGGCTCAGTCGGTTAAGCGGCTGACTTTGGCTCAGGTTATGATCTTGCGGTCCGTGAGTTCAAGCCCTGCGTCGGGCTCTGTGCTGACAGCTCAGAGCCTGGAGCCTGTTTCAGATTCTGTGTCTCCCTCTCTCTGACCCTCCCCTGTTCATGCTCTGTCTCTCCATGTCTCAAAAATAAATAAAACGTTAAAAAAATTTAAAAAAAATTTTTAAAACTTAAATCCAAGTTAGATAACATATAGTATAATAATAATTTCAGGAATAAAATTTAGTGATTCATCACTTATGACACCCAGTGCTCATCCCAACAAGTGTCCTCCTTAATGTCCCTCACCCCTTTAGCCCTTCCTCCCACCCAACACCGTCCATCCAACAACCTTCAGTTTGTTCTCTGTATTTAAGAGTCTCTTATGGTTTGTCTCTCTCTCTGTTTTTATGTTATTTTTGCTTCCCTTCCTTATGTTCATCTGTTTTGTATCTTAAATTCCACATGTGAGTCAAATCATATGATATCTGTCTTTCTTTGACTGACTTATTTCACTTAGCATAATACACTCTAGTTCTATCCACGTTGTTGCAAATGGCAGGATTTCATTCTTTTTGATCACCAAGTAATATTCCACTGTATGTATATACCACATCTTCTTTATCCATTCATCAGTTGGTGGACATTTGGGCTCTTTCCATATTTTGGCTATTGTCAATAGTGCTGCTATAAACTTTGGGGTGCATGTACCCCTTCAAAACAGCACTCCTGCATCCTTTGGATAAATACCTAGTGGTGCAATTGCTGGGTCACAGGGTAGTTTATTTTTAACTTTTTGAGGAACCTCCATACTGTTTCCAGAGTGGCTGCACCAGTTTGTATTCCTACTAGAAGTGCAAAAGAGATCCTCTTTCTCCACATGCTTGCCAACATCTGTTGTTAATCTTAGCCATTCTGACAGGTGTGAGGTGATATCTCATTGTCATTTTGATTTGTATTTCACTGATGAGGAGTGATGTTGAGCATTTTTTCATGTGTCTTTTAGCCATCTGGATGTCTTTGGAAAAGAAGACATGTCTTTTGCCCATTTCTTCACTGGATTATTTGTGGGGTTTTTTTTGGTGTTGAGTTTGGTAAGTTCTTTATAGATTTTGGATACTAACCCTTTATCTGATATGTCACTTGCAAATATCTTCTCCTTTTCTGTCAGTTGCCTTTTAGTTTTGAGGATTGTTTCCTTTGCTGTGCAGAAGTTTTTATCTTGATGATGTCCCAATAGTTCATTTTTGCTTTTGTTTCCCTTGCCTCTGGAGACATGTCAAGTAAGAAGTTGCTGCAGCTGAGGTCAAAGAGGTTGTTGCCTGTTTTCTCTTCTAGGATTTTGATGGCTTCCTGTCTTACGTGTATGTCTTTCATCCATTTTGAGTTTATTTTTGTGTATGGTGTAAGAAAGTGGTCCAGGTTCACTCTTCTGCATGTCGCTGTCCAGTTTGCCCAACACCACTTGCTGAAGAGACTGTCTTTTTTCCATTGGATATTCTTTCCTGCTTTGCCAAAGATTGGTTGGCCATATGATTGTGGATCCAATTCTGGGTTCTCTATCCTGTTCCATTGATCTATGTGTCTGTTCTTGTGCCCGTATCATATTGTCTTGATTACAGCTTGGTAGTATAGCTTGAAGTCTGGAATTGTGATGCCTCCAGCTTTGGTTTTCTTTTTCAGGATTGCTTGGGCTATTTGGGGTCTTTTCTGGTTCCATACAAATTTTAGGATTATTTGTTCTAGTTTTGTGAAGAATGCTGGTGTTATTTTGACAGGGATTACATTGAATATGTAGATTGCTTTGGGTAGTATCGACATTTTAACAATATTTGTTCTTCCAAGCCATGAGAATGGATGTTTTTCCATTTTTTTGTGTATCTTCTTCAATTTCTTTCATAAGTTTCTATAGTTTTCAGTGTATAGATTTTTCCCTCTTTGGTAACGCTTATTCCTAGGTATTTTTGGTGCAATTGTAAATGGGATTGATTCCTTGATTTCTCTTTCTGCTGCTTCATTATTGATGTATAGAAATGCAACCAATTTCTGTACATTGATTTTATATCCTGCGATGTTGCTGAATTCATGTATCCGTTCTAGTAATTTTCTGATGGAGTCTTTTGGATTTTCCACATGGAGTATCATGTCACCTGTGAAGAGTAAAAGTTTGACTTTCTCCTTCTGACTTGGATGCCTTTTATTTCTTTGTGTTGTCTGATTGCTTAGGCTAGGACTTCCAACACTATGTTGAGTAACAGAGATGTCCATGAGAGTGGACATCCTTGTCATGTTCCTGAGCATCTAACTCTTGATTTCAGCTCAGGTCATGATCCCAGCATTGTGGGATTGAGCCTTGCACTGGGCTCCGTGCTGAATGTGGAGCCTGCTTAAGATTCTCTCTCTCTCCCTCTGTTCCTCTTCTCCACTCATTTTCTTTCTCTCTCTAAAAAAATAAAAAATAAAAAATAAACAATCTAATTCTTTAAATAACACTTCCACCTTGATTCTATTAGTAGTTCCATTTCCTAGATTTGTAGGATGATAGAGGTTAATTAACTTCGCTAAGAATGTGCAGCTGGTCAGCAAAGAACTGAAATTCTGACTTGGGAATATGACTGCAAAGCCAAGCTCTTAACACTGCAAGAGTTCATTTTTGCAAATAAAGAAAGAGAACTTGTTTATTAAAAACAAAAACAAAAACAAAAACACCATATATAATTCACTGTAATGCCATTGGTTAAATGGATCACAGTGGATCTAATGAGACTTTAGTTCCTACAGTTCCACCTTTCACATGGCCTGTGAATCTTGATATCTTTACCGATCCAGCATGAATGATTCTTATTGATTATTAGAGAGCATATTCACAGGTCACAACTGTATCCATATCTCTTCCATATCTGCTTTCCTCATTGTCATTTCTCATTAAACTCTGCCCTTTCCCTAGAGATCTCAGTTTACTTACTAGGCTTAGAAGGAAACCTTGGTAAAATGATATGGCTATTCTCGTTTGCTCAGAGTTTTTGGAGAATTGGCAGAAATTATGATTCTTAAAAGTCTAAAGTGTTAATCTGGAGTCTCTAGTCATCACTTGGAGGGCTTTACAAACCATGACCCATAGCTGAAAAACATGTGCTAATGACAGCTGGAGCCCATTAAATTTGTAAAATTTGAGTGAAATCCTAGTTTGGGAAATCGTGATTTTATGCACAACTTACTCTGATCAGTAAATTAACATATTCTGTTTTGATAATATATTATAAAAGGCACTTGTAAACAATTAAAACCCAACATATTATGAGCAACTCATGTAACTTTGGAGCCAGTGTTGCAGGCATTTGGCCAGATTTGGAAAACAGCACTGGAAAAGGTTAGTGTGTGGATCCTGCTGGCAAGTGGGCCTCTGCTCTCCTGAGCCTGCCTTCAATGCTTTTACTCACTTGTGTTAATTAAAAGGCATTTTTTCCTACCCACCTTTAGGTTACCTGGCCACACTTGCAGAATATGAGAAATTCTTTGGTATGTGTAACAGATGCTGTTTTTTATATCTGCAATAGGTATTCTTTACTTGGCGAAACAAATGGCCCATTGGCTTCACATAGGGAAGTAATAGCTGTGAGAGAGGTGACCTCATGCATAGCAACCAAAGAATTTTGCCGAGTCTGCCTGTTTTCTAATGTTTACATTTCTTGTTGTCTCTAAAATTCCATGTGATTGTCAGGGGGATTTTGAGAGAGAAATGATGGAACAAGAATGGTGGCATTCAGTGGTAACATATACCCTTCAAAGACTGTCTTCCAAAGATTTTTTCTTTCTTTATATTTGGAGGTGGATGCAGAAATGAAGTGCAGCTTAAAATTTTTTTAATGTTTATTTTTGAGGGACAGAGGGAGAGAGAGACAGAGTGTAAGCAGGAGAGGAACAGAGAGAGAGAGGGAGATACAGAATCCAAAGCAAGCTCCAGACTCTGAACTGTCAGCACAGAGCCCAATGTGGGGCCTGAACCCATGAACCATATCTAATTGAACTAGAAATTGTTGAGGACTGGGCAGTCAAGGTAAGAGGAGATATCATCTGATGGATTTTTCTTTTCCCCAGGAATCACCCTTGTGTGCCTGACCATCCCTGTGGCCTTTGGTATCTATGTGAACTATAGGTGGCCCAAGCAATCCAAAATCATTCTCAAGGTAAGCAGCTCCACATGGCAGTTAATGTATCCTTAGACTTAGACACTGGAAAGACAGATGTAGACAATGACTGTAACAGACTGACCAGTCGGATACAATCCCACACCCAGCAATTTTTGTTTTTTTGTATTTTTGTTTTTAAATTTAATTTTATTTTAGAGGCAGTCTGGGGGGAGAGGGGCAGAGGGAGAGAGAGAGAGAGAGAGAGAGAGAGAGAGAGAGGGAGACAGAGAGACAGAGAGACTGAGAGAGAGAGAATCCCAAGCAAGCTCCATGGTCAACTTGGAGCCTGATGCAGGGCTTGATCCCATGACCCTGGGATCATGACCTGAGCTGAAACCAGGAGTAGGATGCTCAACTGACTGAGCCACCCAGGCGCCCCAGTTCTGCTTTTTTTTTTATCTAACCTCCATATTTCCTCCACTCTTCTCAGCCATTCTCTGTCATTCCCATAGGCCCATACACTGAGGCTTATGGACACAGTCAAGAATGGGACTTTTGCTTTAGTGACATGAAAGCCAAGGCCTATGTGTGGCCAGAGAGAACCCAGAGCCCATCTATTCACAAGATTCCACATGAGTGCTCTCGAGGTGAAAGCTGCTCAGGTGTGCATGCAATAGAGCCCCAGTGTTGAAGAGTATTGGCTGCTTTCATGAAAAAGTAGGGCTGTTTTTCAGAAGCATTCCTGGGGAAGCTTCGATGTTGTAGTCTCTACACATGAACAACTGCTGTGGCTGCTGACCACATGAAAAGCTGTCAGAATGAAATGCAGAATGCATTGAAGAGTCTGGTCATGGAATGATGGTAACTGGAACCTCCTACCTCCTCTTGACTTTCCAGCATTGGCTTTTGTCTGCTGGAGAAACAAGCAAGTGTCCTTGTTTTAAAAATATCTCTGAAATGACTTTTAAAAATATCTAAAAATGACTTTTAAATCTCGAGGCATTCTCAACAAAGGTGTCAATATCCTAGAGTGTTTTCAGTGTTTACAATTATGTATCATTTTAGAAGATGTGAGATTCCATTATGTGCCGCTGTATGAAGATTTTTAAAATGCTTTACTTATATTTTACATGTATAAAGAAATAATCATTTGGGGCTAATTGAAGGTTCAACAAATACATCTCAGGTCATATTAGTTTGGGGTTTATGGTTTGGTTCAGTGTAAGTTCCTGCTGTCTGGCTCCCCCTGACGGAGTGCTGCCCCTCCACTTGTCTGCACAAATGGGTGCTGCTTTCTCACTTTGGCACAAGACTGAACAGCTCTCACTGTTCCTCCAGTGAGATCAAGAGCAGGAAGAGGGGTTGACAAGCAGACAAATCAATTGAGCACAGAGAACTGGAGGAAGGCTTAAATGTTGTACATTTCGACTGCGTGTCAGTGGGTGACTTTGTTATTTCAGTAGGAGAAAATTTCCAATGTGGCCGTGTATGGTTATAATTTTATTTACAAAATAAGAGGACAGAGTATAACAGTGGGAACGTCTTACTTTTCAAATACTCTATTTTTGATGAAGTACTGTCAAGTACTCTATTTTATTAGTACTTTTTAGGTACTGTAATAAAAAACCCTACAATTTTGGTGTTTCCAGATCCTCTATTAGTCCCTCAGTGTCAATGGAGAAATAAGATAAATTTTCTGTAGTCACTTATATTATCTTTAAGAGCAGATCTAAAACGCCTTTCTTTTGCCTGTTTTATAGGATTTTTGGCAGAAAAAATGTAATAATAAGCATAAATATTCTAGAGCTCCTTGGTAAAAAACTAGAATAGTCTAATCATTATTTTGATATATTTTCATTGTTTGTTCTTGGTCCTCTTTTAATTTTAGATCTGATACATTTTCTGAACAAATTGCTCTTGGTGAATTTTTAAACTTTGAGATCCTTTTTTGATAGAAAGATGGAGAGGGATTTTGACAACTGTAGGTCTTCTTGTGTGTTCCGGCATCTTCCCATTAAGCAGAGGCCCAGTCTGTCTTTGTATTTGACCAGTAAAAATAAACCCAGAGAACATCTCTGGTGCATTGGGTTATTTTTATTTTGTTCTGCTCCCCCAAGACCACCTTCCTCCACGTCTTGAATCATTTCAAATCCAGATTGAGGCTATAACTAGGTTATAGTTTATGGTCTACATGGAATGGGAGCTTGTCAAAATCCTAATTTTCTCCAAACATTCTAGGTCTGGCTTTCTCTCCATCTGATCTAAAACTCAAACTATTGGAAATTCTTTTTTGTTGAACAACAAAAGTAATAACAGTATTCATTTGGGAGAGGGAAGAGGTATGTGTTAGTACCTCTATTCCAATAATATTAGCCCAGATTATCTAGTAAAGAATGGGTAGATTTTATTTGGAGGAGAGAAGAACAGGGATGAAAGCAGTAGGAATCCATTGGTAGTCGAAGAAGTGATAGGAAGAGAGTGGCAGACGGCCAGGCAAGACAAATCTTAGACAAGAGGGTACCAGTGAGGGATCTAGGAAGTGTGTGTAGGGATGGTGGAGGCTTATTGTTACATTTTGCTTATTTCACAAATTTGTCCTGTCCTTGAAAAACTCCACTCCCCAATCCTTCTGGCAAAATCTACTTCCAGGGAAAAAATACTAATCTTAAAATAAGACTTGGAATCGTGTTGAGCCCCATGAATTTCCAGTTTAGCCAAATCAGTTGACCACCTTGGAACTTAGGTTTCTTTTCTATAAAATGAGATTGGATTTGGTGGTAAGTCCTGTCTTTGTTCCAAAACTTCTAGGTTCCCAGCTTTTTATTTTTATTTATTTTTTGAAGTTTATTTATTTTTAAGAGAGAAAGAGAGACGGACAGACAGACAGACAGAGCATGAGTGGGGGAGGGGCAGAAAAAGAGGGTAAAACAGAATCCGAAGCAGGCTCCAGGCTCTGAGCTGTCAGCACAGAGCCCAAGGTGACCTGAGCCAATGTTGGATGCTTAACCAACTGATCCACCCAGGCGCCCCAGTTCCCAGCTTTTTAGAAGCAGTGATGGACTTTGCATCATACAGCTGAGAGAACATGATGTTTACATGTACTTATTTTATTGGTTTGCTTTAGATTGGGGCCATTGTTGGTGGGGTCCTCCTTTTGGTGGTCGCAGTTGCTGGTGTGGTGTTGGCAAAAGGATCTTGGAATTCAGACATCACTCTTCTGACCATCAGTTTCATCTTCCCTTTGATTGGCCATGTCACGGGCTTTCTGCTGGCACTTCTTACCCACCAATCTTGGCAGAGGTACAGTGAAATTATCCGTACACTTTTTTTGAGGAAGTTAAAGTAAACACACTGCCACTGGCAGGCTTTGCTGCCAGGCTATGTCAGGAGACATTAAGAATCTTGACTTACAAGGTGGATGGAACAGGATGACTCCTCATAAAGAGAGTGAAAAGATCACGGTACTTCTTGTGTAAATGATAGCAAAGGCTGGAGTGATGGGAAATTGTAATCTGTGAAATTAGGATTGGGGTGTTAACACCACATGTTGAAATCTGGACACATTTCTCTTCTTATCCTAGTAATTAGATAGGGGTGAGATGGTTTCATTAAATATACAGATCATTCTAGGGCATGAGCAAAAGTCGAGATTAAGCATTTATCCATTGTGCCAAATTCTGTAAAAGTGCTAATTATAAGGGGCAAGAGGAGGAAGGGCAAACTGGAGATATAAGATGGGAATGTATCTGATACATTGTCATTACAAGCTGGGGCATATAATTTATAAATATTGTGAAATATTAAAAATGATAGTACTCCATGTTGTTATGTCTGGAGATGAGTTGTTGGAGGGAATGTAAATTGGTATAAACTCTCTGGAAGGCAACTTAGTCATATCAATAGCCTTATAAATATTTATAGCTGTTCACTCAGTGATTTTACTTCTAGAAATCTGTCCTGGATCTAGGACTGTCAGATAAGCACACGAAAATTGATGTGCAAGGATGTTAATTGCAGTTTTATTTATAAATATAAAAAATAGAAACAATTTAAATATCTGACAATAGGGAGATATTTAATTCATGAGGTATCTATGTGATGGACTATGATGCATCAATTTTAATGCTTCTGGGAAATACTTAAAAGATAAATTTAAAGGAGAATAGGAAACAGTATGCATTTTGATTCCCACCTTGTAGAAGAAAGCAGAAGAATTTTATGTATGGAAAAATACTGGAAGAAATATACCATATGCTAAGAGTGTTTAATTTTGAGTAGTAGGATTAAGAGTAATTTTTGTTTCTTAATATTTTCTTGGTATATTTCCTGAGTTTTTCGATGAGTATGTACTATCTCTGAAGTCAGAAAAGAATTATTGAAGAAACTTGAGCTATGTAGTTGAACTTCGAAGGTGGAGTTTGGGAAATTAAAATGCTTAAAAGATTGATTTAAGTCAAAGAGAATAGAAAGTGGTGTGTGTTTTGATGTTTATTTTGTAGAAGAAATCTATTTCTAGTCTACTTGGGGAGCATTTAGGATTATCCCAGGTACTGAGTGAGGCTCTGCTTATGGTATCTCATTTACTTCTTACTATGAGCCTGAGAAGTAGTTACTATTAGTACCCTCATTCCACAGATGAGCAAATCCTTCAAGACGTTAAGGAACTTGACTAAGTTTGTAGAGCCAGAATGTGGTGGAGTTAGGATTTGACCTGGAGTTTGTTTGCAAAGCCAATAATTAGGAACACAGGCTGTTGAGTGGTTGAAATATAATCAGATCTGGAGAGAAAGTATTCCTATGGCAAAGTGTAGTTAACAATCTTGTTTCTCCATACTTGATGGCTTGAGAAAGATCAGGATGGAGACACTGCATTTGCCTTGTGAATGGTCCAGATGTGAGGTCCACCTTTGCAGCTTAATCATGTCAGGTAATTGACAGGGGTCTGAAAGGAATGAGACTGGTCTAAAGAAGGCATAACAAGCAAGAGAGTAAATAGAAATAAAATAAGAGTGGTAGAGCTTGCTCTGTACCAATGTTTTCATGCCCACATTACTTTCTCCTTGTTACCTCCCTATTCCAAATCCAGTTGCATCGAGATGCTGGTTTGTATTCTGAAACACCTCTTTTCCATCTTCACTTCCATCTATAGAAACCTGCAGACCCCCTTTATAAATTACAGACAAATCAGTTACCCAGCCCCTGAGGTCCTGCTTATGTCTTCCTTTTACTTTCTCCTGGTTTTTATTTTTCAAATGAGGTTTATTGAATTTTTTTTTCCAATTAGGAAATCAATAAAATACAGAAAAATAGAAAGTAAGAAAAAAACGTGTTCCTAAACTCTTTCACCAAAGAGTTTTAGACATTTGGTTTTCACTTAGGGTTTTTGTGTTTACCTTCAAGTGTTGTTGAGCTTATACTTTTTCCTACCTATTTCATCTTTCCATTCTCATCTCCAACTCTGCACTCCACACAGATTGGCTTACAGCATATACACCGCCTCCTGGTAGGTGCAGGTCATACCTGTCCCTGGATCTTTAATTTCAGTCACTGTCCCATATGAAATGCCTCTCCCACTCTCACCCTTTCATTCCCCTCTGCCTCTGTGAAGCCTTCTCTAACCATTTATGCCACTTCTATGAATTTCTATAGCATCTTCCTGACCCTCCATCATATTTTGTCTTGTGTTGTTACTGGGCCTTTCCTGTGTGTATATCATGTCTTTCCGCCCTGATTCCTAGGGTGGGGTTCCTGGGGTCCTGCTCCAAAGAGTCTCTTGGAGAGAAGACCACCTACAAAACAGACACATTCAGCACATTATTATGAAACAAGTAGATGTTTTTGGGGGCAGAGAGGCAAGGAGAGAGAGAATCCCAAGCAGGCTCTGCACTGTCAGCTCAGAGCCAGAAGAAGGGCTCGAGTTCATGAACTGTAAGATCATGACCTGAGCCCAAATCAAGAGCTGGAGGCTTAACCAACTGAGCCACCCAGGCGCCCTGCGAGTAAACAGTTTTAGTGGTCTAAGCTCATAGCTTACATTTATTGCTATATATATGAGAAAAATTTAAGAAGAGTCCTAATTCTAGTATGTAACTCTTGAAAAATTCTTTCATTGGTAGATGCAGGACGATTTCCTTAGAAACTGGAGCTCAGAATATTCAGATGTGTGTCACCATGCTCCAGTTATCTTTCACTGCCGAGCAGTTGGTCCAGATGCTTAGCTTCCCACTGGCCTATGGACTCTTCCAGCTGTTGGATGGATTTCTCATTGTTGCAGGTGAGTAGAGCCTCCACTGTGTAGATGTGATTGAAAATTGTCAACCCAAGCCACAAACTTCTTTTTCAATCTGAACATGCATGTGCAACTCTTGTGATACAATTTTAGCCTGACATTTCTGGAGAAAATAAAGAGCACAAACAAGATC
This sequence comes from Felis catus, assembly GCF_018350175.1. NCBI lineage: Eukaryota > Metazoa > Chordata > Mammalia > Carnivora > Felidae > Felis > Felis catus. The sequence goes on from NC_058371.1 coordinate 133,665,329, forward strand.
CTTTGCTTTCACAGAAAAACATTAAAAACATGTGATAGTGAGCTTATAATTACAAACAAATATGCTTCATAAAAGACAATGCACTATTAGAACTTAGATTCTAGGACTTGATAAGTCTCCATGAGCAATAATTTATCTTCAAAATGACATTTGTTCTATTTCATCAAGAGTCATGAGGTCTTCCAAATGCCAAGTTATTTCACAATGCTTCTGTGAGCAAGAATTGTTCTGAACGGCTGTGAAATATTTTTCAACTATGAAATATAATACATACACAGATATTGAAATACATATTTGCATACATATATATCATATGTATCTATCCATACAGCCAAATATACATCATTTTAGAGTCCATAATTAGGTAGGTTCACAGAAAGTAAATTAAAAAAGACATAGATATGTACATACACACATATGTTTTAATCTTGGGACATTGTAAATTTTCACTGTTATCAGGGAATAGGTTCTGTGTAAGATTGCTGGTATAACTGATTATATACTGATTGCTAATATAACAATCAATGTAAGGAATACTTGGGGTTGAATTTTACCAGAAAATAAGATAAATCTTAGCAGAATAAATCTCCCTGGTCTCAGATCCAAGTTTTAATTCCTTTTCCTTGGTGAGATTGTGAGGGGAGGAACATGTCTGGCTCATTCCCAGGTATCTTCCAGCACCCAGATGAGCATCTGACTCACAGGAAGCATTCCACAGGTGTTGCTAACTGACTGACTGACTGAATGGATGAGCCATCAATGACCTGATGAATATTTCAATCACAAATGGTCCATTCCAGATAAAAATAGCCATTTTGATACATCAAATGATTTTCTTCCATTGTTTCCTCTTTTTTTTTTATTGAGGTATTATTGACATACAATATATTAGTTTCAGGTATACAACATGATGATTCAAATTTGTATATATTATGAAATGATCACCACAGTAAGTCCATTTAACATCTGCCCCATACATAGAGTTTTTTTCCCTTGTGATGAGAACTTGTAAGATTTACTCTGTCAGCAACTTTCAGCTATACAATAGCGTTATCAACTATAGTCACCTATTGTACATTGCATCTCTATGTCTTATGTATTTTATAACTGGAAGTTTTTACCTTTTGACTCCCTTCACTGATATCCCCCACCCTGCTACCCCCCACCCCTGCCTCTGGCTCATGCCTATCTCTGTGATCTTGGTTTTGGCATGCTATATTTCCATATTTGTTTGTCTTGGGTATTTTATTTCACTTCTGATTTCTTTGTTGACCCACTGGTTGTTCAGTATCATGTTGTTTAGTGTCCACATATTTGTGAATTTTCCAGTCTTCTTGCAGTTAATTTCTAGTTTCATGCCACTGTGGTCAGAAAAGATATTAGATATGATTTCAATCTTAAATTTATTAAGACTTGTTTTGTGGCCTAACATATGATCTGTCCTGGACTGTTCTATCTACCCTTGAGAAGAATATGTATTCTGTTGCTTTTGGATGGAATGTTCTGTATATGTCTGTTGACATCATCTGGTTTAATGTGTCATTTAAGGCCAATGTTTTCTTATTTGATTTTTTTCTCTGGACATTCTAACCATTTATGTGAGTGGGTGTCAAAGTCCCATATTATCATTATATTGCTGATAATTTCTCTCTTTCAGTCTGTTAATATTTGCTTTATATATTTAGGTGCTTCTATGTTGTGTGCATATATATTTATAAATGTTATCTCCTCTTGTTGGATTGACCCCTTTGTCACTATTTAATGTCCTTGTCTGTCTTTACAGTTGTTGTTTTAAAGTTTATTTTATCTGATATGAGTATAGCTACTTCAGCTTTCTTTTGTTTTCTGTTTGCATGAAACATGTTTCTCCATCCCTTCACTTTCACTCTGTGTGTATCGTTACATCTGAAGTGAGTCTCTTGTAGGCAGCATAGAGATGGGTCTTTTTTTTTTTTTTATAGTTTTTTTAATGTTTTAAATGTTTTTAATGTTTGTTTAAATGTTTGTTTGTTTGTTTATTTATTTATTTACTTATTTTTAATGTTTATTTATTTTTGAGAGAGACTGAGGAAAGGGCAGAGAGAGAAAGACAGGGATCCAAAGTGGGGTCCATGCTGACAACAGAGAGCCTGATGTGGGGCTTGAACTCGTGAACCCGCAAAATCATGACCCGAGCTGAAGTTGGATGCTTAACCAACTGAGCCACCCAGGTGCCCTGGATCTTGTTTTTCAATCCATTCAGCCACTCTGTGTCTTTTTTTGGAGAATTTAGTCCATTTACATTTAAAGTAATTATTAATAGGCATGTACTTACTGACATTGACATTCATTGTTTTTTAGCTGTTTTGTATTTCCTCTCTGTTCCTTTCTTCTTTTGTTCTCTTCCTTTGTGGTTTGATGGCTTTTTTCAGTGGTGTACTTAGACTCCTTTCTCATCTTTTGTGTATATGCTAAAGGTTTCTTCTTGGTGGTTACCATGAGGCTTACATTTAACAACTTGTATTTATAATGGTCTAGAGATGCCTGGGTGGCTCAGTTGGTTAACTGTCTGACTTTGGCTCAGATCGTGATCTCGCTGTTCATGAGTTCAACCCCTGTCGGGCTCTGTGCTGACAGCTAGGAGTCTGGAGCCTGCTTCCAATTCTGTGTCTCCCTCTCTCTCTGCCCCTCCCCTGCGTGTGCTCTGTCTCTCTCTCTCAAAAATAAATTTTCACAAAAAAAAAAAGTCTATTTTAAGTTGATAACAACCTAAGTTTGAACACATTCAAAGGCCATACATTTTTATCCCCCTTCATGTTTTATGTTTCTGATATCACATGTTACATTTTTTTAATTTTGTATATTTCTTAACTAATTATTGTGGCTATAATTATATTTACTACTTTTGTCATTTAACCTTCATACTAACTTTATAAGTGATTAATTCACTACCTTTCTATATATTTACCTTTACCAGTGAGATCTATACTTTCATATATATTTTTGTTACTAGTTAGCACCCTATCTTTTCAGCTTAAAAAAGTCCCTTTAACATTAGTTGTAAGTGTTGATGAACTCTTTTTAGCTTTTGCTTGTTTGGAAACTCTTTATTTCACCTCTGCTTCTGAATGATAAGTTTGTTGAGTAGGGTGTTCCTGGTTGGGAGTTTTTTGTTTTTTGTTTTTTTTTTCCAGCACTTTGAATGTATCATGCCACTCCTTCTGGTCTGCAAAGTTTCTGCTGAAAAATCTGCCAACCCTCAGAGGGGGTTCCTCTATGTGTAACAAGTTGTTTTCTCTTGCCACCTTTATGATTCTTTCCTTGTCTTTAACTTTAGACATTTTAATTATAATGTGTCTTGGTATAGCTCTCTTTGAGTTTGTCTTATTTGAAATTCTCTTTCTGGACCTGGATGTCTGTTTCTCTTCCTGCCTCTCAGTCTGATGCTGTAAAATGAAGAAATGAATCTCTTCCACATAAAGTTCTGGGCACTTTTCAAAGGGCTGCTTCTGGGCTGGGCCCTGGGGCAGGTGAGTCGGCATACAGTTCCTCCATTCAGCACAGCCTTGTGGTTCTCATGGGTACCAGACCTGTTGGTCTTAAAAGCCAGATGTTTTGGGAGCTCATCTCTCAGGTGACTGTCTTAAAAGTTGGGGTACCTGATGTTGGGTATGAGTCCTTTGTTCCTGAGGGAGAAGCTCCATGTGTTGAGTTCCCTCATGATTTTGGTGGCCCTGTCTGGGGTGGGGCTTCTGGGGGGTGGGGTGGGTTCTGGGTGGGGTTTCTGACAAGATTATAACTTGGCCTTTCCTACTCATTCCCATGTGGTTTCTCTCATTTGTCTGATGCAGTGGGGTTGTTTTGACAGTGTTTGGGCTTTTTCCCAGAGGCATTTAGCATGTCTATGGGAGGAGGTGAGTTCAGAAGCTACTTATGTTGCCTCCTTGAACCAGAACCTCCTGTTTGCATCTCTTTTCCTTTCTTTTTCTCCTTCTTTTTCCTGTGTATTTTCACATATATGGCCCAAAGCAAACACAGCCCCAAAGTATTGACAAGTACACAATATCACTACATTACAGTGTTTGCTAAGTGATGTTTTAGTACTTGTATGTTTTAACACCTAGCATACAAGATGTACAAGAGGAGATTGAAGAATGAACACAGAAAAAAGAACACACGTTGTGAAGAAGGCTGCCATAACAAGAGATCCACTTCTCCCAAAGAGACTGGTGCTTTTTTGGAGGTGAATGAGGAAGTCACCATAACTTCTGGGCCATCAATGCCGATGGATCTCCATACAACCCTTGAGCCAACTGGCCACATCTCTTCTGGTACCTAGTAAGGGTTGCTGGCCTGACTGGTCTCCGTCTTCCTCAGTGGCCAGTAAAGACAGTGCAGAACTGATGTTTGGATCTCATTGGCAGGGCCTATGGGAATATTGGATATTTATATTTTCATGTGGTTTGTGAACTGTCATAGGATCCATTTTTGAGAATGTATTCTGCCTATTTCCGGGAGTCTTTTGGGGGTTTGCACAATATATTTACTAGCTGCTGCTGTGTGTTCTTGTCTTCCCACGTAGTGAAGAGTAACACTGTTATGCAAAGTCATCCTGGATCTTAATTTTCCTGAGACATAGGACTCTGTAGAGGAGATTCCACTGCCTGCTGCAGGGAAAGAACAGAGTCTGGACCCACTTGATTTTTGGACAGGTTCTTTGGAGAACTGGGGAGGAAGCATACAGTTCCCATAAAAAAATGAGGCCATTTCTCAAATAATAATAATTTTTTTTAGGGCTTGGAAATCTTTTTGGACTGTAGGTGCAAAATAAGTTTAGAGGGAATTTAACGACCACTTGTGGTTAAAATGTGAATGCCCCATATTTTCAGTCCCTAATGATAGGCACAATATATAAACACTTTTTGCTTATATATCATTTTAAGAAACATTCCATAGATTGAGATCATTCCATATGTACTATTTCATAAATCAATGACGCATTATGGAGCACCTTTACATGTCAGTCATTGTTGACCTACCTCATTCTTTAGAACCGTGGCTTCATAGAAGTGTTCCATTGCATAGAAGTACTGTAATTTATTTAACCATTCCTTATTTGTGGACATTTAGATAGCTTTCAACCCACTGGTATTCTAATGCTGCTACGAACACCCGTACTGCTGTGCGAGCGTTTTTGGAGGATTACTTCCTATGACTTGAACAGCCAGGCCAGGTGCATACTAAGATATTGGTCAGGCTGCTCTCTGGTAATGTAAGAAGTGACTGAGTGGGCCTGGCTTTCCCATGGTTGCACCAGTCTAAAGAATGATCAGTTCTGATTTGTGAAAATATCTTATTTACAATTGCGTTTAAAAAATAAGTGAATTAGAGTATTTTCCATGATCACTTGCCTATTCAGGTCCTTTGCCTGCCTTACTATTATAATTTTTCCTTTTTGATTGATAACATTGTAGCACGTCATGGATAGTGACACCTTGTCCTATTATGTCAACATTTTGCCTACTTTTAATCTTTTAGCTTTTGTTTTTCTATGTCTTTTGCTGTATGGAAGTTTTATATTTTTTTATATATTTAGTTTATTAGTCTATTGAAAAATGTTTTTTTGACCTTGATATCTGTCAAATGTTCTATTTTTGTGTGGATTGTGAATTATGATAGTATTTCTTTTTGAGAATGTATTTAGCCCCTTTGCAAGGTGTTCTATTTGGGGGTTTGTACCTGTATTTACCATCTGCTGTGTGTGCTGTCTGGGAGTAGGTAAAACCCTTCTTCCTCTATTCTGACATTATTGAAAATATTTCCCAAATATTTTTTTATTACTTGTATGAGCTAAACATGTTTATTCCATTTTGAATTTACATTTTTGTATGGTGTGTTAAGAATCTACATTTTTTTTTAAGACTAACTGCTCCAACATCATATATTGAACCATTCATCTTTTCTCCACTGATTCGAAATGCCACCTTTCTCACATAATTTCCTATATAATGTGTGTTTGTTGGGGCTGTATTTAGTTCCATTTTTCTCTGTCTATTCTTATTTGTAAGGTTTGAAATGTGTGAGAAAGTATATTGTCTGAGATTTAGTGCTTGGCAATTTTATTTTGTAAGCATTCCCCAGAGCCTGTAGGTTAATATAATGATAACGATTATTAAGGTATTCTCATGACAATTAAGAACATCTTTAAAAAATTTTTTTTAAAACTTTATTTATTTTTGAGACAGAAAGAGACAGAGCACGAGTGGGGGAGGGGCAGAGAGAGAGGGAGACACAGAATCTACAGCAGGCTCCAGGCTCTGATCTGTCAGCACAGAGCCTGATGCGGGGCTCAAACTCACAGACCATGAGACCATGACCTGAGGCCAAGTCAGATGCTCAACTGACTGAGCCACCGAGGTGCCCCAAGACCATCTTTGTGGTAGTAAAGAGCCTCAGTAAGTGTCACAGTTATATTTATATGGAAAAGAACTATGCAGACTGTGACATGTTTGTTAATTCTCAACTGCTGCTTTACTACGTGAGGATTTCCATTTATCCACCTGATAAATGTTTAGGTGTTGAGAAGCTAGTCTGTGCTGTGTACAGGCACTTGGGACATGGGGGCAGTAACGAGGCAGGAAGGTTTCCTGCTGGCATGGTTCACACTTTAGTGGGACTAGATCCCTGCAATGAACACAGTCAGTGGAGTTGGGCATTCACAGAGATTCCCCGTCCTAAAACGAGCATTAACGTGAATTTTAAAGAATCCATAGACAATGAATTTGTAAATTGTTTCTCTACCTAGGCACCTAACACAAAGTGGTGAAATCCAATGCTCTGTTCCGAAAGCATTAAGTATTTACAATAGTCAGTATTTACAATAGTCAGGACTGGTATGGGGATAAGACCACCAAAAGCCATCACTTAAGACAGACATGACACAAATCAATGTAAGGGTCTGAAAGTAGTCCCATCAGAAGACTGCCATCTCCAGAAACGGTTTGTAAACGTGTCACTGAGAACTGGAAACGGTCATGTTGTCCTGGAGGCTACAGTTATCTTTAGCATGAAGAATGTAACTAAACAAAATAAAAAAAAATAAAAAAAGGTTTTAACTGTATTCTAACTGATTTAATTATTTAACTGATTTAAATAATTATGGGTTCATGAAAGCCAGTGCCTATATAAAGCTCAGCAGTGGGGCCAGAGAACTATGTCAAGCAGAATGAGTCCAGCTCTATGTCCTGAAAAGAGCCGCTGGATACTTGAGGCAGCACAGCACAGTGGGAAGCACATGGCTTTGCCAGGGCCACTTGCTTTGTTCCACTTAAAAAGCTAGGACGCCTTGGGACTAGTGGGATGAAGTCAGTCCAACTTCACATTGAATTCCAGCTCTGTTATTTGGGCAACATCGGGCCCGTGACGGTCCCTCTGAACTTCAGTTTCCTCTCTTGAAAAGGGTGGTAACATTCAACCCTAAACACCTTGAAAATACCTGGTTTAATACATGGGAAGTGCTCAGTGAGTGTTGTGAACCTTTCCCTTCCTTGCGCAGTCATAATTCATCCTGGAGTACAAAGGGTAGTTTGTCCTAACACAGTTCAATGGGTCATATCTTTGCCTATAGGCAACCTTCTGACCAGCCTTTGTGTGCACTTTGCCCACCTGGAGGAGCCCAACCTGAACGATCACTTATTCAATGCTGGATAGAGCTAAGCTAAAAAACTGGCAACATGACTTATCAGCAGGCATCCTGAGATTTGCTTAGCATGATCTCTAGAATATACTGAATTTTGCGTGAATGGATATGTTTCTAAACCCATGAAGCTGGAGACTACTTTAAAAAAAATGTTTATTGGGGCACCTGGGTGGTTCTGTCGGTTAAGCGTCCAACTTCGGCTCAGGTCATGATCTCACGGTTCATGGGTTCGAGCCCCACATTATGCTGACAACTCAGAGCCTAGAGCCTGCTTCAGATTCTGTGTCTTCCCTCTCTCTCTCTCTCTGCCGCCCTCTACCCGCCCCCCCAACCCCACGGCTAGTACTCTGTCTCTCAAAAATGAATAAATGTTAAAAAAAATAGTATGAATGTCTTTAAAAATGTTTATTTATTGATGGGGGAGGGGCAGAGAGGGAATTGCAAGCAGGCTGCATGCTATCAGTGCAGAGCTCCATGCAGGGCTGGATCCCACAAACCATGAGAACACGACCAGAGCCAAAATCAAGAGTCAGAGCTTAACCAAGTGAGACGCCCAGTCCCCCCTGGAGATCACTTTCAAATACTTCTGGTCTGTGAATTTTCTTTTTTTTCTTTTTAAAAATTTTTTTAACGTTTATCTATTTTTGAGACAGAGAGAGACAGAGCATGAACGGGGGAGGGGCAGAGAGAGAGGGAGACACAGAATTGGAAGCAGGCTCCAGGCTCTGAGCCATCAGCCCAGAGCCCGACGCGGGGCTCGAACTCCCGGACCGCGAGATCGTGACCTGAGCCGAAGTCGGACGCTCAACCGACTGAGCCACCCAGGCGCCCCTGGTCTGTGAATTTTCAACAGCCATAAATTCAGATACCTCTGGGGTCAGGAAGATCTTAGAAGATGGACACCGTGTTAGCTACTAAGGAATGGTGGAAACTGGGAGAACTGGAAAGGCACACACTACTACCATATAGGTATTGTTTCCTTTGTCCTTATTTTTTTTTTTTTAATTTTTTTTTCAATGTTTATTTTATTTTTGGGACAGAGAGAGACAGAGCATGAACGGGCGAGGGGCAGAGAGAGAGGGAGACACAGAATCGGAAACAGGCTCCAGGCTCTGAGCCATCAGCCCAGATCCCGATGGGGGGCTCGAACTCCCGGACCGCGAGATCGTGACCTGGCTGAAGCCGGACGCTTAACCGACTACGCCACCCAGGCGCCCCTCCTTTGTCCTTCTTAACAGAACCAAGATTTTGTTCAGGGAAGCGATATGTAGCTAAAAATAGCTTTCTTGAAGTTGGAGATGGTCAGGCGACACAGTTCTTGCTAATGAGATAGGAGTGAAGTCTGCTTGTGATTTCTGGAAAGTTTTGCTTTCTTGCTGTCGGGAGGGATGGACTCTTTCTCCTTGTCAATACTATTTCCTTCCTAGAATATGGATAAAATAGCTGGAGCTGAAGCAGCCATTTCCAGACAGCAAAGCAAAGGTCAGGATAACTATGTATCTCTTGGCATTCTTGAACTATAGAATCAATGCCAGCAACTGCCTACTTTTGAATTTTTAAGTTAATTTTTAATGTTTATTTATTTATTTTGAGAGAGACAGAGAGTGAGCAGGGCAGGGATAGAGAATCCCAAGCAGGCTCTGTGCTGTTAGCACAGAGCCCAATGCGGGGCTTGAACTCACGAACTGTGAGATCATGACGTGAGCTGAAACCAAGAGTCAGACACTCAATTGACTGAACTACCCAGGAACCCCTTGAATTTGTTTTCTTAAGGAAAGAAATCTCTGATTTGTAGAAGCTTGTTTGGCTAGCTTTTGACAACTTGCAGTCAAATGTAATTCCAAGTTAATCTGTTACAATTTACATTGACTTTAAAATATTACGCAGGTCAATGCATAATTTGTTACATTTATCTCCACCATAATAAAGTACCTTAAATATTTCTGAATTAATGTAAAATGGAAACACATTCTTTTACGGTCAAGGCATCTATCACCAGAGGATAGCTTTGGTGAACTGTTCTTTTAATTTCTTGAATCTATCAGATTGCACTTAGATAACTAATCACTAAAAAAATTTTTTTTTCATTATTTATTTTTGAGAGACAGAGCACAAGTGGAGGAGGGGCAGAGAGAGGGAGACACAGAATCTGAAGCAGGCTCCAGGCCGTGAGCTGTTATAGCACAGAGCCCAATGTGGGGCTCAAACTCACAAACCATGAGATCACGACCTGAGTCAAAGTCAGATGCTTAACCGACTGAGCCACCCAGACACCCTGATAACTTGTCATTTTAAAAGCAAGAGATCAGGCAGGCTATCTGGAACCATAGATGTGAACACCTGATTTTTTCTCAACAGCCATTTTTCTCCTTTGAACGTAATTGAGAAATACTTTTATTAATGACATTTACCAAAGTTGTGATTTGGGGATAAATGCGTTTTTGTTTTTATAAGTTTATTCATTCTGATAGCCCAAGAGGGGGAGGGGCAGAGAGAGAGAAGGAGAGAGAGAATCCCAAGCAGGCTCCACGCTGCCAGCAGAGAGCCCGATGTGGGGCTCACACCCACGAAGCTGTGAGATCATGACCTGAGCTGAAATTGAGAGACGGATGCTTAACCCACTGAGCCACCCGAGTGCCCCAGATAAGTGCTGTTTCTAATCTTGCAATGCTTAAGACTATACTTACGATTCTTTTCACAAAATTTTTAAAATTTTTAGTTTTTCTTATTTTAGAGAGAGAGGGAGAAGGCGTGAACAGGGGAGGGACAAAGGGAGAGAGAGAATCTTAAGCAGGCTCCGTGCTCAGCACAGTCTGATGTAGGGCTTGATCTCAGACCCTGGGATCTCGACAGGAGCTGAAATCGAGAATTGGATGTTTAACCGGCTGAGTGACCCAGGTGGCCCAAGATACCATTCTTTTACAACATACTTTAGTTTCATACACAGATTCCCTCACAATCTGTGCTTCCCCTTCTGTAGCATAGAGTTATCATGGGGAACAGCTGTTCGGCCAGCTTGTTTCCCAGCTTCCTAGTACTCAGGGGCAGTGTTTGGCCAGTTCTGGCTGAGGGAATGAGAGGCAATGTTGCACCTTGCTTCTAGGCCTGCCCAGCTCCTAAAACCCCCCACAGGTGGTCCTCTATGCTCTTTCCCCTTTCTGGCTGGGGGAATGGAGACAATTCCCAGGATGACCTTGGAAGCTGTGTGTTGACTGCAGAACCTCTGTCAACCTGGGTTCCTGCACACTGGAGAGAGCTATCTTGCTTAGCTGTTTACCTGCCCAGCACTAAGGAAATGAGAAGCAAGCTTCTATTATGTTTGAGCCATTATGTTCTGGTGTATATTTTATAGTGCTTAGGTACCTAATGTGTGTTAAGAGCCAAGTGGTGTTTATTCATTCGATATTTGAGTGCCTTCATGTGCCACTCTGGCTCTGTGGCATGGCCATGCTTTCTAACCAGAGTGGCCCTAGCAAAGGTCTCCTTCCATTCTATGGCAGTGGGAGCCAGGGCCCAGATGAGAGCAGTAACATGTTTACTATAATGAAGTTTCCATTCAGGGGTTGTAAACTGAAACCACATTTTCTTGCCACAGTTTCCATTTCCTAACTACATTCTTTCCAGAAAAGGATCCTTCTTCAGCTTTCCGCTCTCCCATCTCTGTTGACTTCAGATGATAGCTAATCATCTCCAGCTGTACTGCCTCCCAGAGCCCTGCTGGCCTGGTTTCCTGTGCTTATGACAGGAAAACAAGGGCTCAGGATTCCAACTCACTCAGAACAGAGGTTTCCAAATATCTTTTAAAGCAATAGAACCCTTTTCTCCCAAATGAAGTCTTCAGCTACAATGCAATCTACAAAACCTGTTCTTTTTTTTTTTTAATTTAAATTTTATTATTTATTTTGAGGGAGAAAGACAGGTAGAGAGAAAGTGCACAGAGGAGGCACAGAGAGAGAGAGAGAGAGAGAGAGAGAGAGAGAGAATCCCAAGCAGGCTCCATGTTGTCAGCGCAGAGCCCGATGTGGGGCTCAATCTCACGAACTGTGAGATCATGACCTGAGCCAAAACCAAGAGTCCGACACTCCACTGACTGAGCCACCCAGGTGCCCCTATAAAAACTGCTCTGAGGTAGGAATGGTGGTGTGGATGCTTCTGTTGCCAGATTTGTAACTACTTCCGACCAGGTGGGGAGTCAACTGTATCACTGTGGCCCTCTGTGCAGACCCTGGTGTCTTCTGCCTTCAAACAGCCTCAGATACTCAGGATTAGTTTCCATCCAATCGTTGCACTTGGGTGAGATCAGAAATTCAAGTTGCCTAGTTCAGAACTGGTTAGTCCCATGAGGATGAACTGAGCAGTGTCCCAGGTTTCGAGATGTCATCACTCACAGCCGAATGGAAAACTGCTGACAGAATTAGGACTGAGGGACGCGCAGCGGTCGGTACTGAGAATCAGAAGCAGGCTCTTTGAGGCAGATCTCTTTCCCTTCAGGCAGAACCAAATATAACCTCCCAGGAAATGTGATATTGTTTTCCTTGATTACCCCTTGTCAGCTTAGATATTCTGAGTTTTACCACAATTAGAACTTGAAAGTGTTCTGATTTATGCATGAGGCACAGTAAGCTGGCACCACTCACGGCGAGGCGGAAGGAAGGGAGACTGAATGTCTTAGCTACAGTCGGTCAGGACACGGACCCTCACGTCAGACCCTGATGAAGATCCAGCAGGGTTTCTAACACCACTCTTGGTCCCTGGGGCCGGCACGCCTGGGGCCAAGTTGGGGAGATGGGAAGTTGGGGTCCAGAAGTTCTTGTCTCCCCAGTGCCTGGGTGTTAAGAAATAACACACTGAAAATGTTGAATCTGTCCGCACACACTTTGGCTTGCTCATATTTTTAAGATGTATTTTTATTTACAGAGTGAGATGAAGCATAACAGATAATGCAGTTACAAATGTATCTGATAACTCCATTTTCATGAAAAAGTATATAAATATATTATAGGAAATTCTATATAGTAAACATCAGAAACTGATACAGTAAACATTTGCTACGTTTTTCTATTCCAATATTACTGTCATTTAAAGCTTAAATACTGGTTTCAAGTATCTCCTATAAAATAACTCTATTAAAATACTGGAAAAGAATTTTGCTATCAACAAGATTGGTGCATTAAAAATAGACTTGGTGTGTGTGTCTTGGTAACAATGTCAACTATAATCAAAGGCTGCCTTAATCATCGCTAAGATCTGCATTGTTCAGTTAGTGCTAAAAAATTTTAAATTATCATCACAGGTTGAAGTAGCTGTAAAAATACAGCATTTCACCATCGTTGTGAAGAATGCCCCTCTAAGGTAGAGGAGAATAAGCATAATAATGTTGTATGGACTTGCGGCCCTGTGACCATTATTTTAAACAGGGAGCAGGAAAATCTGTTGGAGGTCGGGGGGAGAGATGAAGAAGCATCCAGAAGGCTGATCTTTTCCTGTTATTTCAGAAGCTGTGGCTGTTCTGTTTGCTCTTCTTTAGCTTGAAGACGCGTCAGAACATAAAGGATGACCTGATAGCAGAAAATATACTGATCCTATGGCCAAAAGAGAGAGAAAAAAAAAGAGACAGATTCTAGATTTATAATGTGAAATAGATACGTCATGAGTAATTTTGGAAATATGGAGAATTTTGTTTTAGTTACTATTAAGACGCAGGACATAGAATTGTGCAGTATCATAAAAATTATAAGAAGCTGAAACTGGATGGACAAAACGAGGAGGGGAAAAGCCTTGGGGGTGGAAATATCCCAGAGTCCCAACCGAAATTGTCTGTGGTACTCCACTTTTATGTTTTGTGTTTTGGTAATATTTACGATTTGCTTTTATAAGGGAAAAATAAACTTCCTACAGAATTTCCTGTAGAGTTTATTGAGCTCATCTTGATGTTCCAAAATGTCAAAACCCGAGACACCATACAAAGTAATTTTCTTTAAATATCTGGAACAAAAGAATATGGAAATCAAAGAATCAAAGTCTTTCGAAATTAACTTTTTTTTTTTGGTGAAATTACTCTCTGTTTAGTTGATGGTGCAGTGATCTGAGTTTTCTTGTTATACAAAGAATTAATTCACGATATACTAAATGGAAAGCAATAAAACAACTACAGTTGAAACTCATTCAAAGCAGTCATGCCTGTGCACTTGTTTGGACTAAAGAATGTAAGAACGTTTCCCTAAAATGTTGACAATTCTGGAGAGTAGGAATACAAGTAACCCTTTCGTTTCCTTTTTGCTTATCTGTATTTTGACTTTGCCACATTTTGCACAAGTTCATCTTTGACTTTCTCGCACGCCACAAACAAACCGTTAGCAAACCTACTTCCCATGATGCCCCCTTCCTCCTATATCCACCTGTATCCACCACTCCAGTCTGCACCACACCTGCCACCTAATGGACCTACCTGCTTCTAACCCTGCAGCCTCCTCCCCAAATCCCGTATTGTTTTAGCACAGTAGCCAGAGAGGACCTTTAAAATGTGACTCACATCAGGTCAGTCCACATCACTCAGAAGAAAGCCCAGGCTCTGGTCCTGTCACTTCCCTTTGCCACCTCAGCCACACCAGCCATGGCCATGTTTAAACACGCAAGACCTGCTCCTGCCTCAGATCTCCACATGGGTGGTTCTGTCTGCCTGAAATGCTCTTACTGTCACACAGCCAATGACCCGCACTGCCCTTGCTTCAGATCTTGGCTCCAGTGTCACTTTCTCACTGCTGCCACCCTATTGAAAGTACCTCTCCCAGCCTGCCACCATGCTTCCTCTTTGCCCTGATCTATTTTTTTTCCCCTCCAAAGTACTTACTGCTTTCAAAGATCTTAGATAACTTAGTTAGTGTGCCTAATATCTGTCTTCCTCCTCACCACCCCATGAGAAGATCTTTGCTATTCTAGCAGGGATCTTTGTGTCATTCACAGATGTGCTCCAAGTACCTAGACGCATGCCTGGTCCACAGCAGACACTCAGGAAATACGTGTCTGTTGAATGAATGAATTTCTGGGTATAAAGAACTTATTCAGATCAGTAGGTTCTCTTTACCTAAAAAATGTGTATCAGCTTAATATTTAGGAGATTTAACTTGAATTAAAAGTGTACATGAATGGAAGGCAGGCAAACTTTAATTTTAAAGATAGTCATAAACTTTTATATTCTTCACGAGGAAGAGAAATGTGAACTTACAGACATATAAAAAGCTTCCATATCCCTCCCCACAATACAAACAATAAGAATAGTGGAACTGCTCAGAACAGACAGATAATCTACATAATGCAGTTCTTAGAAAGATACAAGTCTGTAGGTCAGTGGGTGATATAACCCATGGTTTGTTATCATGGTTTGAAATGAACATGATCAAAACAGGAGATACAGATCCACACATTCACTCTCCCCCAAGAGTGCCTCGTCCAAGCTAAGCAACTCCAGCCTGCCTTCTGGCCTTCTGCTCAGTGCTGCTGAATCCATTCTCTCTCAGGGAATTTCTGTAGCAAGAATGTTACCTTTAACATCTTTAAGTTGGAAACGGGGAAAGAATGCCACTAATTATATGCTATTTGGTACCATCCCCAATTGTTGCCCCAACATGCCACCCTGTTCTTTGCAGTGCAGATGCACTCATTTTTAAAAAACTAAGAAAAAAAAGTATTTTTATTAAAAATATTTATTTTAATGTTTACTTATTTTTAAGAGATGGAGAGAGACAGAACATGAGCGGGAGAGGGGCAGAGAGAGAGGGAGACACAGAATCCGAAGCAGGTTCCAGGCTCTGAGATGTTATCACAGAGCCCGACATGGGGTTTGAACCCACGAGCTATGAGATCATGACCTGAGCTGAAGTTGGATGCTTAACCAATTGAGCCACCAGGCGCCCCTTTTCTTATTTTTTAGAGACGGTGGGGGGGGGGGGAGATGGGGAGGGAGGGAGGAGAGGGGGAGAGAGTGAGAGAGCGAGAGTGAGAGCGAGAGAAGCCCAAGCAGCCTCCATGTTCAGCATGGAACCAGATGCAGGGCTCCATCCCTGCATCTTCTTGGGATCTCAACCCAAGAAGAATCAAGAGTTGGATGCTCAACCGACCAAGCCACCCAGGCACTCCCTTTTTCTTAATTTAAAAAAAAATTAAAAGGCAAAATTTAAATATTTTCACTTTTTTCTGAATTAGTCCTCATGATTAAAGAAAAAAAAAACAGTCCCTCACTACCACAGATGTTTGGTTTTAAGGAATAATGTGAAGGCCCATTAAGAAGAGAAATGGTTTAACCAGAACTCTGAAAAGATCCGAATCCTCATGAAAATCCTAATTAGAAGGCACCAAGACTCACCTCTGTCTGAACCATCCCATGTCTTTGCAGTCTCATGCAGCGCACGAGGTCAGAGATGTCAAACTGCCAAAGGAAATGGCTATCCGTTAGAGAAAGTGTCACCAAATCTGAACCCCAAAGGTTCACAGGGGAAGGACTTCTATAGATTTCTATATCTCATTCTCCTTCCCCTTATAGCAGCTTTGGGAAATTGTTCCAGACAAAAGTCAATGGACTAACTCTGCCATCATTTCATAATTTTATTTATGGTCTTTGTAAGAATTAGGGGAAGTTGTTTTATTTGAAAGTCCCAAACAGAAATTGTCTTCCCTCTGGAATTTGACTTATTTCTAATATCACCATTTATTTTATTAAAAAAAATTTTTTTTGAGTTTATTTATTTATTTTTGAGAGAGACTGAGAGACAGCACAAATGAGGAAGGGACAGAGAGAGAGAGAGGGAGACACAGAATCTGAAGCAGGCTCCAGGCTCTCAGCTGTCAGCAAAGAGCCTGATGCGGGGCTTGAATCCACAAACCGTGAGATCATGACCTGAGTCAAAATCGGATGCTTAAACTGACTGAGCCACTCAGGTGCCCCCTCATATCACCCTTAAAAAAACACAAGGCAAGCTATTTTTCCTGCAGTTTGCTTTTCAGAATGAAATTCCTGATCTTTTTATTTTCACTGATGTTAGCAGTTTGAAACAAGGGAGAAATAGACTGTTTTGTTTTGTTCCACTTAAATCATTAATGGTAGATACAATACTGTGTGAAGAGCAAGACAGAACTGCTTTTAACCAAAATTCTTTAAGACATGATGATTTTAATTGCTTATATACAGTAAGATGTTCTAACATTGTAAGTAAGGTTTATACTAATTTAATTTTAATAAGATTGTAATCAGTAATTTTGTTTACTGAGTAACTTTTTTAAAGTAGGAAGTAATTGTTTAGTGACTAGCATCAATTTGTATAGTAACAAAGTATACATTTTCCACCTACAGGTAACAGTAACAAAAAAAGAATATGTCTTTTTTTAAAAAATTGTTTTTTTAATGTTTATTTTTGAGAGAGAGAGAGAGAGAGAGAGAGAGAGAGAGAGAGAGAGAGAGAGTAGGGGAGGGGCAGAGAGAGTGGGAGACACAGAATCTGAAGCAGGCTCCAGGCTCTGAGCTGTCAGCACATACCCTGACGCAGGGCTCAAACTCATGAATTGAGAGATCATGACCTGAGTCAAAGTTGGATGCTTAACTGACTGAGCCACTCAGGTGCCCCAATATACTTTCTTTTGTGCATATATATATATATATATATGTGTATATATATATATATACACATATATATATATACACACACACATATATATACACGTATATATATGTATATATACGTATATATATATACACGTATATATATATGTATATATATATATATATATATATATATATATATATATATATATATATAAAGTAAGCTCGAACTCAATGTGAGGCTTGAACTTAGGACCCCAAGATAAAGAGTTGCTTGCTCTACCAACTGAACCAGCCCCAGTGCTTCAATATTTCTATTCCTAAGTGTGATGGTGACACTGACTTTATCTTATACAAGCCTACAGACTATAAAGAGTAACATGCAATAGTGCATAAGGGACTTTTGAGCACAGTTAAAACCAGTAAAACAAATATAAATTTGGGGCACCTGGGTGGCTCAGTCAGCTGAGCGACCTTCAGCTCAGGTCATGATCTCATGAATCATGAGTTCAAGCCCTGTACTGGGCTCACTGCTGTCAGCCTGTCAGTGCTAGGCCCACTTCAGATCCTCTGTCCCTCTCTCTCTGCCCCTCCCCTGCTTGCGCTCTCCCAAAAAATAAATAAAAAATAAAAATACAACAACAACAACAAAACAAAAAATCAAATATAAATTTGAAGTATTATTTCTTCTTGATTATGATCTGGGTAGTTTTGAACAACATTTACTAAATTATAATTTGATGAAGTAAGAAAATTGAGAGATTTATAGAAACTGCTAAATAAAAAATTCCAAGATTATAGCACACTATTAAAAATTAGATTTTACCATTAGTTCTGGTCAAATGCTAGTTCAGCCTATAACTTTTTTTTTTTTCAGAGAGAGACAGAGTGAGCACAAGTGAGGAAAGGGCAGAGGGAGAAAGAGAGAGAAAGAGAGAGAAAGAGAGAGAGAGAGAGAGAGAGAGAATCTTAAGTAGGCTCCACACCCAGTGCAGAGCCTGACGTGGGGCTTGATCTCATGACTGTAAAATCATGACCATGAGACCTGAGCTGAAATCAAGAGTCAGATGCTTAACAAACTGAGCCACTCAGGTGGCCCTAGTTCAGCCTATATCTTGTACTCACGTCAAGATCTTGACTGATTAATCCTAAAACCACATCTATGCATATCAGGGTCCCTGAACGTCCAATGCCAGCACTGCAGTGTGTGATGATTGGGCCCGATTTGTGAATGTGTCTCATGTAAGAGATAAAAGTGAGCAAGTCATCTGGCTGAGAAGGTGTATCGTGGTCTGGCCAGGCAGTGAAATTCAGATGAGAAATATGTCGCGTCTCTCCTGTCTGAAATTGTACAACAAAAGAAAATAGATAAAGGCATACTGTATTGTTCACATGTAAGTTTTAATTCTTAATATACTGTTCTTTCAAATTTTGACTTGCCCATTGGATTGGATGAAAGGAAAGGTGAAAGAGACAAAAAGACTCTATCAAACAACACATGGAGGGTCTTTATCAAGGAGGTTGCTAAATCCACATTTTAAATACTGGTAAAAACTACTTTTTGGAAATCCTAAAAGCAAATTACATTTTGATGTGAATAACAATCTTTTCTAAATGACTGCACTTTTAACTCACTCTGCATAAAAGCCAAAGTCATTGCAATGGCTTAATTGCCTTACAAAATTTGGCCCAGCTACTCTCAGACCTAACCTGCTCCTCATGGCCACAGAGACCTCTTTGCGGCTCTTTAAAAACACTAAGGCACAGTTCAAGCCTAGGGCCTCTGCACTTGCTCTTTCTGACTGAAATCTACCCTCCCCCATCCCTATGGCTTGGTCAACTCCTTTAGGGTTTTTTCCACAGCACCATCAACATTAGTATTTCCTCATTAGCAAGTAAACTAAATATGTTGTTTATGGGGGAGTACTTGATACTTAGAGATTTTTTAAAAACTTTTACTCACTCTACTGAGAGGTTTGACCTTAAAAAAAAACCAAAACATTTCCAACACATAGCTTCGAGCCATTCTGTTGTATCACTACGCAAAGGATGATAGATGGTCACCTTAAGAGTCCTGTGTTCTCATTTTCATTCTAATACAGTACATACTGGAGGAAACGGCTTGGTAGAAGTCATGAAGAGGGTCACATTTAAGTTTACATTAGATAAAAAATAATAGGTGACATTAGTGCCGCTGAAATGGGAACCCAGAAGTTGCTGGCTTTCATTTAGGAATACACTGATGCTATCAAAGAAAGCATCTAGGCCTACATTCCAAGCAGGAGATAAGCCTTGGGAGATGGAAAGATTTAATTTGCTTACCTGAATATCTTCTAGGGCCATTGCCCTGACGACAAAGCCCTTCAGCTGCTGCATTCTCACAAGAGCCAGCCGAAGCCTGTCACTGACCATTGTCGTTTTGCCCAGGATATTAGGCCAATAGCGCTGGCATTTGATTTTTTCCCCTTCTACTTCTTGGGTCATCATGGCTATCACTGTGGATTTTTGTTCCCAAATCATCTGCCAGAAATCTCCAACAGTTGTAGGGAGAGGTCCTTGGCAGGCAATGTAAACAAACTCTTCTTTTCCCACTGGTATCTTAATGAAGCTGGCGTTGATATATCCACCTTCATCTCCAAGAGGCACTCTTGTAGCGTCATCTGTGAATTTTCCACCAGAAAACAGAGCCATCTGTATCATGCATTTTTCTTTCTTTTCCTTCCTTCCTTCCTTCCTTCCTCCCTCCCTCCCTCCGTCTTTCTTTCTTTCTTTCTTTCTTTCTTTCTTTCTTTCTTTCTTTCTTTCTTTCTTTCTTTCTTTCTTTCTTTCTTTCTTTCTTTCTTTCTGTTTATTTATTTTGAGAGAGAGAGAGAGCAAGACAGTGACAGAGCACACAAGTGGGGGAGTGTCAGAGAGAAAGAAAGAAGCCCAAGCAGACTTCACACTGTCAACACAGAGCTCAATGCAGAGCTGAAGCTCACCAACCATGAGCTCATGACCTGAGCAGTAATCAAGAGTCAGATGCTTAACTGAGCCACTCTATTTATTTCTTAAAGAATTTGTTCTATTTCTTTTTTTTTTAAGGTTTTAAAATTATTTGAAGAGAGATAGACTGTGTATGCTTGCAAGCTCAAGTGGGAGAGGGGCAGAAAGAGAGGAGAGAAAGAATTCCAAGCAGGCTCTATACTGTCAGCTTAGAGCCCAACACGGGCTCGATCTCATGAGCCGTAAGATCATGAGTCGGACACTTAACTGACTGAGCCACCCAGGCACCCCTGTATCATGCATTTTTAAACAAGAGCCTTACAAACAGGGTCACTCAAAGATTATGAGAAATTCCTCAGAGCCATAAATGAAATCACAAACACATTTTAATAAAAGCATATTTGGGGCACCTGGGTGGCACAGTCGGTTAAGCGTCCGACTTCAGCCAGGTCACGATCTCGCGGTCCGTGGGTTCGAGCCCCGCGTCGGGCTCTGGGCTGATGGCTCAGAGCCTGGAGCCTGTTTCCGATTCTGTGTCTCCCCCTCTCTCTGCCCCTCCCCCGTTCATGCTCTGTCTCTCTCTGTCCCAAAAATAAATAAACGTTGAAAAAAAAAAAAAAGCATATTTTCAAATTGTAGTATAGCCAAATCATTTTATAGTTACCCATTTCACTCATTACAAATATATCTAAGATGTCAACTCAATGAGTTTGACAGACAATTAGATATTATTTACATAGATTTGGCTGAAAAACTGAAATTTATAAATTAATACATTTAGAACTTCTTAACAAGTTCCTAGAGAAACAAACGTAACTTTACTCTTTCTTATCCATCCTTATCTTAATGATGACAATAAGACTGAATTTAATGAATGACAATGCCAAAAGATTATTTCATAAAACAAATATTAATATTATAATGAGTTTACTAAAGTACTTATTATAAGTATAATTGGCATAATTACCTCTTGCTCATCTAATTAAATTATGTTCTTTTAAATCAGCAGCCAACTATAAACACAATAAATCCAAAGGTAGCTCACTTTATTCTCCAGGTATGTAGGCTCTTGTCTTTGTCTGATGGTAATTTCATAGTCAGAATATAAATTTTCAAACCAGTGAAAGTATATGTAAGCCATCTTATCCAAGATAATTAATTTGTATGTACTTACACATCAGAAGCCATTTCTACTTAAAACATTTATAAATTTAACTGGTAATTTCTAGGATTATCAAATTATGACTTAATAGGTTTCAAAATCCTCCATCAATTGCCCTTCAATTACTTGACTTTTACATCATAACTCATGGCAATAAATCCACTCAGTAGTTTTAGATTCATGGCTTACTCCATTTGATTTTAAGATACTAGTCTGACCATTTCTTTTTCTTTTTGCCTGAAATTAATTCCCACCTACTTTATACTGAACCATTATCGATTTGATGTTTATTTGTTTATTTATTTAAGTTTATTTAAGTTTATTTTGAGAGAGAGCACGTGTGCACATGCAGAAAGAGAGGGAGAGAGAGAATCCCAAGCAGGCTCCACACTGTCAGTGCAGAGCCTGACGTGGGGCTCAATCCCACAAAGAAATAATGACCTGTAAATCAA
Source organism: Felis catus (assembly GCF_018350175.1). Lineage (NCBI taxonomy): Eukaryota > Metazoa > Chordata > Mammalia > Carnivora > Felidae > Felis > Felis catus. Next base: position 133,687,198 of record NC_058371.1, read on the forward strand.
GAGTCGGATGCCCAACTGACTGTGCCACTCAGGCACCCCTCAATTTAATTTTTAAGATGTTAAGATTCACTTTTCGCAGGAAGTTTGCCAAAATAATTTTTGTGTCTTCTGTCTTGGGTTGAGAAAATTGAGCTATTATTTATTGCATGATTTGTCACTCTTGGCTCCGTTATTGGTCTTTGAATTTATGACTTCCTTGAGGATAGGCTCATTGTGTCACACATGGTGGAATCCAATGTGCTAATACATAGATATGTGGCTGATCATTACTATGAGAAGTGGCTAAAGAAAACAAAAAGTTGCTAGACATTGATATTTCGGCTACAAACATTTAAAAAATCGCATGTTGATTGGTGGAATGGGTAAAATGTGGGTAAAAAGGAACTGCTTTTTTTCCTTTCTGTATCTGAAACAGTTCAAACTATAATGCAACCTGGTAGTACCACCGTTGGTACCACTGCAGCCACATGTACATATATCAGAGACGTTTCTCTACCATAAAGTGAGTGGAATAAATAGATGTTGGCATGACACATGAACTAAGAAACCACTCATCCAGAAGTTGATTTCATATTTTCAAGAAGACTTTAAAATTACTGATTTGACATCACTGATTAATTCCTAATACTATGCTGTAAAAACTCACAAATGTCTGAAGAAATATTTAAGATTCCTCAGTGTGATTTTCAGTATATCATAGATGATTTGAAAAGGAATTCACATTCTATATCTAAATGTATTTGTTACTTATGTAAATCTCTGAATATGTGCTTGTGTGTGTGCACACACACTTATGTGAGAAATAGGTAAACTAGCATAAAAGTTTTCAATCAGTTCAAATTATATTAGACATACATTTGATTTGAAGCCAAATTGGAACTTACAGGGAAGTATATTTTTATATCGATTCTTTCTTCTGTTTTCCTTAGTTTGCCCAATTAGACACTGATCCAAAGGTTTTAATTCTTGAAGATTCTGCAAGCAAAAATGGAAATAAAGTTAAATTTGTCGAAATAAGCAGGAATTCAGTAATAATTGCAAATACGTTAAATACACAGGGTGCAAAACTGGCTACTGATCGGGGCAGACACTGAATGTTAAGAAATAGATCTGTCCTGGCAAGATAAGCAAGCCTAAAATCCCAATATTAATCTGATATTTAAAATATATTTCTGCAAATATCTTTAACATGTTGTAGTCACTCAACTAATTTTGTGAGGCTGTACTTTGTATCTTAAATTTACATTTCAGTCTAAAAAGGTCTATAATTATATTTTAGGGAAAAAAAAACAACTTATAAAAACAACTTGCACTTAAATGAGATGGAGCAGAATTTTTTGACAATACTGTCTGTGGGGTCATAGAATAACCTTTATGGTAGAGTTGTGGTTAGACAGTCCTATGTTTTAAAGTCAACTCTTTGTCACTTTTCATCTACTCATTAATCCATCCATCCATCCATCCATCCATCCATCCATCCATCCATCCATTTGACAAATACATATTGAAAATGCCTACTAGATGCAGGGCACTGTAATAAGTGCTGGGAATACAGTAGTGAGAAGGAAGATATGATTCTGGTTCTCCTAGAGCTTTCAGACCATTGGGCGAAAGAGGCAGTAGAGAAGTAAACATACTGTGATATATGTGTCAAGAACTTAACAAGCTACTGTGTTAGAGAAAAATAAAGATTTACTTTATAAAGGGTTGTGATGGCAGGTCTGTGGGATGGTGACATTTAAACCTTAAAGAAAGAAATCATTTCTGCAAAATGGAGGAGAGTATACCTCAACTATTGTGAGCTGGTTTCCAAATCTATTAATGGGAGTTACATTATTGTGAGTATTTAATACAAAGCATCTAGCACATTGCAGAAGCTCTCAGGAGAAGTTAGCTCCTTTCACTTCAGTGGTTATGAAAAGCTCAGGAAGTAGGCAAAGCAAGTATATGGTTTGAGAGAGATGAGCCAGGTAAACCCCAAAACCACAGGGGTGCTACATTCCTCTTTTGTCTCATGGTAAATATGGATGTTGCCAGCAAGATGACATGAGCAAGGGCTCTGAACCATTGCCTCTTTGAACTGAGGGGCATATTTCTGGAGCTGTATTAAACTAGAAACTATTGCTAATGAACTACATCAACAGTGTATTAACTATGAAGTTTAGTGGATGGTTGGAATTGACACTTAACTTGAAAAAAAAAAAAAGCCTCTTTATCACTACTATGAGGCAGGAAGGGTAATCTTTTGGGAGATTTATCAAGCTCCAAAGCAGCTAAAGAGATCTCTTTAAACCAGTACTATTAGGATCCTAACTGGAAAAATTAATTTCCTGCTAGACAGGACAGGATGGTGCTTGTAGTTGGAAGTAGAGTTGTGAGGTAATGGGCCTTTTCAAAATTTCTCCTAACCTTGCATATAAAACTTTGATAAAGAATCACTGGCAGAAGCCACTTACCTCCAGCTCCTTAGAAGGAATCCCTTGATCTAACAAACCTCGCAACATTCGAATGACTGATTTCAACTTGGTACCGGTGTATTTACCGGAGGGGGGCACTTTGACGATGGGGACTGCAGCAAGCTCCTCATTTGTCAGAAACGGATGATCTAACAGGAAGACAGCAGTCGATGTTTTAAAAAAAACTCCCACATAATTGATTTAGCCAATAAGGGAACGGATTCGCGCCTATTCTTACCTCCTCTATTTTTACCAAAGGAAGAGTCTTTAGAATTAATAAGGCAATAGGACAGGTAGGCAGATACCTACAATCAACATAGGGAAATCTTGGCCATGGCAAGGCCCTTGGCTCTTGTGTACTTACAGTTTCTAGAAGAGTTTGAATTTTTTTTTTTTTTTTTTTTGCTTCTCTTGACTCAGATGGCACTATTTTCTTGATGAGAACGTATCTAGTCCTTATTGCTTTGCACTTTAATTAGCTTCCAAGCACATGGGGAAAAGATGAAGTGGGATGCTTCAGAAATTCTTCATAATGGGACATTGCATTAGAAACACTGATGTCTCCTCTCTCTACCCTCCCTTTGTACTCAGTGCCAGTATCTCTGGCATTTGACAGTTTTATCAATACAAGTGAAACGTTGGGGTCTTCAGGAGCTTATCAAATAAGTGATATCAGTGTCTTAGAAGAGATATGTATCTAATTTAGTACCTGCTCTGTGGAAACTACTCCTATCAGAAAGCAACTGTTATCCTGGAAAAAAGCAGGAGGGAGTTCTTGCTATAGTCTGCATAAGTGTAACTTTGCAGACATACCCGTAAATTAGTTAACTAAAGCATTCTGATGACAGTTACTACATAGATAACAACAATGCCAGGCTCTGTAGGGCATAGGAGGCTGTGCAATATCTCAAGAAATGGAACATGTGGTGGGGTGAAGGCTAGTTGTAAACACAGAATTCACTCCTCGAAAGTAGTTGTAAACTTTTACAGAACTGAGCGTAAAGGCAATGGGAGCTCAAACACTGGAGATGGGCGTGGGCTACGGGATTTGACAAAAACACCATCGCGGACACTAACAGTCCACATAAATCAAAAAGGTGTTCATTCAACTACTTTAATTTCCTTCAACAACTAACACTTCAAATTACAAAACCATGTCTTTTGTTGCATTAGTGTAACACTGCCTTCTATAAAAAAAAGAGAAATGCAACACTGAATAGAGCTTCATTTCTCTACTGGCTCAGTTACAAAGTCACAGAGGCAGTAACAGGACACAGCAATTGGCTCTCGCTTTTAAAAAACGAGGTTGAGATTCAAGGGTAATAATTTTCCCTCTTTGAGCGATTCTACCTGTTTTATTATAAATTAAATGTACTCCTTGACTTCTTGTTCCAGATTGGCAAAACTGTGACTTTGTGTTTCCAATTAACATATTTACACATTTATTTGTGTGTTTTACTTCAAGCCACTGAGAATTTTAGCCTCCAACTGTGCAAATACCTATTTAGAGAACTAAATGCTGATGTTTGCCTACGTAATTTCATTTAATGTATAGAACCAAATAATGCACACATATAGAGAAATAGCATATCTCTGTATTCTGAAAACTGTGATTTTCAAACACTTATTTTTTTATCCATTGCTTTTGATGAAAAAATGGCTTATAAAATTCTTGCCTTTATTGGAATCCTCAAGGTTTGTTGTTTCCATTGGCAATTCATCACTTGCCCAGGCCACTTCATTGTCACCATCAGTCTTCCTTTCTTGTGGCTTTTGAATCAAGCTATGACAAGAAAACACGTTTGTAATATTTTCTTCAGTTTTGTCCCCCAAATGCATTTAACTATTATATCCCTGAGGGACAACCAAGTGGCTCGGTCGGTTAGGTGTCCGACTCTTGGTTTCAGCTCAGCTCATGATCTCATGGTTCACGGGATTGAGCCCCGCATCGGGCTCTGTGCTGACAGTGTGGAGCCTTCTTGGGATTCTTTCCTTCACTTTCTCTCTCTCTCTGTCTCTTTCTGCCCCTCTCCCACTCATGTGTGCATGCATGCTCTCTCTCTGTCTCTCTCTCTCTCAAAAAAGAATATCCTTGAACCCCTTATTTCCTGTACAATTATCAAGATATTTAAAAACAGATCGTCTGGGGGCGCCTGGGTAGCTCAGTCGGTTAAGCATCTGACTTTGGCTCAGGTCATGATCTTGCGGTTTGTGAGTTCGAGCCCCACGTTGGGCTCTGTGTTGAAAGGTCAGAGCCTGAAGCCTGCTTCAGATTCTGTGTCTCCCTCTCTCTCTGCCCCTCCCCTGTTCATGCTCTATCTCTCTCTGTCTCTCAAAAATAAGTAAATGTTAAGAAAATTAAAAAAACAAAAAACCAGATGATCTGATTTGAAAAACCCAAGCCTACAAGTCCTAAGATTTATTGGTAGATGTAAATTAAACTGAAGTACAGAATTGTTTAATATAGTCTAAAATTTATTTTCAAACAAATCCTGTCTTTGGACGTTAGATTGAAGGAGTCCCTTGGAGATAGAGAAAGTGGTTTGTTGCCCGCTTCAACACAGATAACCAATTACAACTGTGTCAGTAGAGCTCTCTGTGTCTTTTTAACAGCTACCTACTATTATTGTACCATATGGATGTGTCTTAATTTATTTATAGAAGTCTCTGTTGATGCACACCTGTCTTTTGCTACAAGTGGAGGCTGGAGGGACATTTCTGCATCAGGACACTCAAGTAATGTAATAAAACACAGTACAAGTTCCCATTATTCTAGGGGTACACAGTAGATGCCATCTTGCTGGTAGGGTGGATGGCTAGAAAAGAGAATCCAGGCAGGACAAAAGTTTAGCAATGAGATGAAAAAGCATAATGTAAAAGGCTGAACACATTTTTGCATTTTATGATATTCAGGGGGAACAAAACAGAGTACATCTGTCTGACATTAGTATAGACCATTAAAACAAGACGTGTACAATGGTCCCACAACGTCAATAACGGGGCAGCAATTATGTTGCTTTTATGGTGAATGTTTTCCTCTGTTCCAGATAATTATGGGTTGCAATTAACATTTAATTTGCAAGTTCTGCATCAATGAGGTTGCTTTTGTCATGTAATAAATATATTTTGTTTGCAAGGGTATAGTTTGGAGATCCTTCCGTCAGGCATTCCCTCCTTTATCATTCCTTTGATTAGCTGCTTTAGTGTTTCATGGGTGCTTGTAGGCGTATACCCTAATTTATTTTGTGTAATTATTTTTTTACAAGTATAAATGATGTTGCAATTACATTTTTGTAGAAATGTCTTTGCACACATGTGGTAGTGGGAGCCATTTTTTAGAAATGAAATTGCTACATTGAAGGTTATGTACTACAATTCTTTGAATCTTTGACACTCATCGTTGTAAGATACACTATTATTTTGTTCACATTAAGGAAGAAATTATATTGATGGTTGTAAGGCCCTTCATGATTTCAGAAATGTTAAAATCAAAAAGAAAGTGTATCCAAGAATTAGTAACATGTAGATAAAATTTATATGTTAATAGTGTTTCTAACTGCCATTCAAATAAATTAGATATACTAGTTTCCCCGACCTCCTTCCTCCCCTTCCCTTGCCTAACAGGGCAGAGCTTGTATCTTTACAATTATTGGCAGCTGGCCCAGATATTTGCTAGACTTTCCTCATTGTTGGCACTTTCCCTTTTAGACTTTCTTTCATTTTTTCCCCATGGTCAAGGATACTGTTTCTTGGAGGAATGTTATAACAAATACATTGTCACATGCCACCTGAACCCTTATAACAGTATTTTAAAAACATTCTTAATATTCAGCCATAGGTCCATAATTTAGTCAACATTCTCATTTCATTGGAAAAGAATAAATTAATTTCAAAAGCAACATCTAAATGAAAATCTTCAGAACACCTTTTTTTTTTTTTTTTAAAGATTTTATTTTTTAAGTAATCTCTACACCCAGGGTGGGGTTTGAACTCATGACCCTGAGATCAATAGTCACATGCTCCACCAACTGAGTCAGCCAGGTACCCCCACCTTCTAAAAAGCAATGGAATTTTTCTAAAATTCTAAAAAGCACTTCTAAAAAGCACTTCTAAAAAGCAATGGAATTTTTATACTTTCATTTTTTTAAATGTTTATTTATTTTTGAGAGAGAGAGAGAGAAAGAGAGAGAGAAGGAGGGGGAACGAACGTGTGGGGGAGGGGCAGAGAGAGAGAGGGAGACACAAAATCTGAAGCAGGCTTCAGGCTCTGAGCTGTCAGTACAGAGCCTGACATGGGGCTCGAACTCATGAACTGTGACATCATGACCTGAGCCAAAGTCAGATGCTCAACTGATGGAGCCACCCAGGTGCCCCTGTTATATATTTTAAGGGATTATTTTTTTACCTTTCACTTTTTACTTTTTCTTCATAATATTCTTCACAGCCATTCATTTTGATAGACTACAATAAAGAGAAATAAAAATTACATTAGCCCATTGTAAAAAAAAAATCAAACAATCTCAGTGTTCAATTTGTTTCTGTTACTTATTTCCTATATTTTCTGTCATGTCCATCCTCATATAACAAACACACGTATGACATTCAATTAATGTCAAACTGTGGCTAAGGCATCTTCAGTGGCCCAAGAGTTTTGCTGGTCCCACTTACTGACTGGCTTTTCATTTCTCATAAGGGATATTAATGGTACAGAGGTAAGGAGAAGACAAGATGTATAGCTGAAGTATGATTAGACATGCATATTCTTATACTACTTCAATTTTAAAATCTGAAAATGGGCTCTCCAGAAAAATCTTAGTTAATTTTCAGTGTGTTAACTTATCTTGCCCTTTTATTATTACAGTGATGGGTCCTTCTGTGGAGAACATAGACCAATCAGCTCATACTTTACCTGAGTATGGTGTCTCAGAGACCCAAATACTGCAAGTGCAGTTTGCTACAATCAGAAGATGACAAGTTTCATTCTTAGATGATTAATAAATCTTACATTCCAGTCTTTATTAGGACAAATTATCTTAACAAATGGGACAGTCCTTTCGTTTCAAGACCCTGAATTATCTGGCCTCTGTTTACCTCCATAATCCATTTGCTTTTATTTGTAGCACTTTTTTTCTTTTTCTCTTAGAGAGAGAGAGAGCATGAGCATGAGTGGGGAGAGAGGCAGAGGGAGAGAGAGAGAAAGAATCCCAAGCAGGCTGCATGCTCAGTATGGAGCCCAATGTGGGGCTCAATCCCATGACCCTGGGATCATGACCTGAGCTGAAATCAAGAGTCGGATGTCAAACCAACTGAGCCACCCAGGCACCACTTCTTTTCTTTTTAAACTTCATAGACCTTATCACAACTTGTAATTTCATGTTTACTTGGGTGTTTATTTGATCATTCTCTTGTCCTCCTCATTAGACTATAAGTTCCACAAGGGCAGGAACCACGTCTGGTTACCACTGTGTGCCTACACGTGCTTATTATGCCTGAGCCACAGAAGGTTGTCTCACTTCTTTAATAAAGATATAAAAAATCTTTTTTTAAAAATGTGTATTCATTTTTGAGAGACAGAGAGAGACAGAACATGAGCGGGGAAGGGGCAGAGAGAGAGGGAGTCACAGAAACCGAAGTAGGCGCCAGGCTCCATGCTGTCAGCACACAGCTTGACATGGGGCTTGAAACCACGAACCGTGAGACCATAACCTGAGCTAAAGTCAGACGTCCAACCGACTGAGCCACCCAGGTGCCCCAAGATATAAATAATCTTTAATATGATCTTTCAGTTATAGACCTTTAGACTTAAGAAGTATTTATAATTAAGTTATTCTGATATGAACTTCAGTTTATTTGAGGAAAATGCAGAATTTCTATGGAGGAAGAAAAAAAATGTAGCTTGTTTTTATCCACGGAAAACTAAAAGGAAGCTTCTTAGATGTTACCTGTTTCTGCAAGTTGATAATTTTAGTCTGGGTTGATTTTTTTCCAAGTAAAGTCATTTGGATTTTGTATTTCCCATCATAAAACTGGTCTAAGAATCTACCATGAGTGTGATACTTTTGAAAAGTATAAAGCCTTTTATAAGAGTCAAATGTTATTAATATGAAAATGGTGAGATAAAGCCCAATTGGAAATAAAATATAGTGATACTACAACAATATCAATTTTCCACTATTCCTGTCAGAATGGCTAAAATGAAAAATACAAGAAACAACAGATGTTGTTGAGGATGTGGAGAAAGGGGAACCCTTTGGCACTGTTGGTGGGAATTTAACTGGTGCACCCACTCTGGAAAAGAGTATGGAGGTTCCTCAGAAAGTTAAAAATAGAACTATTCTATGATCCAGCAATTGCACTACTGGGTAATTAAACCCTAAGACATACAAATACTAATTTGATGGGACACATGCACCCCCGTGTTTATAGCAGCATTATCTACAATAGCCAAATTATGAAAAGAGCCCAAATGTCCACTGACTGATAAATGGATAAAGAAGATATGTATGTGTACACACACACACACACACACACACACACACACACACACACACACACTGGAATATTACTCAGCCATGAAAAGGATGAAATGTTGCCATTTACAAGGATGTGGACAGAGCTACAGAGCATTAGGCCAAGTGAAATAAGTTAAAGACAAATACCATACGATTTTACTCATATGTGGAATTTAAGAAACAAAACAAACAATCATGGGGAAAAAACCAGAGAGGCAAACTAAGAAACAGACTCTTAACTATAGAGAAGAAATTCTATGGTTTACCACAGAGGGGAGGCGGGTGGAAGAATGGGTTAAATAGGTGATGGGGATTAAGGGGCACATGTGTCATGATGAGCACTGAGCACTGTATGGAAGTGCTCTAAACTATACACCTGAAACTAATGTTACACTGTATGTTAACTAACTGGAATTTGAAAACTTAAAGAAAAATTTCCCACTATTTTGCAAAGTTCACCTGTGTATGGGGTAGGTTTGGGTTAAGGAGATGGCCTGCGGTCTCTCTTCTCATTCTGGATTGTAGGCTCCTTGGAAGAGAAGGCAGCTGCAGCACTGCCTCAAGGAAAAGACTTAGATTTTACCAAGGCCAGCCCATCTGAAGGTTGGTTTGTTATCCTATTGCTCAAAGAATCCAGATCCAGCAACTTGAAGAGTAGAGATATCACCTGGGTCCAAGACCAAACTGTATCATTTGCGGTGCCCATTGTCAAATGGAAATATGGGATATCTTGTTAAAAAATTGAGAATTTCAAGATGATGGCACAGCACATGAGGAGCTCTTCTAAGCATAGGGCTCTGTGACTACATCAGTCGAATGCCCATAAAGCCAGGATCCTACAGTCAGTCAAGCATGATTACCTTATAGGTGACAGAAAGCCACTGAAAGTTTCTATTGTTTTCTGATTAATAACCAGTATTAGAAACAACATAGGAAGTGTGCTGATGTATTTCAGCACAATGATGTCATGTCTTAGGAGGCCATGCCTTTCTTCTCTCCATCTTAGATGTTTTGAGCTAATGGGGGACATGTTTCTATCTCTCTCAGGAAAGCTGCCTGTCCAGAGGTGTAGAAAGACCAAATTCCTTGCCATGACATCTAAGTCACTTGCTCAACTCACCCCTCCCTATCTCTTCAGTCTTAGCTTTCGAGATACCACATGACACCCTACTTGCGATGATTTAGTGCCCTGAATGTCCCAGGCTGATCCAGACCTTCATGTCCTTGCTAAGCAGTTCCTCAGTATGGAATGCTCTTTCCTATTGCATCTCACCTACCAAATACCTTCAAAATGCTAAAACTTTGGCTCAGGTCATGATCTCACGGTCTGTGGGTTCGAGCCCCGCATCAGGCTCTGTGCTGACAGCTCAGAGCCTGGAGCCTGTCCCTCCTCCACTTGTGCTCTATCTCTCTCTCTCAATAATAAACATTAAAAAATAAATGAATAAAATGCTAATTCTCTCGGAAGCCTTAATAACCACACCCATCTACTCCTGTATAGTCCCTATTATTCCACAATTCTTTGTAACATTCTCTGAATTCCATATAAACATTTATCAGGACATGTTTTTACTATAGTTTTAAAAATTGTACTTACTTATTTACATTGTACAGCTCCCAAATTGACTACTAGACTATACAAGCAAATTGAGGACAGAAACCCTGATATACCTTCTTACCTTGTTATCCCCAGCTTAATCAGGGTCAAACGAGTTCAGCAATAGCTAAGTGAATAGTTTTGAAACTTTAGATGATGATTTACACTATGTATATGACTGGCATTCATTCCTTCATTCATAAATAAAGCTCAGACATTGGCCTGAAGTACTTCATTAAGAGGTAGTTAAGTGTAGAGTGACAAGTTACAAGACAGTGACAAATGACTGTGTGTGATACCATACTATTTATAATATCATCATAATATCATTTATAATATCAAAAGTAGCTTAACTTTTGACTCATCAGAAAACCTTCAGGGTTAAAACCCTAAAACTTTCAGGGTTGTACATACAATCCAAGTAATTTCCCTATCGGGTATTTACACAAAGAAAATGAAAACACAAATTCAATGTTTATTGAAGCATTTTTTTTTTTTTTTGGTAATTTCTGCATCCAATGTGGGGCTTGAACTCATGACCCTGAGATCAAGACTTGCGTGTTCTACCAACTGAGCCAGACAAGCACCCCTACTGCAGCCATTACTTACATCAGCCAAGATATGGAACCAATTTAAGTGCCTAACAATAGATAAATAAAGAAGATATGGTATATATACATAATGGAATATCACTCAGCCATAAAAAAGAATGAGATCTTGCCGTTTGTGACAACATGGATGGACCTGGAGGATATCATGCTAAGTGAAGTAAGTCAGAAAGACAAATACCATATGATTTCATTTAGATGTGGAATCTAAAAAATAAATAGACAAACAAAATACAGAAACAGACTCATAAATACAGAGAACAAACTGGTGGTTGGCAGGGGGATCAGGGCTGAGGGGATAGGTGAAATAAGTGAAGGGGATTAAGAGATACAAACTTTATAAAATAAATGTCATGGGACACCTGACTGGCTCAGTTGGTGGAGCATGTGACTCTTGATCTTGGGGTCATGAATTCAAACCCCATTCTGGGCATGGAGCTACCTAAAATAAATAAATTAATTATAAAAATGTCACCAAATGAAAAGTATAGCACAGGAAAGAGAATCAATAACATTGTAATAACTTTGAAGGATGACAGGTGATTAACTACACTTACTGTGGTAAGCATTGCATAATGTATAGAATTGTTAAATCACTATGTTGCATAACTGAAAATAATAGAGCATTGTATTTCAACTACACTTCAATAATAAAAGTTAAAGAAACAAAAACAAAACAACTTCCAGGGTTGTAGAACACACTATTATGAGCCAGTTCAATAAATAATCTACAATTTGTTTAGGGTGGTCCCAAAGAAGCATACTTATGAAAAACTAAATATTTTCAGAAATTCTAGGTAACTCTTAAAACTACTCAAATGTAGGCAACATTATAGAAATATAAAATGAAACAGAAAATGTTTCCAGAATACTGGCTTAGTCTTCCTTTCAGCTACGGAGATTAGTCATATTTGTCTTTTTTGAATTTGTCTGCTTATGAATCTAATTTCCATAGTGATTTTAACACATTTAGAATTTGATACAAATATAACCTCTTCATGTTTTTATCTCAGTACTTTGTTTTCTCCTTTCCTGAATTTGTTTTTTCACTTTCTTTGTTTTGTTTACTATTAGTCAAAATCTCTTCTGAAGCAGATGTCCCATATATTCAAGTGTCAATTTATTAAATTTAAAGGATGGACTGTCCCAAAAGGTTTGGTCTTTAACATCTTGAATTCTCAACGTGTATATTTGCGGGATCTATCTACACTTTGGTGGTAGAACAACTTACGTGATATTTACTAATAATTGGTAGGAATATTCTCCCTCCATAAACCTTAATTTTTAGATTTGTCCTGAACAGTTTTACATCCTAATTTCTTCCAAGTGAATTTTAAAATCATTTTACCAAGCTAGTCTGCCTCTCATTAAAAAAAAGTTGAAGGGGCTCCTAGGTGGCTCAGATAGTTGTGTTGGACTCTTGATTTAGGCTCAGCATCAGGATCTCATGGTTCATGGGATTGAGCCCTGCATTGGGCTCTGCACTGACAGAGTGAGACTTCTTGGGATTCTCTCTTTTCCCCCTCTCTCTGCCCCTTACCCATCTTTATCTGCCCCATTACCCATCATTATTAACCCTACCCATTCATACTCCCCTCCTCAAGATAAATAAACATTAAAAAAAAAGTTGAAATATTTTATGGGACCATATTAATTTATGGGTAAATCTAGGGAGAAGTTAAATTTTGGGCTTTTCTATCAAGGAATAAGAAATGTTTCTCTTTAATATTTCTTCTGCTTCTTTCTAGAGTTTTAAAGTTTTCATAATATAGGTTTTGTACATTTGGGTTGAATTTATGCCTATGCTTTTATTTAACTATTGCGAATGAAATTTTATTTAATTATATTTTATAACTTGTTAAAGCATAGATTATTGTGTTATAGACTGAATTGTGTCCCTTGCAAGATTCACAGGTTGAAGCCCTAACCCCAAAATGACTGCTTGGAGACAGTTTTTATGGAGGTAATTAAGGCTAAATAAGGTCATAAGGATGGGGCTCTAATCCAATAGGATTGGTGTCCTTATAAGAAAAGGAAGAGACACCAGGGGTCTCTTCCCTGGTGAGACAGACGAATGGGCATGTGAGGACACAGTGAAAAGGTGGTCATCTGCAAGTGGAGGACAGAGGTCTCACCAGAAACCAACTCTGCTGGCACCTTGGGACTTCCAGCCTCTAGAATTGTGAGAAAATAAATTTCTGTTTCTTAAGTCTTCCAGTTTGTGGTATTTTGTTGTGGCAGCCCTAGCACACTAGGATAGGCTGCAAAGTCAAATGTCTACAGGAACCAGACAAGTAAACCTGCAAATGCCAGAGTTGGGGCAGGGGATGAGCGGTGTTGGGAAATCAGAAATGGTGGGGTTGGTGGAGGCAGAGATAAGGCCTCAGCAGAGAAAACAAACTTTATGTAAGAAGATACATAATTCTAACAAGACATAACATCCTATAGTGTTTATCTAGCTCTTATCCTTACCTCTGTAAAGTCTTCAGGTAAAGGTGAACCATCACAGTCTGTATCTTCTGCTCTCCCTTCAGATAACTTCCCATTGGTTTTCAATGAACCTGGGGAAGAAATAAGTGGGCCAAGAGAAATTAAAATGCTTCCTAGAGGCCTCCTTCTTGCACTCCTTAGTGTACCAACTTATTCATTCTGGTTCATCTACCTGGAACACTGACATCTCCTGCTGCATTATTTTGGTTTAAAAGATTCTGGGCTTCCTCATCCACGACATCCAGCAGAGACTGAATAACTTCAGCTTCTTGAGGATCATCATAAATATCATCTTCTTGTACATTAGATTCTTGAAAAACAGTAATTTTACATGAGATTTTACTTTGAAAATATTGATTTGAGAAAGAGACGCTACATCAGGTCTTTCAAATTTCAAGCATCTACTTCGAAAGGCAGCCATGATTGGAAAAGCGGTTAGACTCATGCAAACCAGCCATTTCTAGTTCTAGCACTCCTCTGGCTGCTGTGACAGAAGATCACACAAATGTAGCTTAAAAAGAACAAACCAAAATCTATGTCTGTGAATAAATCTTTCCATGAGACATCAAGAATTTAATGCTTATTTTCCTAAATTGATTCCAAATTACTAATTCATGAAAGAAACTCAAGAAGTTAGGTTACAAAAATTAAGGATGTAATAGGGTAGCCCATACATGTCCAAGAAAAAATTTCTAATTAGGTTACCTGTGAATTGCTGCTTCCAAGGAATGTAAGAAACACTACCAAACAAAACCAGCTATCTTTTTAATCATCTAAAAATATTTTTAATATTAGGATACAGGCACATTTGCACAGTAATGCAATGAACAATAATTAATTTTACATTGTTCTTTTATTTCTTTGAACAACAATCTTTTCTTGTTACACTATAGAAACATGTAAGCCCAATACCTAATATTTCTTTATTACCTGAACTATTAGGACATTTAGAGTAATTGGATGACTGATTTGGAAAAACTACCTTTGGAGAGAATCAAGTCTGCTGATCCCTTCATCTGATAAGTAGAGCATTTTCCTTCAGGGCACAAAACTTCAATTATTTCTTCCCCATTAACCTAAAGTATGAAACCAGAGCAAATCATTAGTTTACTATTTTGCTAACCTCCAGGATTAGGGAGGGACTGTAGATTGCCCCATCGTGTCCTTCTCTCCCTCTTTCTTTGTACATAATCCATTTGATATCTCTCCATGATAGATGAATGTTTCTAGGAAACATCAGCACAATGGAATGTACAAAGAGAATGGGACTTTCCATCACCAAAAACCTCTGGAAACAGCAGATAATACAACATCAAATCAGTATTTCTATTCTAAGAATTCTCACAGTGTTTACTAATATAAATTTTGAGTTGCCAAGAGTCTATTATGTAGTATTTCCTAAGCTTATTTGAGTGCAGAAATCTCTTTTTTGAGGCATATTTTATGAGACTTGTCTTCCTTTAAATCTTTTCTAAAAGTTTTATAGGATTACTAAACTAATAAGTTGGGGGAAAGGGAAAAAATCTTTTAAGTATTTGTGAAGCTGTGACTTGGACATAAACTCTAGTTTCACATCCTGGTCAACTGTTGGATATAAAGATTTTTAAGTCTAGTCTAAATCTCATCTCAATTTAAGAAGAATAACAATGGATTCATAACTACAAATTACTTATTGAACAGAATTTAACTTTCTAACTCAATGGTAAATTGTGAATACTTCATAGTACATGGCCTATTGAAAGAAAAATGATTTGGGTAAAATGCAAAATTAAATGGTTAGGATAAAATGAAATAATTTTATACAAATAAAAGGTGGTTTGCTCCAAAGATTTTACTCTTTTTATCAAGATAAAAAGTAGAAATGATAGACGCAATAGAATTATTTCTTCATAAATAGTGGTTACACAATGTCCAATTTTACTGGATTGTGAAACTCCAATCTTCATGAGAAATTCATAGCACAGACATTAGCATCAAGGACAGAGTATTGCTTGAGAGACTTCCTGAAAGACTTTAACTCCAACAAAAAATGTTTGCAACCATGAATAACCAAGGTCCTAGCTTCTGAGTGTTTTATGTTAACTTAAAAAGAAATTCTCCCCTTCTCCCTTTCAACAACATGCTGATATTTAAAAAGAAAATAAGCACCATACAACAGGACTAACACTAGAAATACATGAAAATCCAGGTGTTCCAGCTCTGTGTAACTGTAGACCTTATGAATAAACAGGGAATAGTGGGTCTTGCTTTCTCTCAATCCACAAACATACCAAGACCAAGGCATTTTTATTTCTGTGCCCCAAACATTTCTGCCTAATAATTCTTCTATTGCAATATCTTTTAAAGACTTGCTGGGCCAGTGAGATGAAAGGCATGGAATTTTGGCCTTCTGGTCACTGAATTTTCCTTCTATGCTAAATCCAGCTTTTGTCCAGATTTTGCTGAGATGACGGGATTTTCAGATTACTAGGAGAGCAATGCCTCAGCTCTGGAGCTTATGTGGAAAGGCATTCAAACAGTGGGGCTCAGACTGTATGGGATGTGTGTGGGATTAAACAATTCCACAAAGTGGATATCCAGCTGGGATCGTTTTAGAATGTTCATTACATGCCAAAAGAAAATCATAAAAAGAAATGTTAGCCAAACGAATGGGCATACACATAGCCTCAAAGAGAAAGCTTGAAGTGGAATTCAGCTATGTATTAAAGTAGCTTTGCTAATTCACCTCCAGATTTTTCTTTGTGAATCTTAAATGATTTAGGTTCTTACATTTTATTATGAGGTAAAGCATTTTCCATGTCCTTCTAAAAGCAAGTATGTCTATTTCTTTTGTCAGTACTGTTTTTCCTTACTAGCAGTAGAGCATTGTCATTTGAGGGTCACTGTTGACCAATATTAACTCAAAGGACCAATTCTACTCTTAATTATGTATGTTCTTCTCTTCTGGGTATCTAACACACAACCAAAAGAACTGTGAACTTTCATAAAAAGATCTAAGTATTGAAGCTATCCATTTAAGAGATTAGCTTATATAAGAGCTGAATATGTGCCAAATGATGTAGGGTTGCTCATGTAGGACCTTTACATTGTGTGCTTTATTCAGCAAGGTCTATTTAGTTCCCTAAAATATATTCCTTACATCAGTACATGTTTCTAAAAAAGGCAAGTATTTAAATGCGAAATCAGTTTGGTTCAAGACACAAACAAGCTGGTTATTTAGCTAAGGCAGTATGATAGGAAGAAGGTAGCCTTTTCCTTACCTTGGAGGATGAATTACTAGGAGTGAGGGCAGGCTTGTGGCAAGGCTCCGCAGTGTGGTGACCTGAAAGGAACAACACAGAGAGTAAGAGAAGAGCCAGTTGGAACCAAAATAGGGACATCAAAACAGTGAAAGAAAACCCACACTTCTGTGCATGTTCTTATTTTCATTAGTGCACTAAAAGAGGTCATATTGCAAAATGATTTAAAACCAGCTACACAAAATCAAATATTATTAGAAAAGGGTTTATCCCAAGGAAAAAGCTAATTTCTTGAAAGAAAATACTATAGTCTGCACAAAAGCTCAGTTCGGTCTGGATGGTTCTAGTATCAGACACTGAATGTAAATTCTCTCAACTGAATGGGAGAGGCATCACAGGTGCTGATCTACACTAACTTCACTATTTAAGGAAAGAGTGCGCCATTCATATCATTTCATAACGGCTATCAATTTAACACAGTAAAGTAAGTTACGGATACAACTAAACAGAACTTTTAATATATGTCTAAACCAAATGTTACTTTTAACTCTTAGCCACCAGTACAAAGATTCAATACATATTACATTAAAAATGTAATACATATTACAGTTAAAAATCATATTTAAAAATAATTTGATTCATCAAATTATATCTTTAAGAGACTTTGAAACATATAGCAGAGTTTGGAAAAGTTAAAAAAGAAAAGAACAGAAAAGAAAAAAAATGTACCGATCTGTGTACTCAAGGACTTCTATTTGAAAATGACCTAAAAATAATTCCACCTCGAAAGATGAAGGTTGACATGAAATTTTTAGACATGAATTTCTGTAATTATGTGGATGATGTTATTACAAAGAGTCAAGAATGTTTTTTAATATTATTTCCAGGAGGTATAAAACATTATCAACCTTCCAAGAAAAGTACTGAAAAAGCATACCAGTAATAAACTACTAGTTCAAAAAGTCATATTGGAATAGTTCAGAACATCATAGCTTATTATTTGTACTGTCTCCCTCCTGTTCCCCTAATTGCCCTTCACCTTGTCTCTAAGCAACCACTAATCTACTTTCGGTCACTATGATTTCCATCTTCTTTAATTTTGAATAAATGGAATAATACAGTATAAACTCTTTTCTGTCTGACTTCTTTCACTCAGCTGTCTTATTTGGAGGGGTTATTTTGGTTATTTTGATTAGGTTGCTATGAGTACCAGACCATTTTTATTACTGAATAGTACTGTTGTTTGGATATTTTGCAATTGGTTTCTTCATTCAGCAGTTTTTGGACATTTGAGTGGTTTTTGATTTTGGCTTTCACAAAGGAAGCTGCTAAAACATTCATGTACAGGTTTTTGTGTATGGATATATGCTTTCTTTTCTCTTGGGTAAACAAAAAGGAGTGGAATGGCTGGATCATATGGGAGGCACATGCTGAACTTTTAAAAGAAATTGTCTGTTTTATAAAATGGTTGTACCATTTTATATTCCCATCACTATAAGAGAGTCCCTATTATTGATACTGATTTTCAGAACTCATAAAGGATCAGTTCTAAGGGAGTCAAGTGAGAGAACCCCATAAAGACAGTTCACTAGGCAGTTTCTACAAGGTGGGCAGGGCTTAGCTCTCTTTAGCTCTGAAACTACAAATAGGCAACAAGTAACTACCCGTAAGTCACTAGAAAAATGCTCTCCTGACTGTTCTGTGAGATAGTCCCTCTCTAACGTGAACTGGAACTATTAGAGAGAAGCTGAGATCCCTAAGGCATTCAAGAAAACTGGCGAGGAGGGGAACAAATGTACTTTAGTGTTTTGAAGATAAACTACAACTGTAGTAGTGAGATTCTTTTGGTAGATGTTACTGCCTGATAACCTAAAAGTTTAGTTATGTATGAAGTACTGAATTCACATTTCAAATACATTAATTTCAACCACATTCCCACGTCTATCATTCTTATCATGGGCATCAGAAGCTACGTTTACTGAGCCTGATTATGTGAATGAGAGCATGGAATCAGAAACCCCAGGTTTAAATTCTTGCTCTCCCATTTATTAACTCTGTGAGTTTGGGTAAGTTATCAAACTTCTCTGTGTCTCAGTTTCTCCTTCTATAAACGGAGGATAATAGTAACACTATTCTCACAGGGTTGTTTTGAGGACTCATGCACTTAGAAGAATGCTTATTCTGAAGAATAAGCATTAAATTTATGTTAGCAGGGGTCGCGACCACTAATACTACAATTTCTTTTATTATGCTAGAATGCAAGACAGATACTTTGTGTATTCATTACCATGCTCCCAATGCCCAGACCAATGCCTGGCACAGAGAAGAGATTCAATAACTGAATAAATTACTATGTGACAATCATTATGATAAGCATTTCACATATTATTATTGTATTTATGCTTCATTATAACCTTATAAGATAGATAGTACTAACATTTTTATTTTACTAATAGGAAATAGAAGCTTGGATACAGATCAAGTAACTTCCTAAGGGCACACAGAACTTATAAACTCAGGTCTATCTGGCTGTAAATCCCATGGTCCATGCTGCTCAACTATTTCCTATTAAGCACTGAATTTTAGAGATGCTTTTATTTAAATGTGATTTTTTGCACTTAGAGAGATCCTGAAAAGCACTCTGGAAGGGTGATAAAAACACTGTAGTGATAGTCTCCAATTTTGCTTTTGGGAAAAAAAAAATAGTTATCTCTGCATAACTACTTGTGTCACAAAATGAATGTATCCTTACCGTTGGCTTTGGTTGACTGTGGGGTTGCAAGAGTGTGCCTCTTGGAACTGGGGATCACTGGATGGCCATCTCTGTGTTATAGAAAAAAGAAAAGGCAATTCCAAATTATTTAAGATGTTTGTTTAAATACCCTTCAAACCACCTGGTAACTATTGAGCCACAAGAATTTTATTCTAGATAGGCTTCAGGGGGTCTAGGCACCCGGAAGCTGTAGACAAAATATTTATCAGTTTTCATCTACCTCTTTTCTAGAGGGAGATATTCTTGACCCAAAAAAGATTAAGAATCATTTCTTTACATAATTTTTATCTGGGTTTAGGATTAACACATTACTGTATTTCCCCTCATTTAAAACACTTGTAATATTCATGATCTAATAACTTAGTTCACTGTCATTCAGGTGATGGTTCAAAGATAACTTAGGAATTATAGATGACTAAGTTTTGTATATCTGAAACCCTTGATACATGCTTTTAAAAAAGTTATTTAAAGTGAAAATCTAGACAACATACATACAATGGATTATATACACATGTACGTTATATACACATATACATTATATATACATATATACAATATACATTATATATATATACATATATACATATATATATATGTTTTTTTTTTTTTAAGGATTATAAGAAGGATAGTACCACCCAATGTGAAAAACTGTTAAAAAGACATCACCTTGGAAACAGAGGACTGGTATGCAATCTTAACACTGCTAGTACTTGAGAGAAAAGAGAGGTTGCCTAAAGTATATAGTGCTGGGAGAAGCAATTTACCATGGGCCCTACACATCCTACATATTTTTCCTGGGTACCCCAGAAATGAAAGGCCCTGACTGCTTTTTATATGGGCCAGTTCTCAAGGCTATGTTTGTGATGAGCAAGCTTGAGGGATGAGGAAAACTCTTTCTCCAAATAAAAAGCATGTTTTCTTACAGGCTGCCATGAAGGGGAGGGTTCCTCTTCTTCTCATGGTATTTCTCTCTGGTACTACAACCCACTGCATGTGCAGGAATCCACTAGGCCACATGTGTCATCTTCAGGAGACTTAGAAGATGTGTGGAACTTGTCCCAATACCATGCCATTGTTGCTTGTGGTTACCAAAAAAGTATTTTGTTTCTGACCCAGGAGTTTCATACCTTCTACCAGCATCCAAGAAACAATAACAGGCTGGCTTATTAGCTTGCAAGTTGGGTAAGACCACAGACCCTGTACAGTTCTTGACATACAGACAATTACCACAAATATATACCTCTCTGTTATTGCTGGCTGTGGGCTTCAAAGAGGGTAGATATATATAGTAATGGAGAGAGCTGGAAGAAGAATGAAGGGGAAAGTAATTGTGACTAGCACCACTATATCTGTTGTGACTAAAGTGAAGAGAAAAGCAGAAGGGCAAAAGAAAGTGATTTTAGAGCTAGCATGAAGGGTACTCTGCTAGTTTTGAGGCAAAAAAATTAGCTGGATCTATGGTTCACAGAGATGTTAATTTTCACAAAAATATTTTCCAGATTGAACACTTTCCTCTTCCACTCATTAACATTCAGCTACACCTATGAAAATAAATGTATTCCAATCTAATTTTTAGAAATATATGAGGTAGGGGGGCTTGGATGGCTCAGTAGGTTAAACGTCTGGCTTTTGATTTTGGTTCAGATCATCATCTTGGAGTTCATGGGATTGAGCCCCGTGTCGGGCTCCACACTAACAATGTTAGTCTGGAGCCTGCTTGGGATTCTCTCTCTCTCAAAATAAATAAGTAAACTTAAAAAAAAAAAAAAAAAGAAATATATGAGGGAAACAGACTAGGGATTATATTCAAAGAAAAAAAGTACACAATCAAATTTAAAGGTTTAGAAGGAACAAATGTTTATGATCAAATGATTTAATTATACTTTCTATACTTTTAAAGACATACTATGTAAAACTCACCATGTATCACAGACATAAATGTAACATAAATGTGTAATTTAGAAAGTCTGGCTGTATGTACATTACGGTAGGCAGAATAATGGCCCCACAAAGGTGGCTACATTCTAATCCACCAAACCTGTGAATATGTTACCTTATTGGGTAAAAGGGATTGTAAAGATGTAAGTTAAGGATCTAAAGATGAGGAGATTATCTTGGGTGGGCCCAATGTAATCACAGAAGTCCTTATAAATGAATGAGGAAGGGAGGAAAGAGAGTCAGAGAAAGAGATGTGACAACATAAGTAGAGTGTTATGCCTGCTGGCTTTGAGGATGGAAGGGAAGCTCTGGAAGGTGGAAAAGGCAAGGAAATGGATTTTCTCCTGTAACCTCTTAAAGAAGGAATGCAACCCTGATAACATCTTGATCTTAGCCAACTGAAATCCATTTTGGATTTTGGATCTTTTTTTTTTTTTTTTTCATTTTGGATTTCTGACCTCCAGAACTATTAATAAACTTATCATTTATGCCACTATATTTGTAGTAATTTGAAACTAATGCATACATTTTTTTTCAATTTATTTCTATTATTAAGTGAAGGAAAAGTTGCCATTAGCATTTCTTATAATGTGAAATTGTCATGAGGTATGGTGAAAGTAACAATTCTATGCCTCATTGGCTGTAGACATGACGTTTGGGCAGAACTGACTCTGTTCCAGCTCTGGGAATGGGCCAGGACTGGCCTAGGCCAATTGATATATTCTTATTTCTTTGTCTCAATTCAAGGGATAGCCTTAATTTAGGTCTAAGGCAATCAACAGACAGTCCTTGCTTTACCATGGTTATTGGTAAGAATTGTTAGAAGATTGCTCTGGACGGTGCCATGTGTTAAGTGACAAAGCCACTTAACAATCATGAAGGAAACACATGAAGGAAACAAAACTCACAAAAGAGAGTAATTGAAAACAGCAAAAAATGGAGCCATAGCCTGCATCAAATTTCACCTGATGACCACCTCATCTTTCCACTTTTAAATCCTATAAACTAGTAAGTTCCCTTTATTGTTTAAACCACTGTTGAGTTGTATTTTCTTTTACTTGCAATTGAAAACATCCTGACAAATGTGGTAACCACCCTATTATCAACTGCAAATATGTATCCAAACACTAATCCACTTAAAGTGCTCTTGGAATCTCCTATTAAGAAGTCTGTTCTTGGGGCGCCTGGGTGGCGCAGTCGGTTAAGCGTCCGACTTCAGCCAGGTCATGATCTCGCGGTCCGTGAGTTCGAGCCCCGCGTCAGGCTCTGGGCTGATGGCTCGGAGCCTGGAGCCTGTTTCCGATTCTGTGTCTCCCTCTCCTTCTGCCCCTCCCCCATTCATGCTCTGTCTCTCTCTGTCCCAAAAATAAAAAAAAAAACAAACAAACAACAACAACAACAACAACAAAAACGTTGAAGAAGTCTGTTCTAGCTTTATAAACTGCCAGTTTAGTCTGTGAGTTACTAATTCAGGAATATCTTTTTAAGATAACGTAAGTGTGATCAACAGCCTGAAACATGAGCAAACACACAAATCCCACAAGTATTGCAGAGTACCTTGTTGCTTTCAGCACCACCGAAGGAAGGGACATGTCTAATGTTCTCTTAGCTTCTTCCAAGGTCATTCCTTGTGTGCTGACACCGTTCACATAGTGGATGATGTCCAATAGCTGGAGATTACCCTCAACGGCTGCAACTGACCTCGGATTGATATCACTAATATATATCACTTGATGAAGGCTGTCATGACCTCCAGATAAGGAAAAACCTTCAGGGAATAGAAAATATTGGTTTTCCTTAGTCTTAAGAGTACTTACTTTTAACCTAGCCAACAAAATCACACTGCACACAGCCTGAATGTGCATTACCCAACTCCTCTTTGTTGCATGTTAATATAATGTCAGGTAGCAAATGAGGCAGCACTGGCATCCTGGGTAATTCTAGAACTCGTCCTAGGACTAATCTGACTGTCTTGGGTGCAGCTCGGAGCAGATTCACTGCATCTGTGTGAGTCATGTTTGTCACATCTGTGTCATTAACCTACAAAAATGAGAAAGAGGCAAAATAGATTACAGTTTTGGAAAGAGAAGTTGCCATGAAAATACAGCAATCTCCCTAGCTCTACCTTGGCCAGGAAGAGAATGGTCTCTAATTTATTGCTAATTCCCTTTACTATGGAAATCATAAGTACAATGAGCAAGTAATTACATGTGAAATAATAATGTAAAATATCTAACAAATGCATCATTATTTTGCTAATATAGGAAATTTATCCTCATGGTAATTTAAGAAACTTTCTGTCCCTAAGACTCAAGACAGCTTATGTAATGCTTTAAGTAAGAGTAGAGCAACTCTCAAACTAAAAAGGGCACTTTCAGCATTCCCTAAACTGTTAACTATACAAAGGCCTTTATTTTTAAGAGGTGGAGAAGGAAAACATAAACCAAACAAAGAAATGGAGTGTTATATTAACTCAACCTTCTTGTTCTTCCTTCTGCAGCCCTGACTTGGTCTCTGGTCACATTTGCATAAATCCATTCTTTAATGTCTCACCTTTATGAGCCGGTCCCCAGGTCTTAGCCTTCCATCGCTTTTGGCTGGATCTTGAATGACATCATGAACATAACAACCAATACTCTGATTGCCTTTGGTTACTGTAAAGCCCAGGCTTCCTTTTTCTGATTTAATTAAGGTAATGAGGAGTTCTACTTCCTAGGGAAGAAAACAGCGACTCTTTAGGTTGTCTATTTTTGCCCATTGACAAACAGAGATGACTATTATTTCTACTGAATAGCAGAGGAGGAAATCAAACCTTAAAAGATTACTGATCTTAGCCAAGTGAAGCTAGGTCTATCCAATTCTAGATAGAATGTATCCCCATCTAAGAGTTGGGTTTAGAAACAACACTATGTGTTTGTCTAAAGATGGCTGAGACAAAACTTACTGATGCTTCAATTTTTGTATTTTCAAGGTAAACAAGGACACATGAATGGTTATACTTTGATGATCCTTTGATATATATTTTGAGGGGAAGGTGTAGGAAAATTCTTCATCTATTTCTGAGCAATTAAGATAGATGTCAAGAGCCACAAAAGAAAAGGTTTTCTTGTAAAAACATGAAGCCCTTAGGTGATTAGATATTACAACTTCATTTAGTTGTACAAAAATTTTTTTTTTAAAGATTTTGACTGAGGGGTGCCTGGGTAGCTCAGTCAGTTGAGCATCCGATTCTTAATTTCGGCTTAGGTCGTGATCCCAGGGTTGTCGGATCAAGCCTTGTGTTGGGCTCCATGCTGACTCTGGAACCTGCTTGAGATTCTCTCTCTCTCTCTCTCTGTCCTTCTGCCCCTCTCCCCTGCCTATGCTTTCTCTCTCTCTCTCTCTCAAATTAAAAAAAAAAAAAGATTTTGAATGAGATATGAAGGTTGCTTATAGTTTACAGGGGTAATGACACACTTCTAAAGGAAATATTGCAAAGATTTTTTTCTCTTTTTGAAAAGATTATTTTCTATTGCTGAGAATGAAACTGAAGATGTATATGTCTCACACACACACACACACACACGCACACACACACACACACACACACACACACTCTTCTAGGCAAACCAAGTATCTGAAGAGATTAACTCCAAAATGTTTATGATTTTTAGGTGGTGAGATTATCAGTGGTTTCAGTATTTTTTAAATCTGTTTTTTTTTAATTTTCCAATGATAAATATTTATTACTTGGATAATAAAAACAATATTGAAAAAGGCTGACTTTCAATCAATGTAAAGGATATTATTCTTGGAGATTTGGCTTCCAAACTGAATTTAAAGATTCAGAAGTTATAGGGTTATTTGTACAATGTAAAGGATTCCATTTGGGCATATACAAAAAAGTGTGGAAGAGAAAAACTTACATTCAAATTTGATTAAAAATTAAATAGGCAACTCATCAGGATTCGGGAAATAGTAGATACTGTATTAGGTACTCTACCTATATTTCTTTTAATCCTCATCACAGTCCTAGGAGGTTACTAGCCCCATTTTATAGCCAGAACTACTAAGGCTCAGGTGAATGAAGTAATTCCACAGGCATCTGCCAAATTATAGCAAGTCAGTGGTAGCGTCAGGATTTATATCCAGGTCTTTTTGTCTTTTCCCCTGATTCTCGGCAGAGAAACACAGCAGATATGTTATCTACTTACTGGACCTGGATATGAACCTACTCAAAAAGACAGCCTTTTCCCTAAAGGGAAGCTTTGTGTAACTACATCTTAACTGACAAAACATGGAATTTGTTTTTTATGTTTATTTATTTTGAGAGAGAGAGAGAGATTGCGTGTGTGAAGGTGTGAGTGGAGGAAGAGCAGACAGAATCCCACGCAGGCTCCATACCATCAGTGCAGAGACTTTCGTGGGGCTTAAACTCATAAACAATGAGATCATGACATGAGATCATAAGTTCATGACATGACATGAGTTCACGACATGAGTTCATGAAATCAACTCTTAACCAACTGAGCCATCCAGGTGCCCCAGAATTTTCTTAGTACAGAGGAAACAACTCACCAGCTCAAAGTCTTCAAGGTGGTTTTCTAAGTCATTTTTCAAAGATGTCAAGCTTTCTTGTCTAGTTGGTTCAGAAATGTGATGCATATGATATTTATCCATTGAATTAGTGGAAGCAGATTCTGATTGGGGTTGATAGCTCTGCCCAAGAGTCATGTCTAGTGGTACAGGGGAAGGAGGATTGCTACAGAGAGAAAGAAGCAAGACTATTTTCAAATACATTTCAATGTCAATACAGTAAGTATTGACACATATTCAGGCGGTTAACAATAAACAATACAGTAAGTAAGACACATATTCATGTCTGCTTATGATTGCATTCCTAGCTAATTTTTGCCTAACTCTGGACTATGAATTTATTTCATGTCTGCTAGATGCTAACAATACCAGTTTTTATTCTCTGTCCACATTCTTTTTTTTTTTTTAATGTTTATTTATCTTTGAGACAGAGAGAGAGAGAGAGAGAGAGAGAGAGAGCGAGCGAGCGCACAAACAGGGGAAGAGCAGGGAGAGAGGGAGACACAGAATCCAAAGCACACAGAGTCCACCATGGGGCTCGAACTCAAGAACTGTGAGATCATGACCTGAACCAAAGTCGGACACTTAACCGACTGAATCACCCAGGTGCCCCTGTCCAGATTTTATTTTGAAGCTCTTCAAGCTGCATAAATTAGTAAAACAGGTTAAATAAATAGACTTTCGATTCCTAGTCATTAACTAAAGGCTGAAGCCAATATTCTCAGAAGCCTAATGTGTGTTTCAACATAATAAGAAAGAGAAGAAATAGAAAAAGAATATAAGTCTTATTCCTGTGGTTATTTTGGATGATCCAAGGGGGGGAAATTCCCCCCCAAAACACCAAAAGAACTTGAACAAGTATGGTTGTACCTAGATATACACAAAGATGTAACCAAACAGTAAAACGTATGAATAATTGTTAGAGGTACAGATGTAGTCTTTTCCTTTTTTTTGCCTCTATGCTTACCTTTTGCAAACTGTCTCCTCCCCACCAATCACTTCTCTTTATATTAGTACTCCCTATTCTCCTACCCCATCAGTATCAAAATAGGTCTGTTCTCTTTCTTGTAAGTAATATGAATTACGGTGAAATGCAAACAACTTTCCCAATTACTAGTAAATATACTCAAGAGAGCAGCAAGTCTCAGGTTGAACGGCTAGAGAGCTTACAGTTTTGCTAACTAAAACTGTCAGTCACAGTAACTGGATATCCAATACAGTCATCATCTGCCTGATCATTGTGAAGTTCACACAGACATATTTCATTCTTAGAGAAACGTATGTTGCTGCTCCTGTCACAAACAAGAAGCAGTTGCTTTGAGTGCTACACATAATAGTGACAATACCTGTCATCAAGTTCTGGTTTATTAGGCGTTTTCTGAGGATAGTAAAACATGGTACAGATGGTGTCTTCTTGATTGTTAGATGCTTCATGTTGGCTTTGTGCCTGTGATACCATGTTGCTCAGAGTCTGATGCAAAGCTGAACTCCAACTCATATTTGGTATCTTTGCTGGAGCTTTTACTAAGTCGTCTTCTCCACTCCCACTGCTGTCACTGTAACTGTCTCTCCTGGATGTACATTGTTTCTTGTTTTTGTCATATGTTTCATTTTCATCTGAGCTGGTGCCTTGCTCCACACATGCTGCTTGAGAAGAGTCTTTACTGTTGTTTGGGAGAACTTGTGCTGGAGAGTGCAATGGGGTCTGTAATGGACACATTTAAAGAGATCGGGATGTGACAACTTATATTAACGCTAGAACACTTAATTGAAAAGGAACATACTGAACAGCAGCACTTTATATTAAAATATTCAATTATTTTCTGATAATAAAGGTAACCTATGCTCATTACACAGAAAAATCATATATAAATATATGTGAAAATAACAACTAATATCATATGACTTATACTTTACATCAGAATTATATATTATATCTTACTTTTTTTTTTTTAAGATTTTATTTTTAAGTAGGGGGGAGCCAAGATGGTGGAACAGCATGGAAGATTTTATTTTTAAGTAATCACTATACCCAGTGTGGGTCTCAGATTCACAACCCTGAGATCAAGACTCACATGCTCCACTAACTG
This sequence comes from Felis catus, assembly GCF_018350175.1. Classification (NCBI taxonomy): domain Eukaryota; kingdom Metazoa; phylum Chordata; class Mammalia; order Carnivora; family Felidae; genus Felis; species Felis catus. The sequence goes on from NC_058371.1 coordinate 133,715,476, forward strand.
AGCCAGCTAGGCACCCCTGTAGCCTACTTTGAAATTTAGGTTTCGATCATAAGTTTTTTCTGAGGTCCTTAAATATGCTTTGAAAAAAACTGCATAAAACTATGTAATGATCCCACAGATGGCTATACCTTTTATTTATTTCAGAATTCTTTTATTTTATAGAGTTGTTTCTAACTTTCTGCTACAATAGAAATCTAGAGCTTTTTTGTATGTACATTTTCACCTGAGTTTCTCATTATTTCCTTATACTTTTCTATATAATAGTCAGTACATAGGATGCTTTGAAAGGCCTTGCTAACTATTTCCAGATTGCTTTCTACAAAGATTGTATCAATTTATATACTCATTAAGAGGAGAGTTCTACTCAGTTCTTCCTATCTGGTGCCAAAAATCAATGTAGTCTGATAAAATGCTGTTTATAATACACCTTACAGAAATCATATTTTCCTATTAATATCCTACAACTACCCCTCTCCCGGACATAAAGACCAAAGTTTCTGGGGCCAGACACTACTGCCTTTCATACCCAGAGGTCATGTTTATTGGTAATGGAACACACTATAAAGTAGACAGGACAAAAGTTGTCCTTCTTCAATTATATTAATATTATTATCCATCTATGTATGGATTCCTACCTATCAGCATGTAATTTATAAATAACCATCAAAATAGATTTTGGATCCTTTAGCTACTCCTTGACATAAGAAAGGGAAATGGACAAACATATTGCTTGCTCTGTGATTTCTAGTATTAAAAATAAGGGCAAAAACTCTCAAATAAATTTTATTTATGTATTTATTTGTTTAAAGTTTATTTATTTATTTTGAGAGAGAGCGAGCGAGCACAAGTGGGGGGAGGGGCAGACACAGACAGGGAGAGAGAGAGAATCCCAAGCAGGCTTCACACTGTCAGTGCAGAGCCTAATGCAGGGCTCAAACCCACAAACTGCAAGATCATGACCTGAGCCGAAGTTGGACGCCCAAAGGACTGAGTCACCCAGGCTCCCCTCAAATCGTTTTTATTATTTAAACTAGCTCAGAATGAGAATTATGCTTCCCAGTTTGGTTCAATGAAGAAATGGACAAAAGGGCTTTGTAACCATTGTTGTATTTTATTTTTAATTTATTTACTTTTTAAATTTAGATTTATTTATTTATTTTGAGAGAGAGAGAGAGGCAGAGTGTGTGAGCAGGGGAGGGGAGACAGACGGAGAGAGCACAAGCAGGCTCTGCAGAGCCCAATGCGGGGCTCGGACCCATGAACGCATGAGATCATGACCTGAGCCAAAATCAAGAGTCAGATGCTTAACCAACTGATCCACCCAGGCACCCCTGTGACCATGATTTGAAATCTTTTCCTATTTATGCTTAGAAAACAAACTCCTAAAATCCTAGAACTTTATAAGTGGAAAGGAGAGAAGAGAAAGTGAATTGAATTACTTTATATTACATATGCAGAATGCACTCGGAGGTCACGTGACACACCCAACATACTCCTAGTTAAAGAATAAAGTAGATGAAACCCAGGAGATCAATCAGTGACAAAACCATGACAGCTGAATTAATCACTCAATTGCCATTCTATAAAAATATAAATTAATTTTTCATAGTTCTCACCAAAAGAGCAGGGTCAATTTCTGGTAGCACACCAGGTGAAGGTCTACATAGAAGCAAGGATACTTCTGGGGATGTTCCCCGGAGAGCAGAGATGACTTCCTAGGGGTACCACGAATGACAAATGAAGATACAGTTAAGATAGCACTATGAAATCATAATAATGAAAGGCTAATCCATCTCATTATTAAAAGTATTACATTCACCACCTGGGGGCTCACCTGCTGAGATAGTCCTTTCAAAGAGGCTCCATTCACTTTTAGGATAACATCTCCCACTTCAATTTTTCCACTTTCTGCTGCTGGCTGTCCAGGAAAGAGCTTTTTAACTCTTACTATGCTGGCATTCATTTGTTCAGGAATAAGACTGTCTTCTCGAGAAAAACTGAATCCTAGGCCTGAGCTGTTTTTAAACAATTTAACCTCAAATGTATTCTCTGGAGAAGAAAAGACATTAAAAAAAATTAAATATTCTTATCGTGCTGTGTACACATATGCACATACAAACGTATGTGCTTTCAGACACATTGTAAAAAGCCCATCTTCTCAGAATATTTACAGCTTTACAGGCACTTACTGCACTTTTATTCTATATTCGAATCCTATTTCACACTCTCTATCATTAAAAAAACTTAATAAACTAAGCTGCATGAACTAAGCTACTTGAACAGAAGAGAGGGTTTTGATATCTGAGTTCTGAAAATACAATTATGCTTTAATCCCATGTGTTTTCTTTTTTTTTTTTTTTTAATTTTTTTTTTTTCAAAGTTTTTTATTTATTTTTGGGACAGAGAGAGACAGAGCATGAACGGGGGAGGGGCAGAGAGAGAGGGAGACACAGAATCGGAAACAGGCTCCAGGCTCCGAGCCATCAGCCCAGAGCCTGACGCGGGGCTCGAACTCACGGACCGCGAGATCGTGACCTGGTTGAAGTCGGACGCTTAACCGACTGCGCCACCCAGGCGCCCCAATCCCATGTGTTTTCAAAGATTATAGAATAACATTAAAAAAAAGAGAAAAATCTGGGGAAGGGTAAGAATGAGGGAAGTTTGGGGACACAATGGGAGAAAGATGGTAAGAAGAGTGAAGCAAATGTTAGAGAAGGGTAGGGGAAAGTAAGCTGACATTCCAGTGTTTCAGTGAGGTATAATTTAATCCAGTAAATTGATATGGCATTATAAACAAATTTCAATCAACAAAAGAAGTTGAAAGAACAATAACCAGAAAAGAATGAAGTAACATATTTAAGGAAGGAGTGATGGAAGAAATAAACAATACAAGGCAGTATAAAGAGGTAAAGTAGGTATGCTAATTTTATTTTCATAATCAGATAAAATAATACAGGCTGGGCTATTTTTTCTCCTTATTTTTGCGAGTATTTCTGAGGCACTAAACATTTGGTAATCAAATAAGGATTTAAAATAAAAGGCAAAACAATGGCTATATACCACCATCAGCATTCATAAAGTAAAGGACATTTATGCCCCTTAAAATGAGATAGATGGAAATCTCAGAATAAAGGGTATTTCTGTATTATGAACACTTAGCTTTATGAAAAGCTCAGTACTACCTCATTCTTAATTTTCTTATTTTTTAAAAACTTTTATTTATGTACTTTGAGAACAAGAGCGGGTGAGGAGCAGAGAGAGAGGTAGAGAGAATCCCAGACAGACTCTGCAGGGCTCGAACTCCTGAACTGTGAGATCATGACTTGAGCTAAGATCAAGAGCCAGATGCTTAACGGACTGAGCCACACAGGTGCCCCTATTCTTAATTTCTTATTTTACTAGCAAGTAGCAGTATGTCCAAGAGCTTGCAAAGTTTGTAAGAAAGATCATGATCTGGGAACTATGAGGTGAATTTCTACCTAGGGTTAGCTTGACAAGTCCACAGAATTAAACAAAAATATAGAAAATGTTACAAGTCAAGGTTTCATATGAGTTTGAAGCCATTGTCAGCAATTATTTATAGTTATTTTTTTCCTTGAAAATTTCATTTGAATTTTATAACTATTCAAAGGACTATTAAGTGACCAAAAGTTGTTTCATGGATGACTTCATTACCTGAGGTCTTTCAGACTTTAAGAGGTGCATATATATGTCCTTAAAAAAAAAATGGTATAGTGGTCCATCAGATTATTTATACTTGACAAGAGTAATTAGAGGGACTCAGGCATGAATTATATGATCCAACATACAAAAATCAAATTTTGAATAAGTCAAGAATAAGTTAAAGGTGAGATGACAGTCTCCCAAGGCCTGACCTTCGGTGACAAAGCTGTAGTCTTTGACATGAGTCATTTTCTTCATCTTTTCTGGGGCTTGACCTTGGGCATCTGGATCTGGAAAGGTGCACTGTGGGGTGATGGGGACATGTTCTTTGGATGCTGGAGATTGTCCTTTTTCTAATAACAGATGAACCACCTGGACAAATGGAATAGCATTTCATTAACTAAGAAGAATTATAAGAAAGTAGGTAAATTTTGGGGACTTTATATGGTTCATCTTATAAAATCATTTAAAGTAACTTGTCCACCAAAATATAGATGGAGAGAAAAAAACAAACAAACAAAAAAACCCACCAAAAACATAGAGGGAGGGGAAAAAACAAAAACAAAAAACAAAGCAAGGGATTGAAAATTTCACAATCAAGTTTTTCTTATTTTCTGTATAAAAAATAATTAAAAAGAAAAATCTCTCTTATAGAAATAACATAAACATGTTATAAGAAATTTGGGCACTAGAATAAAAACACCATTATACTATAATACATAGACCATTATAAATAATTTGGTAAACTTTAGAAAATAATTCAGCTTTGGGCTGAAAAATGACTAGAAGTGAAAATCACTAGATGTTTGTCCTTGTTGACAAAAAGTTTAAAAAAAATGCAAACTCCACCCTTCCTCCCGTCAGATCTGGTAATATTATGGCTAAATGTGATATAGAAAGTCAAGTTCCCTCAGTGAAAAACCTCTTGCAATAATACCTGCTAGAACGTTTACATGAATCAGGCTTGGTTTCTTGACTAATAAATTTGGAGATCTTAGTGAGACAGATATTATTCACAAATTATTTATGTTCTTGTAAGCTATCTTAAGTGGTTGGTATAATGAGCTATTTATTACCTGTCCTGTATTTCTCAGTGTTTCCACAGCTTGCTTATGGGTAGCTCCTTCCAGACTAACTCCGTTAACAGCAAGAACACGATCACCTATAAATTAGGCAGCAATTTTGAGAAAAGTAGATGATAAAATAAAGATTCTATATGCTTTCTAATATCTTGTGGTCTTGTTTTGTATTAATTTAAGGAGAGACTCAGACAAATTCTGGACAAAATTCTGTCACAGAGTTTCTTTAATATGTGTTTACTTTCTTTCCTAATTTTATGACTAATCTTAAATACAATTTAGAAGAAGATATTGTATATATTATAAAGTCAATTTATTTATTTATTTATTTTATTTAAAAAAATTTTTTTTAACGTTTATTTATTTTTGAGACAGAGAGAGACAAAGCATGAACGGGGCAGGGGCAGAGAGAGAGGGAGACACAGAATTGGAAGCAGGCTCCAGGCTCCGAGCCGTCAGCCCAGAGCCCAACGCGGGGCTCAAACTCACGGACTCACGGACCGTGAGATCGTGACCTGAGCTGAAGTCGGACGCTTAACCAACTGAGCCACCAAGGCGCCCCTATAAAGTCAATTTAAAAAAACTGACTATAAATGTAGAGAGATTGGAGGGCACTAACCTAGTTAGCTGTTATTAAAAATGTAGATACCAGTGTTTTTACAAAAGCACTATTCGTTTCTCATTTTCTGGCAATTTGCTTCTCAGAAAGTACAAAACGTGAACTGAAACACTGTCAAGATATTTTCCGATACTAGAGATTAGGCTGGAAAGAAGAGTTTTGGAATGACATCAAGGAGTTTTTTTTAATGCTTTAGTCTTAAAAAAATTGCATGTGTTCTTCTATTATGAATATTTAAAGGTCTTTATGAATTTCCTAATTTCTACTTTATTTGTTGAAATGATGATCTTATATGCAATTCCTGTACACACACACTCTACCTTTGTGAATTCTACCATCGGACTCGGCTGCTCCCTTGGGAATAACAGCTTTCACATAAATGCCACCATGTCTGACGCTGGTATTCACACCCCCCTAAATGGAAAAAGACAAGTAAAATAACATTTTGTAATATGAGAAATTTCACACTCCATCTTTCAAATCTGAGACCTAGAAAGCGTTCAATCCATCAGCCAAAGCAGCAGTACCACATCAGCACATGCAATTAATTCGAAACCCAAGAATATTTCTAGCCAAGTTTTCCAAATGTAAAGCAGTTACATTTTAGAAAAACTCTTTACTCAGAAAACAACATGTCAGATCTTGACTGTATGAAGAATTGCTCTCCCTTTGTAAGTCTATACCATGAGTTATGAGCAAGCAGGAAGCAAAATCCATCTATGCAAAATTAGTAGAAGATGACTGTCTGAAAAAAACAGCAAATAGAATAATTTGCTTCAGATCATATCTGCTAAACTGAAACTTGCAAATCTCATGAGTCAGGAAAAACATTTTTTTTTTTTCATTTTGAAAGGTTTTGGTAGGTAAGTTTTGTTATAATGTAGGTGAGATCTAATGAGTATATTCTCCATCTTTTGTGGATATACAGCTTTTCTTTCCCTACACAACAGAAAGATAATAAAATTCTAAAGAAGTTAAGGACAAGAGGTAAAGGATTATGATATTTTTAAAAGTGCTAGAACATTAGGTTTTTTTTTTTTGACCTCTGTATATTAATAGTGCTGTTTCTACCATGTTTCTAAATGGCTTTTCCTACCTGACAATACCCTTCAACTGTCATAAATGATAATGTTACACTTTAGAATTAATACAAGTCTCAAGCATTTTCACCAAATAGCCTATGCTCATATTTTAACTACCTTAAAAGTACATATATTCCTTGGGAACCTCTAATTTTAATATACTAATCACATTTACAAATTAAGATATATTATGGAGAGAAAGGGCATATAAATATACATTAGAATTTATTTATCATGTGGGTTAAAATGTATTATTCCATGCTTATGCAGAAGTGTCAAATGTATGCAAAACATACTTATTAATTTTATGTTTTCTAAGTCTTGTATTCAGATTAAACATTATGAAATGTAAGGGGTTTGAGTAGATAGACTTGTCTAATTTCTTTTAAATCACAGGAAAAAGTGCCTAGCACAAAAGTTATTTTTTAAAAAGTTTTAAGATATAATTCAATTTTTAATTTTGGAAATATTTGACAGGTTTCCCTTTCGAAGCAAAATAAATTAATAAATTGGCATACAATAGGTTGCTGGAAATAGAGAAGAGAAAACATTTGAAAACCTTGTCAAACAGTACCGTGACACTTATCCCCAAGCTGTTATCATTTTTAGCCAGTTCAACCTCAAAGACATCTCCAGGTTTAGGAGGTGATGAAGGAAAAGTTTTATAATTCATTTTGTTGGATGTATTCATTGAGGAGGAGGATTCCTTAACAAAGAAAAACAAACAAAAGGATTTCTTGTTAGAGTCAGAATGAATTACTACTGGAAGATCAATATGTGTTTTTTTAGAAAAATTAAGAAAAAGCAAGATATTAAAGGATAGAGTAAATTCAAAGATCATGAGGGCTGGAAGACATCTTAGAGATCATTTAATCCAATGCCTTCATATTTTATGGTTAAGGATATTGAGGTCTAGACATTAAAGGTCTTCCTTCAGGTCAAACAGCTAGATAAGGCAGAGGGAATCCCAGAACCCAGTTCAAACCTAGCTTTTACATAATCCTTGTCCAATGCTTTTTATGCTCCTGAATGTAGAAAGTGTTTCTATTTCCTTTAAAAATCAATATATATCAAAGCAGCAGCTTTTAACTTGGACCTCTAAGATGAGTAGGCTTCATGTTTACTTTGCTTATATTTACAAATCCAATATAAACAATATCTAAGACCCATTTCTAAGGGCATTACCCTCTTGTGAGGAATGTTGGTTCCTCCATGAACAAAGAGCTTATGGGTCTTTTCTGAATCCGCTTGTGAATGTGAGTTTAAATTTATGTCATTTCTAGGAAATGAGCAATTTTGTATGTTGTTGTTCTTATTATTTTTGTACATTCAGAACTTCAGAAGAATTCAGACTATCAACAGTAAAGTCAACTGCCCATTATGTGAGCTATTTAAGAACAGAATTTTCAGATATTAAATTCTCTTATTAATAGAAACGTTAAATATGCAAGATATAAATGACTTGTAAAAAATAATCATAACCTGATTATTCATTCCTTTCTGTTATCAGGCAGCAAGTTCCCAGAATAATAGCCATTTTAGAGTTAGTATTCAAAGCTGTTAATTTGTCAGAAAGTTAGTATCAAATGCAACAGCAGTTAGTTAGTAACATAATATATACACAATTCCTCCTTTCCAGACTAATAAAAGCAGTTTAGAGTAGATTATCCTGCTCCGTATATATTTGCTATTGTTTGCTTTATTAAATGAAAAAAACAAACACACACAAAAACAAAAAAAACAGAGATTTAAATTAAACTATGCCTTTTTTGGTGTTTGATGATCCTGAGTGCTCGAATAAGTAGCTTCATCCATGTCTGAATCTCCACGGTCAGAGTAATCTGTTGCATCAGAAATGCCTGGGTTTTTAGTCTTGTTTCCATTACTGTCAGCGGAAGCCCTCTTTTTCTCAGTGGTTTTGGATATCACAGAAGGGGAAGGGCTGCCGTGCTGTGATTCCTGCCAGGTTCGGTCACCCGCAGGGCTGGCAAAGAAACCATTGACCTGGCTCTGGGACAAGCTGGCACTCTCAGTCCTGGAATCCTGAGAACTCAGGCTTCCTTCGCGCAGGCCCCCAGACTGCCCACAAGAGCTCTCTGAGATGTGCCTTGGGGTACCATGTGGCCAGTGGTGATCCTCAGAAGAATCTACAGTACTGTCTTGCATGTAGGAAGGTTTCTTCAGGTAGTTTTTCATGCCATTGGCAATGTGCACAGGAGTAGAAGGCACTAGAAGTCAAAAATCCATGAAGGAGAGTAACAGGTTAGTGACACACGTCTGGGCTTACATACTTGCAGAGCGTTTCTTAATGATTGTGGGAGAATTTTACACAGGATAACATATCCACAACACCTGATCCAGGGCCTGGAACCAAAATAAGGACCCCAAAAGTGTAGCAGGTGCTTTGTGATTCCTTTGTCCCCTCTTTTGGTCATTCCTGCTGCATCTCCTATAAAAATGCATATCCCCTTTGTCTTAACTTTTTATTTCCATTCTCCAAGACCTACTTCAAATGAGTCTCCTCTGTGAAGACTTTTTTGATTCCCTAACTAAAATTAATTTGAATCACCCAAACTCTTTAATCCTTATTTAATGGTTATTTATTTATTTATTTTATATTGTCCTCCCAGATTGCATTTTTTGGACTCCAAATAATTATAAAGGCAACTCCAAATTCATTACATATATATATATATATATATATATATATATATATATATATATATATATATATTTCTTATCAAAAACCACTTAAAGTGTATCTAAGTAAGACACAAATCATAGATTTGTATAAAAAATTACAGACGCAAATTTATAAGAAATTGAAAGTTTTATGTAGCATGTGAAACCAAGGAAAATTTAAAAGAATGAGCAACTGGAAAAGGAATATTTGCAAAAATAACAAAAAATAATCAAAGGGTTAATATTCCTAATATGCAAAGAGTTTCTAAAAGGTAGTAAGAAAGAGATTTAAAACCCCTATGCAACAAGGGTGTGATGTGTAGACTGGAAATTCATTTTTTTGGTTAACATTTATTCAATTTTGAGAGACAGAGACAGAGTTGGGGGCGCAGGGCAGAGAGAGAGGGAGACACAGAATCTGAAGCAGACTCCAGGCTCTCAGCTATTAGCACAGAGCCTGACATGGGACTTGAACCCATGAACTGTGAGATCGTGACCTGAACTGAAGTTGGATGCTTAACCGACTGCGCCAACCAGGTGCCCCTGTAGACTGGAAATTCAGAGTAAAATACAAATAATAAATATATAAAGCAACATTCTCATTGTTGCTCAAGGATATGCAACTTAATGCAGTTTTCTACCTGTATGGCTGACAAAAATGAGAATGACTGATAATCTCTCATACCACTGATGGTGTGAGAAGAGCCCTGTCACATCTACTTGGCTAAATATACATAGATAAAACTTGGGCAAATTGATAGCACTCTGTCAAAAATTTAAATGTGCATACTAAATACACTTTTAGGTATATAACCTCTAGAAATACGTACATTTTCCAACGGTGTATATACAAGTATATTTGTTGAAGCAACATTTATAAAAGGATTATAGCTAACCTAGATGTACAACAGAAAAACATTAAAATTTAATATACCCATGACACGAAATGTAATGCCATATGAAAAAGGTGTATATTCATGGATGTTCAGAATATACAGTGTGCAAGTGACAAATTGATATTTAGATTATAAAAAATAATTGGATTTTTAGTTAAAAAAATGTGTGTGTGTCTGTGTGTGGACATGCATACAGGTACTACTTTTTTTTAATAATGTGTGTATAATATACAGAAAGTGACATAGACACCAAACAGTTTCCCTAGAAAATGGAGTAAGGAGACTTTTTACTTCATAGATTTCTGTATAAATTGGATTTATTTTAACAAACTAGTATGTATTCTATAACTTTAAAAAATTAGCAAACATAAAGAAAAATAAAACTTCCTTTTTGGTGGTTGATACTTGAGAGGGATAGTCTAAGATACATACCAGCAATGTTCTACCTTCTTTGAGTTTTATTTTAAGTTACACTACAGTGGTGGGAAGAGTAATCTAGCTTTCTGAAGAAACTGTTTCACAGAACTATATTTTAACATTATGCTTTTAACTTTTATTGAGAATGAATAGTAAAAAATAACCACATGAAAGTCTGCTGGAAAAAAAAGCTTCATTGATCTCTACACGAGGTAAAGTTTCTCTGCTAAATGCTCTCTTGGCACCTTGGAACTCCTTCCTAATGTTTATCATACTTACAATGAAACATTTGTTTGCTTAGTTCAATATTTCAATATTTGTCTCCCCTGATAAAGTGTAAGTCTCATGAGGGTAGAGTGTCTGTGTCTTGCACACCACAGGCATTCAATAAATATTTGTTGAGGGGTGCCTGGATGGCTCAGTAGGTTACGTGTCTGACCTCAGCTCAGGTCATGATCTCACGTTCGTGAGTTTGACAGCTCAGAGCCTGGAGTCTGCTTTGGATTCTGTGTCCGTCTCTCTCTGCCCCTCCCCTGCTCATGCTCTATCTCTGTCTCTCAGAAGTAAATAAACATAAAAAATAAATAAATAAATATTTGTTGAACAAATGAGTGAATTTTCTATAAAATATCTATTGAAAAGAAAATTAAGATGTGAATCCCTTAGGGGCGCCTGGGTGGCGCAGTCGGTTAAGCGTCCGACTTCAGCCAGGTCACGATCTCGCGGTCCGTGAGTTCGAGCCCCGCGTCAGGCTCTGGGCTGATGGCTCAGAGCCTGGAGCCTGTTTCCGATTCTGTGTCTCCCTCTCTCTCTGCCCCTCCCCCGTTCATGCTCTGTCTCTCTCTGTCCCAAAAATAAATAAACGTTGAAAAAAAAAAATTAAAAAAAAAAAAAAAAGATGTGAATCCCTTAGAGCTTTAAATATTTAGAGGAAAAATAAGCTTCTTCTGAATCATATGCTTCTTTTGCTAAAACATGGTGAGTAAAAGAACCCAATGTTTGTTTTGTTTTGTTTGATTTGGTTTGGTTTTGGGTGCTTGAAACTCAGAAGTATGCTACAACATTTTCAAATGCCATCATCTTCCTTTGCCTAAGATGACTAGACTACAATTAGATTATAAGGCTCTTCTGGGCAGTGATGGTGTTTTCTATCTGTTGTGTTTGTTCTATCTGTTGAAAATATTACTTATATACGTACATATATATATATATATATATATATATATATATATACATATATATACACACACACATACACTATATACATACAAAGTATTTAGTGAATATAAGAAACCATAGTCAAAATAACTCATCTGTACAAAATGTAAGAAATTTTTATGTCACAACACTGTACAAAATGTTTTTTCTATTTTATCATAATTGTCTGAAATTATGCCTAAAATTCACTATCTAAACTTGTTTCTCAGCTAATATTTAATTATTCTTTTACATATTTCTCAGTATCTTTGGGATGAAGGTAACTTGCACATAATTAGCACTTCAATGTTTTTGAAAAATACCATTAATAATGACACCTAGGTGTGCCTGGGTGGCTCAGTTGGTTAAGCATTGACTCTTGATTTCAGCTAAGGTCATAATATCACCGTTTGTGAGCTCCAGCCCCTCCTCTGGCTCTGTGCTCTCTCTCCCTCTCTCTTTCTCCCTCCTCCTCCCCAAGTCATGCACACACACACACACACACACACACACACTCTCTCTCTCTCTCTCTCAAAATAAATGAATAAACTTAAAAAAGAAATAATGACACCTAAAATTCACATTTAAGTGCCTAATAGGTACCAGGCAATATGCTAATTCTTTACATGTATTATCTCATTTAATTTTCAAAATCTGTAAGATAGGCACTCCTATGTTCACCATTTGATATATGAGTATAGTGAGGCTTACCATGTTAAGTGATTTACTCAAGGTACACGGTGTTAAGCGGCAGAAACAGAGTCTGAGCCTAGACTTTGGAGCCATTCCCACTGTCCGGCATGTACTATATGTGTTTCTGTGTTTCTGTGTTCCTTCCTTCCTTCCTTCCTTCCTTCCTTCCTTCCTTCCTTCCTTCCTTCCTTCCTTCCTTCCTTCCCTGTTTCTTTCTCTCTCTTCCTTCCTTCCTTTCTTCCTCTCTCTCTTTCTTCCTTCCTTTCTTCTTTTTTTTTAAAAAAATTTAAGTTTATTTATTTTGAGAGACAGAGAAAGAGAGGGTAGGCAGAGAGAGAATCCCAAGCAGGCTCTGCAGCATTAGCACAGAGCCTGACGTGGGGCCTGAACCCACAAACTGTGAGATCATGACCTGAGCCAAAATCAAGAGCCAGATGCTTACCCGACTGAGCCACCCAGGTGCCCCTAGTATGTGTGCTTCTTTCACAAACGCTGCCTCACCACTTGAGTCTCCTAGCAACTCTCTGCAAGGTAGACAAGGAGAGCCAAGATCACTGTCTCCTTAAAGAAAGAAAAACCACCATGGCTCAAACTCAAGTCATTCAATCTTTTTTTTTTTTTTTTTAAATTTTTTTTTTTTCAACATTTATTTATTTTTTGGGACAGAGAGAGACAGAGCATGAACGGGGCAGGGGCAGAGAGAGAGGGAGACACAGAATCGGAAACAGGCTCCAGGCTCTGAGCCATCAGCCCAGAGCCCGACGCGGGGCTCGAACTCACGGACCGCGAGATCGTGACCTGGCTGAAGTCGGATGCTTAACCGACTGCACCACCCAGGCGCCCCTCAAGTCATCCAATCTTCATTAAGTGCCCTTTCTCCTGCAACTTGCTAATGGCAGAAATTAAGAGACAAAATGACAAGGTCTTGTTTTTAAATTTCTAATGTTTTTGTCTTTTTACTTTATATAATCTTGTTCAGGGTGGGACTTCATAGATAACTATTATACAATTATATGAATTAGACAACGATAAAGAATTTTATTTCTGATTTGGCCTAAGACATTTACTTAAGTGACATCAATTTTGCACAACAAATCCATTTTTATGCATATATTACTAAAGATGAATGAGATAGGAAACCTTGGAAGTGATGAATGAAAGGTTACACTAATGCATAATATTAAAACAAACTAGAACTACATACATCAAATTTTCAGAAAGGAAATAAGGAACTTAAATCCAATGTATTAGGCCATGATAGTGAAGTTCTTGTGAAAAGTGAAACAGAACACACAGCTAAGAAACATCTACAGCATTACCTTTGGGTATCTTTTCTTTTGGCTGAGAGATAACAAGTGTCACATCTTCAGGTGCATTTTGCAAAATTTCAATTGCGGCATGATGGCTGACCCCCTCCAGACTCACACTATTCACAGATATCAAACGGTCTCCTGTAAAAATAGACAATCCAATATTTTCAAAACTAAAGAGAAATTCATGCTAAGTCTTAGAAATGTCGCTGCCCCCTTCTTTATTTTTGTTTTGCCTGAGTTCCACTTTGGTCATCTGTGCAAATTCATGCCTGTCAGTTAAGTACATAAGAAATTATCTAATATGTAAAGTACCTGGCTTTAAGCATCCATCCAAGTCAGCTGGTCCTCCAGGGGTAATTGAACTAATAAATACACCTAGATCCAGTCTTCCCATCTTCTCCCCACCAATAATTTGAAATCCTGTGAAATAGCACATTGAAAAAAGAGTTTCACGATATTGGTGTTTTCAGTGATTAATAATCAGTCTGTCCAATACACAGAAGTGTAGAGATTCTCATATCAAATATAATAAATAGGTAACACATGTGAAATAGGACTGTTAAGTTTGGTGGAAGATTTGCTTGTGAACATTTCATCTTTCACATTTCCTGACCAGGTGGGTGGGGTGGAGGGGCTGTGGGTAGACAACCGGTGCTCAATGAGAGTGCTTTGCTATATAGATAGACCTTTTCTCTTTGATTCTTACAAACCTTTAAGAATCTTACAGTGACTTACCTAAGCCATACTTTGCATCTTTTTTCAGGTTCACCAAGGTGATCTCCCTTTCTGGTGAAGATACCATGCTCCATCTTTTGTGTAGAACATCTATTGGAAAAGTATAGTGTTAAGATACACATAACATGCTCAGGCACTAAGACTGTCTGCTTGTTCCAACTTAAATGTTAACATTTAACAGATTTAATAGATTACTTGGTCACTTTAATATTGTATTTCAGGTATGATTTGATATTTTGATCTTCTTCTATTTTGATATGATTTATAGTTTACGAAAGGACTGATACTATCACCACATGGTTCAATATGTGATTAGCCTGCCACTGATATCACATTTATTCCTCATAAATGATTGCCTGTGAAATAAGTATATTACAGTTACAAATGAGTAAATAAATCTCAAGGGTTTAAATGATTTGAACAGGTTTACTCTGCTAGTACAGGCGAGAGCTGAACCTTAAACTCAGGTTTTCTGACACTGTTCCTGTTATATCACAGTTGACTTTCTGCATTTGACAGTGCTCACTATGGTAAGGATTTTCAACTAATAAGTGGTTCACATTTTTATTTATAATGAATAAAATATTCATGGTAAGTTGTATGGTAAAGCAGCAACAAGAAGAAAATGGATTTACTTCTTTTTTAAAGCTTATTTATTTTTGAGAGACAGAATGAGAGAACGAGCAGAGGAGGGGCAGAGAGAGAGTGGAACAGAGGATCCGAAGTGGGCTCTTCTAGGAGAGGAGAGAGCCTGACCACAGCAGAGAGCCTGATGTGGGGCTCAAACTCATGAACCGTGAGATCATGACTCGAGCTGAAGTCAGAAGCTTAACCAACTGAGTCACCCAGGCACCCCTGGATTTACTTTTTAAAATCCTGTTAATAATGACTCGGCTAGCACATTTACGTTCTCAAAGGATTTTCATTTATTTCTTATTTGTGAAGCAATCTCATGAATTGAATTAGGTAAATAAATTTTAAATCATTGTTTTGAAGATGAGGAATAGTTCATGACTTGTTCAACATTACAAGTTAATATTACTCTCAGCAAAATGCCTTCAGTCAGTACTTGATAAATGCTGGTTAAATAAATTGAGGGAATGTTAGCATCAGAACTAGAATTTACTTTTTCTTACTTCCAATGAGGGCTTTATTTACTTATTTTTTTGAGTAGGTTGATCATTCACAAATATCACCTAAATTAAGCCAATAAACATGCTACTTAATTGTCTGTTAATAAAATTACCTCATTTACTTAACAGTCTGAACATTTGAAATTGCGTGCATGCACACAAACACACCACTTTCTCTAGCTCTTCCTGTTATGGGCTGAATTTTACCCCACCCCCAAATTTATATGTTGAACTCCTAAGTCCCTGTACCCCAGGACTTAACTGTGTTTGTTAAATTAAGAAAAAAATTAATGTGAAGTCCTAATCCAGTATGACTGGTGTCCTCATAAGAGGAAATTTGAATACTGACATGCGCACCCAGAGGGAAGACCATGTGAGGACAGAGGGAGAAGCCGGCCACTTACAAGCTAAGGAGAAAGAGAGGTCTCAGAAGTCAATGCTGCCAACACCTTGATCTCAGACTTCTAGCCTCCAGAACGGTGAGAAATGAATTTCTGTTGCTTTAGCCACCCAGTCTGTGAGACCTTGTCTTAGCAGCTCTAGCAAATTAATACACCTTTTTAACGTCAATTATAATTTGTTAGTTCAAAATGGTTTGTGTGTGATGTGGTGGTAGATGAAAACAACACACTCAGAAAGATATTTTTGTAAGCTAAACCCTCCAACTCATCTCTGCATGGTTCTTATACACATTGAAGCTTTTTGAAAATTACAGATTATTTGCCAACATATGAATATCTATGGATTTGAGATTATATGAATGTTATAAAATAAGTAGTAACTTTTTACACAACATGGATTAATGCTTAAATGATGCAAATGTGATACTTCATGTTCTAGAAATAAGGCACTTTAGGGGCGCCTAGGTGGCGCAGTTGGTTAAGCGTCCGACTTCAGCCAGGTCACGATCTCGCGGTCCGTGAGTTCGAGCCCCGCGTCGGGCTCTGGGCTGATGGCTCAGAGCCTGGAGCCTGTTTCTGATTCTGTGTCTCCCTCTCTCTCTGCCCCTCCCCCGTTCATGCTCTGTCTCTCTCTGTCCCAAAAGTAAATAAACGTTGAAAAAAAATTAAAAAAAAAAAAAAAGAAATAAGGCACTTTAATATCATAAGGAATAACAGCAATCATTTGCTCTCTGGAGTAAATTAACTTTATCCCTTAAACACCAAGCATTGATGTAAGTTTGCTAGCGCTCTGTAGTATACAAGTTCCTATTTCACTGTTTCTTTTTCACTAAAACTTAGTTATAGTCAATAAGAGTAGTAATTCAGTATTTCTAATTAATTTATAAGATTCCAAAAAAAAATTCCTTTGACAATGGTGTGAAGAGCCTTTATATTAGGTGTGTATATAAACATATGTGTAAGATATAAAGATATATGTATATTTATATATATATACACATACATATATAAGCATAAAGTACATGAATTAGTTAATGCCTAGCTTAATATGATCATCTAAGTACCCAAAATACTTTTATCCTAAAATAGACAAGTATCCTAATTTTCAGTTAGAGCCAAATACAAACCACAACAGAACAAAATCCATAAAATAAAATAAACACGAGAATAAGGTCAGGTTAGGTATTAAATGTAAACTTTTGTCATCATTGTAAAGACAAAGTCCATTTACTTTATGTAAATTGTTTTTGCATTCAATTATAAAACCGATCAATATTCTTAATGTTCCTAAGGGTATCTGTTAGAAGACAAACGTATTGATTCAAAGAATAAAAGTGCCATTTTCTTTTCCAATGTATGTACTAACAAGATAGGTTATTTATATTATTTATTTGACTAATAAGTGTGTGTGTGTGTGTGTGTGTGTGTGTGTGTGTGTGTGTGTGTGTAAAGATATTTCCCAGGTAAACATTAATAGAATACACACACACACACAAAATAAATGTGTATTATTGTTTTACATATTTATCTCCCTAACTAGAAGAAACAGATTAAGCTCTCTGTATTCAAAGATTCACCAGTGGGATGTGAGTAATCATTCATTTGATTATTTCATCCTTAAAATGTTGACTGAACAACTTTCCTGTCAAAGTCTCTCACTAGGCAATTTGGGAAAATAAAACAAGATTTTATTTATGAAAGCTGCTGCATAGTAAGTGTGAGCTGAATCAGATCAGGCTGTAAGAGCAAAGATCTAGCCTAACTGACACATAGAAATGTCAACACTGTCAGTGAAATTACACATTACAAAGGCATGAATCAAGCTTCTAAGAGAGGAGAGGCTTCTTCCTGCCAGAAATAAAGACGACTTCAAGGAAATGGGGTAGGATTTTAATAAGTAGATTATGGCGCTGGTTATATAGCAACACAAGGAATTAGCAAAAGCTGAGATGGAAAGAAGGCAGAAAGGGTCCTGGAGAAATGTCATTGATCAGTCTGCCTAGAGTACAAGATTTGAGTAGGGTGGAGATAAGTATTTTTTTGGAAAGGCAAGCTTTGCTAGCCCACTCTTTTTTAGCAGGGATGTCCTTCATCCGGCCCCTCATCCCACCCCACTGATATAAAGTAACTTACTAATGTGAGGAACAGAAAGAAGGAAGGATGGTGTGCTGCTGCATGTTACTAGACAATACCGTGAACATGCCCAGTTTCTATTTGTATTCTACATGCCTTCTATTCATATAGATGCTCAAATACTTTTCCACTGGTTTAACAAAAAAGATGGAAGAGGAAGTATCTGAAATATATAGTACATGACAACTCAAGTTAACTGAAAAGATATTTACAGAGTTCAATGAGGACTGAATAGAATTTATGAGTTTGAAAGTAAGGCAGCTAGATATTTCAAGACATTTCTACTTCTTCTTTTTTTATTTGAGAGAGAGAGCAAATGGGATAGAAGGGCAGAGGGAAAGAGGGAATCTTAAGCAGCCTCACAGAGCTCCATGTGGGGCTTGATTCCAGGATCTTGGGATCATGACCTGAGCTGAAATCAAGAGTTGGATGCTCAACTGACTGAGCCAGGCAGGCATCCCACAAGTACGAAGACATTTCTTGGTTATTGGTATTATTATATAAAACAAGCTTTAATATTGGAGAAATACATATTTTTAAGTCCTTAAAATAATTTTCTTTTCCCATTAGTATACTCTATGACCACAGCAAATTCTACAAATATTTTAAAGTTAAAAAGAGGCTCAACTCAAAATTTCCACTTCCTTAAATAATGGATGCTTGTGTCATTCCCAATGTTTACCTGGGAAATTTCTTTAGAATGATTGATAAATGTAAAATTTAGGAAGAAAAATGTATACCTTCTCTCCATCGTATCTGTTCCACTGCTGCCTTTCTCATCTCTCTTAAGGTTCACGTGGACATAGTCCCCTCAAATAACTTTACATATTAACGATAGGTATATCTATGAGTAAACGAAATTTCCCAGGACGAGCATATTTCTGATAAGGCCAAGGTCACATAATCAATCTAAGTATGAGCCAACAAACTTTTTTTTTGCAAGAAAAACTGATTTTGTTGGTTATAGATAAAGACCCTTGTCAAATATCAAGCAGTTCCATGCCACTGATTCTGTGAGGAACTGGACTGTATGTAGAGGAGACTCTGGATAAATCCATCACTCACTCTAGAGAAAAAGATGCATTTCAAATCCTGGGGATGATGAATCTGTAGCACATTATTGGTATAAAAACAAAGACAGGTATTTTTCATTATTATCCTACCTAATATACTAACTGCCTCAGTGGTAGGGTAAGGAGGATAATAATGGCAATTTTGGTGTTTTATTTCTGTAAATTTGGGGCCATATAACATCTCTGGGACTTATTCAACTCAACCCACAGGATGTAAAGGCTTGGTTTGAATATACTATAAAGTTCCTTTCAGTCTCAACTTTATTTTTTTCTTCTGTTAATTCCTGTTATCTGTTGAATTCTTTTGTGAGCACTTTGGGCTTCAATTTTATTATAATTTTCAACTTTGTATGTATTCTAATTAAGACTTAGGTAGAAAAATCTAGCATTAGCATTACATTCTTCCTTGACATCTGACTAAACAAAGTGGGTTTTAAAATCTGTTTGTATAACATTTTATTCCTTGGAATTGAGATTGATTAGAAGGGCAATAATCAGTCCTAATATTGGGTTAAAAAGCTTATTTCAGTGTCTGTACCAAGTTACTCTACACTTGAATGACCTACTTTACCTGAATTTTTTGTTTTTTTTTTTTGCATTTATTTGAGAGAGCGAGAGCGAGAGCGAGAGAGAGAGAGTGTGTGTGTGTATGTGTGTGTGTGTGTGGGGGGGTGGGTGAGGAGCAAGTGGGGGAGGGGCAGAGGGAGAGGGAGAAAGAATCTTAAGCAAGCTCCTCGCCCAGCTCCACCCCCATGCAGGACTCCAAATGAGATCATGACTGGAGATGAAATCAAGAGTCGGATGCTTAACCGACTAAGTCACCCAGGTACCCTTTGCATGTTGTTTGTAAGAGTCCAGTGTTTGACCCCATTTTTGTGGTTTGGATAGGAAGGAAGGTAACAAGTTAAAACTTGCTTTTCAATTATATGGGAATTCTGACTTATAGTAAAACAAGAAACACTGAAAACCAATTTTACATAATTCTTGCATCAGTTCTATATTTTCTTGTTTGGTTTTTACTCTCTTGGGAAGAAATAGAAGAAGTCTGTGTTTTCAAAGATTAACTTTTTTTTTTTCTGAAATCACAATTAATCAGAGGATTGTAATCCTTCCCATATATCTGTTTGATATGATTCGAAGGCTCATGCCTTTTTCTTTTATCTTCTTTTTCAAGTTTCACATTCTTTAAGGGTCTCTGAACATCATAAGAGGTTAAGATTGAATTTTATTTGTTGGTCTTTGTATTAAATGATGAATAGTTCAATATTAACTGATGCTCATTTCTAATTGTCTTCTAATAATCCTGACTAGCAAAGAAGAATACTGAAATGACAATGAGAAGTCCTCTATCTGATTCATGGACAAGTAATTTAAAATTCTTAGGACTCAGTTACCTTATTTGGAAAAATGTGTTTGCCATGCTCTGTTGAGTGAAAACTTGATTCTCAACAGAGCACTAATTCAGGGCTATGTGGGCGGATTCAAAGAGAATTTTGAAGAAAATAAGACTTGTCTGCAAGGCAACTGGTGCACACCTCCTCAGGAAGGTGGGTTGGTCATCTTCCTCATGAAGGAGCTGCCTTCATCAGTAAGCGGCACTAACCTCAGAGGATGAGGGTTCTGAAGGTTTAAGTAGAGCAATTACCCTGTACATGTTGTTCATTTGGTGTCCAGTGTAAATTCATATTCTTTTCCATCAGAACATAGGCTAAAACATTTTAGGTTCTCATCTTCTAATATATTATTACCCAGCTTCTATCAAACCTTTACTTAGAGAAATAATGCCTACAGATGATTAGGCATTAGAGACATTGTAAAGAGTAGAGTATGGGCTCTGGAAACACACTTCTTGTGTTCAAATCATGGCTCCAGCACTTGCTAGTTCTGTAAACTTCTGCACAACTCAACCTCTGTATGCTTTGGTTTCTCATTTGTGAAAAGAAAATAACGTTAGCACCTGCCTCACAGGATTGTTGTGGGGATTAAATGAGGGATTAAACACTAAGTGCTTAGAACAGTATCTGGCACATGTAAGCACTCAATAACTATTAATCAAAATTTTTACCATTATGGAGATGTTAAAACTGAGTTATTTCAGGTACAGAAATATTGTAAATTCAGTCCATGCGAGACATTTAATCATCACAGAGCTACATATCAGGGTTTTAGTAACTTAAGCCAAAGTATGAATTCACTGTTTTTTTCTTTAACGATACACCCTCAGATTTTTTGAGTATTTATACATTAAAAAAATGAGATAAAAAAATCTTTCATTTGCTATGAGTATTTAAGATATTGTGTGCATTTTTACCCTTTGACTCAACTTTACTTCTGAGAAAAGTTTTCCTGTGTTGAAGAATTGCTGTGGGTATGTCTATTAAAAAATGATAATTATACAAAATGGTACTTGGTTTCTGACAGTTTTAGCCTACAAAAACTGCAGTTTCATAGGTTCAATCTACTCTCATACCTTCATTTTTGCCTTGGCTCTCAGGAAAATTAGAACTAAACTTAAGGGTAAGACTGAAACATTTTTGGAGAAAAGTTGTATATACACAATAATAAAATATTCTTTATACTCATGAAAGTTGTTAAAAGGATCAAGTAAGATAATGTAGATGAAGGCATTTTATAATCTAAACTAAAAAATTTGAATCCACGGGCTCAGGTCACTACACAAAATTTCTTCCTACAACTTTGTTACTTCTTAGACTCCTTCTAAACCATGAATCTCAACACTTAATGTCTTCAAATTCTTTCCATAATATTTAGGATACGACCCGGAGGTAGTCCCTATTTAGTTCTCAAGCATCACACTGGCCCCATGTGCCTCCATCCTGAGACCCTTGCCGTTACCTAAGTCTGTCATCCTCTCACTTGTCTCCTTGTCTGATCACACTATGACCTTGGTCTGGAATGCTTATCCACTTGCCTGCCTGGATAATTTCTCCTTTTATCTTCAGATCCAGCTCAAGCATCCTCAGTTGAAATAACTGCATCAGTTAAAACTCTTTAATCAAAATTACCTTTCACCTGAACTACTATCTTAGCTTCCCAATTAGTGTCTGTATTTATAGTTTGCCATTTCTCTAGTTCACCAATATTAGTCTAAATCACAGGTCCCATCACATCACCATGGTGCTGAAAAATACAGCTGTCCTTTGACTCCAAGATAAGGCCTAAAATCCTCAGCATGGAGTTGAAGACTCTTCAATATTACGTCCAGGATGATCTCATTAGGTACAAGAGACAAGATACGATGGAAATGAGGGGAAAAACATTTTATAAACCTACCATTTTCTTTTAAGGGTACTTGGGATGAAGAATTTCCAGAACTATGCAAAGTCATTCCTGTGGCATAAATTAAATTATTAGACAGTTTATAAAGTGATCAGATACTATAGTAGTAATTTCTGATAAATTCATACAAATCAATAAAACATTAAGGCGGAAACATTTTTTAAATTTACACTCAGAAAAATGTCTTCTGACATGGGCTTATTATTTTATGTCCAAATTAAGCATATCAGCTTGTTTTGCAGAATAAATTTAAACACAAGTGTATTGTTTCTGATAATGACATTTTGATATGTCAAATATGAAATGATGACACTGAAATGAGTTTTAAAAGCATTTGGTCAAATGTTAAAAGAAAATTCAGTAATCAGAATGAATAATCTTAATCAAAAAACAAATTCAGAAAAATATTTACTATTCTACATCTGATATGTGATGAATTTTTATGTAGAATTTTTATTTAGAATCTATAAGAGATCCCATTATATATGAATATACTTTGAAAAGTATTTTTGAAAGATTGAATTAGTGTCTTCTTAGGCTATTTTCAACATATTGAGTGACCTATAGGGTGAAATCTTGCCTTTAATCTAAAGTTTTTCACCAATTCAATTTAAATTGATGATAGTATCATCTCTGAAAGCTGTGGAAATCTACATCAATACAGTAATGTTACTTTCCGGAAATAGCAACTGTCAACTATAGACTAGAGTTCTCTTTTGACTTCATTTACTCCACAGATCTTCAATCCAACTACAAATAAGAAAATATTTTTTAACTTTGTGTAATTAGGGTTAAATGGTCAAACTTTGGTCTAAGTAAGTTAACTAGTATTATTTGGTAAAACAGCAGAAGAGGGTATCCTTGTTTCTCTTTTTTTTTGTCTCCCCAGCTGTTTCTTATTCTGAGTAGTTGTTTACACTTCTGTGCTTAAATATCTACTCCTCTGAGAGATTGCAGTGCATTTCCCTTTTAAGATACCTAAAACAACAGGAAACCTGAACTATTTATAAGGTAGTATGCATTTATACACTTCTACATTTAAATAATTAATGTGACCCAGCTAGCTGGGAGAACTGGAAAAAAACTTAAATCAACTAAGAATTTCCACCTACCAACCATAGTATATTTCATAAAATTATCTGGTTTCAGAGACAATTCCATTCATGCTAAGCTGAAAGTACCCTAAAGAAACATTTCTTTAAAAAATATAGTATGAGTGGGGTCCACTTTCACAGGTTTATAGGGGAGAATCAAAGGGAGGCTATCCAAAACAAAGCCATGGTACCAGGCTGTGTGGGTTCTCTCAGCAAGACTGTCATGGTTTTTCTCTGCAACCAAGAGAAAGTGAAGTAACAGTCTGTGCCATGAAGGAATCACCTGTTAAATCAGTTTTTGATTTGACTTGGTGCATTTTTAGGCAGCCTAAAATTTCATATACATGAGCAGTTTTGGCAATTAGGACAAAGAAGCAAAGATATTATCTTGGTAGCTAACATTATTTCGTTCACTTCACTATGAGCATGAGGTACGGGAGAAAGAAGGTAAGCTTGTTTATGCTGACCTATAACATATGCTTGACCAGGGTCTTCAAAGGATGAGGAGTCTGATTCATGTTTCCTCCTTTCAGGACTTCTATTTAAACTTGCAACAGACTTTGAACTAAAGAGGGAAAAGGAAAGTAGGAGGGGGATGTGTCAATGTAAAAAGATATGGTGAAAATAATAAAACGTCAAAACAAAAACAAATGTATGAAATGTAGAATTTACAAAGACGTAGTTGGGTAATTATGTTCTTACTTATTAAGTTTTGTGAATCCTGCCAAAGATTCTGTATCAGATCTCGCCATCTGGTGTAATGGTTTTCCTACCAACTCCGCAATGGTTTGTGGTGGGGATTCCATGTTAACAATGACATTTTTCCGATGAGGATAGAGAGAGGCCTGACTGAGATCGTGGTATGATTTACTCATCCCTCTAGGCTTTTCCTCCCAGGAAGCTTTGTCACTCTTCTCTTTTGCACTGTTTTGCAATGGCTGGTAAAGCGACAGCTCTGAGCAGGATAGCCTCTTCAGAATCTCAGCTTGAACGGACAGAGGTCGAAGGGCAAGTTTGTTCAGGGTGCTGCTGGCCAGACTGCCAGTGCTGATTGCTCGTCCCATATTAAATCCTCTAACGGACTCTGCTTGGAGGTTCAGGCTCCTAAACGAAGCTCTCTCTACAAGGAAATAGGAGGGCTTTACACGATGGAAACACCGAGTACCTTTATGAGAAGAGTTATTTCAATAAATAAAATACAGCATGCAGTTTTTTTTAATTGTTTTGATTGCCAAGGTAAGTAGTAGCTTTCCAACTGTGGCAATCAAGGATTTGAAAAAGGAGGCTAGAAGATCCTGGTTTTCAAACCATCTTTCCATCCCTGTAGCTCTTTCTACTCCATCTAACGAAACTTGTGCATCTAATACTGTCTGGGCTTTGGGCTAGCTGACTCCACATTCCCAATTTCGGGTTTCAGTTAAAAATGACAACAACATTTGGCATGGAAATGTTCAACCCTAGTAGTGTCTCTGCTAAAATATCAGCAAGCCAAGGATGGGGAGAGGGAGAGATGAAGCCTGGACGATTGACATAGTGAGATCATGCCTGAAAAAGAAGTTATGCATAGGAGAATTTTGCTCAGAGAAAAAGTTCTTGGTTATTAGATTTTTAAAAGCTTATGGTGGATTGTGGTGATAGTTGCACAAGTCTGTGAATATACTGAAAACTACTGAATTGTACACTTTAAGTGGGTGAACCATATAGGATGTGAATTATATATACCTCAATAAAATTTTACCACAAAGAAAAAAAAGCTTTTACAGAAAATTATTTTTTTTTGTTATTTCATTACTATGCCAATCTCACCTTCCCCACTTCATTGATTTTTTGTGATTTAAGTGAGGCTCAGGGGCCATGGGAGAATCAGGTATTATTTGCCTTCTTTCTTTTTTGGTTTCTTTTTATTAACATGATGAAGGAGCTGGGGTTCTCTTTATGCTTAAATTCCTTTCACTCCGAAATACACATCTAAAGTCTTGCAGAGGCTAAATTTAGAGATACTTTATAACAAGTGCTTGGTTATTCTATTTTGTGAGAGCCAATGTCATGGCAGTACTTGACCATTTGAGGCTATTAATGAAAGAGCATTGTATCACAGAATTTCAGCATCAAAATTCTTTCATGTAAATAAAGGGCCAGGAGCACAAAATTTCAAATGATTTAGTTGTTCATGAACTAGTAATTCACATTACAATGCACCCTGTTTGGTGTCCCCATGGAAAATACCAACCCTGTGCTACACTCTATAAGGACTCTGGTTTGACCACTATGTAAAACAGCTACAACAACTTCCTTTAAAAAAATAATTGTCAAATGTTGCTAACTTAGATCTTTGGACTCTGTTTCATTTATCTTCTAATTCCTAGGAAAATTAATAATTAATATTTCACCTCAGGCATAAACAGATAGGAAAACACTTAAGGTTTTTAATATGCATCAGAATGAAGTTTAGACAATCTCCGTGTCAACAGGAAAATTCACCATTCTTTTTCTGAAGTAGGAGTGGACACCAAGTTAAAGCATGAGAATAAAAATAAGATATTGGTTTAAAAATTCCCAGAATGAACTTTTTAGCTTAAAATAACAGTTTTATTAGAGCAAATAATATTATTTATATCTATATCTATATCTATATCTATATCTATATCTATATCTATATCTATATCTATATCTATATCTATATCTATATCTATATCTATTATTTTTGCTTTGAGAGCACACTGTAATCAAAGATACAAAACTGGGGCGCCTGGGTGGCGCAGTCGGTTAAGCGTCCGACTTCAGCCAGGTCACGATCTCGCGGTCCGGGAGTTCGAGCCCCGCGTCAGGCTCTGGGCTGATGGCTCGGAGCCTGGAGCCTGTTTCCGATTCTGTGTCTCCCTCTCTCTAGGCCCCTCCCCCATTCATGCTCTGTCTCTCTCTGTCCCAAAAAATAAATAAAAAAAGTTGAAAAAAAAAAATTAAAAAAAAAAAAAAAAAAGATACAAAACTGAGTCTTACACAGATTCAACTACCAGGAAGTGCTTTTACACCCAACAGATTTCTTCACCCATAAGGAAAATGTACACCAAATTTTGGGAGAAATAGGGACAGTCTGTTTTGTAAACATATCAAAGCTTACGCTATTCAATTCCATTCATGGCCTACTCCTGGGTAGGACTTAAAATACTGTATATATTCATTGGATGGAAGCATAAACTATTCATTTATCTGGTCTGTCCTTAATCCCTTTCACCTAGAAAGGACTCCAATATGGACTTCCAGGATTGGAAAGGACATTGGAATGAGCCTACATCCTAATACTAATGTTTCAGATGTGAACTCACAGGCTTGCTAGTTCCGCACTGATTCTGCAATCCACACTACCTCATCTCTGCTTGTGCTATTGTTTCAGTCCCTTGTACCCTTTTGTACTCCCTTGCACTGTCAACTTAACTGTATGCTCTTCTGGGGAGAGGGACTTCATTTATTTTTGTTATCCCACAGCACCCAGCATGATATCTTACAAGTAGTTAAGTGCTCAATAAATGATTATTAATTTCATTCTATGTATGAAGTTGATTCTATTTGATGAAAACTCATCAAATAGAAATTAAGATATCAGGGTTCCGGCCTCGTTTGGCCTCTATGACGTTAGGTGAGACACTATGCTCTGAACCTGTTTCCTTGTTTGACTTAATGGCCTCTAAGGTTCTAGCACCAACATTCTATGATGCAAAAGAAGTAACATACATTTGTTAGCCCACCAGCCTCCTACAGACAATACCAGTTATTTTCACTTGTTTAGTACTAATAGTTAAGTAGGCGGGTAGTTACTTTTAAGCCATTTTAAGCAAAAAATAATTCTTTTGAAGGTTTAACAAAATCTAGGATAAGATGTAGATAATACTGTTTTAAAGTGCTTTAACATAGGAGTTCAAGGATACACAGCTGCTGTGTTCCTCGGTGCAAACCTGTGAGTTACACAGGGCATTCCTATTTCATGGATGAGGAAAATGAGACTCCAAGAAGTCATTTCCTTTCATAAGGGGTCATTATACTGCTGCTACGATTACTGCTTCCATCAGTGGTAGCAGTGGTAAAACAATGTTGATGATGGTGATGATAACAATAATATTATTCAATACTTACTCTGTCAGGCACCTTTAAGGTACTTACATGTATGAATTCGTTTCATCTTTACAACAACCTCATGATGTAGGTATTACCATTATGATAATCACTTTACAGACAGGGAACTAAGGCAGAGAGTTTAAGTGCCTGCCCAAGGCTTCAGAGCTTGTAAGTAATGGAGTGAGGTTTGTATGCTGGCGGTCTGGCTCCACAGTTCATGCTCTTAACTCCTATACTATATTGTTTTTCAGTATAAGGAATGTGGAGGATGAGGGCTAACTTTGTAGTTTTGTCTTCAGATTTTTTTCATTACAGCACATTATACCACATCTGTAATGGTGCAACCTTCAACTGTTCAATTTTTGTTTGTATTGAATAGAATATTAGTCCAGGTAGGAAAACTGATAGCTCTAACAAGTTTGATATTTCACTGCACTTGTAAAATATGTAAGAGCATACAATTTTTCTAGCAGAGCAAAGTAGGGAAAGAAAAGGAATAATTAGATTACATTACAGCAGTAATCACCATATTTTAGCATGCATAAAAATCATTACTGAGGAAAGCCTGTTAAAATGCAGATTCCAGAGACCCAACACCCAAATATGATGATTCACCAAGTTTCAGGTAGGTTTTTGGAATCTTCATTTTTAATAAGCATACAGCCCCTACTGTCTTGGCTCTGAAAGGCTGAGAAACATCTATACATAGGCTGCCATCACCCCAGTCTGATCCTATAGGGAACACACTTTTTGTAGGGTTTCAGGATATGAGAAAGTTTGGATACAGGATTTATAGGACTCTCTCTGCCGCACAAGGTCACCAGTGCCATTCCATTAAATTTAAAAATCAAATTCTTCAGAATATTTCACAGAAAACTATAAGAATTTACTATGCACAACTAGGTTTTGTGTAACTTTAATCTGTACATGTGGTCTTACAGAGTAAGCTTTCAATATTTCATTTCTGACAGAGATATTTTTTTCAGAGCTGAACTAGTTCCTTCTGATGGTTCCTTTTCAAAAGGAACTGAAACCACTCTCCTGAGCATTTACACTGTGTATGGTGGTTATTGATCTCAGTCTCTGAAGAAGGACACACTCAAGTAAAACTAACACGTGGGAAATCTGCCACCCTTAACTGTTATGGTATGTCACTTCACTGTCCTGGGTGCATACTCCCCCTGCTCCCTGCCCTGTTTCCCAGGTTTTTTCCCTCACCTGGAAAGCCCTGCCATTTATCTTTAACCTACTTATTTTTGTCCTTCAAATTCCAGTTCCATTGCCACCACTGGAGTATTCTGGCCTCTGACCTCCCTCTGTTCTTACAGTGTAGATCATGTAGTCTGTATGATGTAATCTGTTATTAAAACCTTGACCCTCTATTGTGTACTATTGTTTCGTGTATGTTGGTCTTACCTTCCCAAATAGCACGTAACTTTACTATGGGTAGCGACTGTGACCCAAATGTAATACTTACATCAGTTAGCCTAATGATAAGCACAAAATAAACATTTCAACAGGTACTACCTGACAGTTTTGGGTCACTGTTTTCAAAATGAACATGAAGTTGAAATCTTGGCTTCATCTGTGGCACCTTTATAAACTTGACTTAGTCTAACTTTCATCCTCAAAATGGAAATTCTTTTAAAATTTGTGGCAAAAATCAAGCACATATCCTGATCATCTGACCCAATTTGCTTGTCCTTACCCATATCTTGGGCATCTTGGTTGCTCTGTCTTGCTCGCATCTGCAGCTGGAACTTGTGCTGGGAAGAGCACAAATGCAGCAGGTACTGGCACACCTTACTGTTGTCTGTCTGGAAGGCATGTTTTATTCCATCTGATGTGTTCTGCAAGGTGATTTTCTTTTTCTGCAATGTAATCAGGGGTATTAATAATTAGGATGTTTTCCTATCACCTTATGACTAAATTCTGTAAACAGCAATTAATAAGTAGAGATATTATTTTTATTTCCCACGAGGCAGGAGTATTCCTTGACCTGCCTCTAACATAAATATGGAAAAATATAACCCTGTTATTATTACAGATTCAGGAAATAAATGAAATTAATATTATTTGTCACTTTCAGAAATTGTAGCCTAGATCAGACAGTGTACTGGCTATTGGCAAGGGAAAAATTACCCTTAGTGAGATTATTAACATTTTGAGTTTACTACAATGTTGACAAATACCAAAGCTGTTTGAAAAAGACGTCACGGAAATATGTTCTCCTTGGGTAAGAAAATGAAGTTCGGCAAAAATTGATTTATTAATATATAAGAGCTGTGATTCTACCAAGAAGAATCTTGGTGGCCTGTAGGCTGGGATGGAAATTGGGAGAAGCTAACATGTGGGAATGGAGAGGCACTGGGTAACATGGCTGCTGGGATGAGAGAGAAAATAAATCGATATTTAGAGTTAGAGTGATTCTTGCATTCAAATTCAGGGGAAACAGGAGAACCACCAATTAGTGTTATCTCTCATATATTTCTTGAAAAATGATGTCTCCTGCTTAAGAGGGCATCTGAAATGTTGCAACCTCTGTGGTGAGGCTTGCAGGTGATCCGTATATCTTAAAAGATTAACATTCAGCATGCCAGGGATCTAAGAATAGTGTCTCTGGAGAATTGCTTATGTCCAGTTAGACTCTACTCTAGCTCTTGGTTGCTTCTACTGTGCAAATTATTTTCCCTATTCATGTCCCTTGTCTTCAAATGGAAAAGCAGGCATGGAAAAGTCAAATTTGGTAAGGCTAACAAATGACACAATAACAGAGTATTACTCAAACTTCAATCATGCAGGTGGCTTCTTCATAATTTCTGGTCTTGTTTATTCATAAATTTTAAAATTGACTTTGCTTATTTACATAAATTCATTTAAGCTTTGTATCACAGCTATAAATAGAAAACTAGTACCACTTGCCATAAATAGAGTCTAGCTATTAAAAATATGTAATCAATGCAATAAGAACAAAATGAGATCATTAAATTCTAGCTGGATGTGTTGCCAATGAAATCTCTGGGACCCTGTTCTCTCTTTGTTAAAAAAAGGAAACCAGGGAGTATTAAAGGGTAGTTAAAGACACAGTAGCACCAAATTAGTATCTTGACTATCAGTGATACACCTAGTAACTATTCAAATAGTTACAGGTTTCAAACAAATCATAAAAATAATTGATTCTAAGTGTTTACTGATAGACTGGACAAGAAATGTGCCCCAGGGAATTCAATTGTGAGAGATGAGAAGGGCAAAGGGTGACTTTTCCAGCTCCCCAGAGGCTAGTGGGGAAAAAAAAGGAGGGTTAAAAAGAGAGCTCTGTGTTGGAGAAGGAACTTTAGGATAAACAAGTTTTGCTAAACACAAGGATCAGTCTGCTTGGGAATGTGGTCTATTCTCTATTACTGGAGATCTTTAAATATGAGCTAATCACAGCCAGTTCTATATATAGTGGGGCTGGTGTGATAGCTTGGCAAACAACAGAGAGCTATATGCTAGACAATTTATTTGATTTGTTGCCTTTTCTAAACTGGTCAAAATTAGATTTGTATTTAATTAATCTAAGGTTTCCTCCAGATATTTGTGCTGCCAGCATTTCCATTGGGGAATGTACATTATACCCTGGTAATTTCCTGGTCTTGACTATCTTGGGAACATGAGAATGTCTGGGCTTTCCTGAGAGAACACATTATTATCTGGTAATCTTAGTGTATCTCAGAGTTTCACAGAAAACCAACCAGCTAACCGTCAAGTCTAGAACTGATTTCAAAAGGTCTCTAGGTTGAAGATTAACCAGAGTGAGTTGGGACTTTGAGACTGGTATCCTTATAACCCTTGTACTAGTGAGACCCTATTTCATCCCAAGTATGAATTCGAGATGTCAGTGGACCCGGAATACCATTAGGAAAACAAATACCTCAACATAATTTTTGATTCATCTCTGGGGCTTCCCAATTGCATTTCAATGTTCAGATACTCCACAACAATTTCCAAAATCAAAATATGCCTTTACAGCTCACTATCTTTCATAAACATGATATTCTAAAAGTGTTATCATCACAGGAAGTATACACTAAAACTTAAATCTGCAGAAAGTCCTGGGACATTAAAAAAAAAAAAAGTCCTTTAGTTCATAAAATCCAATACATTTCTGGACTGCTAAGGTTCAAAAACAGTTGTTGTGATGGACCCAACATTGAGCTAGATAAAATTTACTAGGGTTAAAGTAATTATTTATTTTAAATATATTAGAGGAGCTTCTCCATGTGAGAAGTTAGTATGCTAGAATAAGTTCTGAATTAACAGAAAAGTCAACTTGGTTGTAATTTAACTAAAGTTAACTGAGCATGTAACCAGCTAGGAATGTATACTATTCTTTTAAAAATTACTTCCTGAGAAAACTAAAACCAAATAAAATCCTAATAATACTTCCTACAATTAAGAAAGGAGAGTAAATAGTATTAAAATGTATTAGCCCTACTGAATAGAAGGATGTAGAGTTTACTTAAGGAAAATCAACTAATATGTTACATTTGAAATTGACAACACCTATTTTAAAATTTAATGAAAAAGGGTTAAAATGGACATACGGAAAAAGAAATCTTCTTGGTTTCCCTCCATGGAAAGCGAAGGACCAATGTGCGAACTCCATTGTGAACCTCAAACACAAGGACACCTTTAGAACAGACTCCAAGCAATATTCCAGTTTGTGACTTTTTCTCAGGGTGCACTCGATGAAAATGAACTCCATATTCTGTCAGCCTTTGACAGACCTGTGGGAACAATAGCACACCATAGCAATGCACCTTAGTAAAGGGTGGCATACAGATACAGAAGTTGTACCATCCTAGTTTAACATGGAAAGAACAGTTTTTTCAACAAATGTGCTGAATCAAATAGATATTCACATGCAAGAAAATGAATCTTGACCCTTACTATACCCAGTATATGAAAATTAACCCCAAATGGATCACAGACCTAAATATAGCAGCTAAAGTGTAAAGCTTAGAAAATCTTTGTGGGTGTGGGTTTGACAAAGATATCTTTAATGGGACATAAAAAACATGAATCTTAGAAGGAAGAATTGGTAAACTGAAAATTTTACTCTTCAAAAGTCAATGATAAAATATAAAGGCAAGCCACCGACTAGGAGATATATATACAAAGCAACTGCATCCAGAATATATTGAAAAAACAGGTACTTCTCAGCGATAAGGAGACACTTAACCAGATACAAAAAGGGGCAAAATATTTTATTAGACACTTCAACAAAAAAGATATATGAATGGCAAATAATGAAAAGATGCTCAACATGAAAGTAATTAGGGAAATATAAATTAAAACCACAACGATATACCATTACTTACCTATTTCAATAGTTAAAGTGTAAAGGACTGAACATACCAAGAATTTTGAGGATGCGGAACAACTAGAAATTTCACACACTGCTGGTAATACTATGAAGTTGGACAACCACCTTAGAACATTTGACAGTTTCTTATAAAGTTAAACATATACTTACCATAGATCCCAGCAACCCTACTACTAGGTAGTTACTCAGAAGAAATATAAACCATATGTTCACATAAAAATGTGTATTTGAAAGTTTATAGCAGCTCTATATCCATCAACTGATGAAAGTGTAGTACAAAGGAAAACTACCCAGCAATAAAAAAAAAAAAGGAAAGAAAGAAAAGAAAAAAACCTTACTGATACACACCATACTATGGATGAATCTCAGAAGTATTATTCTAAGTGAGAAGAGCCAGATACAGAAGACTACATAATATATAATTCTTTATATGAAATTCTAGACAAGAAAAAACTATGGTGATAGAAAGCAGATCAGTAGTTGCCAAGGGCTGCGGTGGGGGTGGGGGAAGTGGACTGACTGTAAAGGGACATGAAGACACTTTTTGGTATTGGAAATGAGTTATATCAGGGGTGGGTAAAACCTTTTCTTTGAAGGGCCAGATATGGGGCACCTGCCTGGCTCAGTCCAAAGAGCATATCATATGATTCTTGATCTCAGGGGTGTGAGTTCAACCCCATCCTGAGTGTAGAGATTACTTAAATAAATAATTAAAAAAAATATAAAGGGCCAGATAGTAAATACTTTAGGCTTTTGGGGGAGGCGTCATATGATTTCTGCTGTAACTACTCAACTCTGCTGTTGTAGTGTGAAAGCAGATAGGCAATATGGAAACAAATGAGCACGGCCAAGTTCTGATAAAACTTTATTTACAAAATAAGCAAGCCACAGTTTGCTAATCCTTGTTCTTCATCATGATTATACAGATGGTGGTATATATATATTTCTCAAACTATATATATTTCTCAAAATTTACTGAACACTCAAAAGTTATGAATTTTATTGTATGTCAATTATGCCTCAATAAAGCATTTTTGCAGAAAGATAAAAGTTTTTCAAAGGTAATGCAATATATAGCAGAAGTGTAACTTTAGAAAGGTGTATTAATGAGATTTAAAAAACCTCAGGTTAGAAGAAAGATGCTGAAGTTAAAGAGAACAGAGTAACAGTATACATTATTAGGAGTAGGGCAACCTACTGATGCATTATGCACACTACTTACACAGAGAAAGCTAATGCTCAGAAAGGTTAAACAGATTGTCCAAGTTCACACAGCTGGTTGAAACAAGAACTCAAGTGCAAGACTCTCTGACTAGAAATCCCCATACAAATTCTTACCACTGTGCTAATCTGCTTTCTACCTTTGCTAATAAAAAATGACAGAATTTGATATTTATGTCCTACAAGTATAAAAATGTAATGACCAAGGGGAAATATAACTATGTAATTTAATGCCTTTAAATGTTGACTCAAACAAAACAAACCACCTTGTCTTTCATACCATAAACTCTAGATTAAAGCTGGTGTAAGTCTGTGAGTGAAACCCTTTCATAGACACTTCTAGGGCTGGGAAACTTGGCTCCCTCCAATAAGGAGCAGCAAATGGAAGGAGTACTGTTACACGCTAGGGAGGTGAACCAGGAGAATGTTCTGAAAGTTTCTCTTTTCAACAGAATACTATACTTGTTATTCTTATTGGAAGTTAACATAGTACTATCTTTCCTGATCACAAACGCACTATTTGTCTGAGGTCTCAAAGAAAGCTGGTGGCAGAACTAGAACCATAAGTCAGTTTTTTCTGGCCCCCTTCCATTATGTGAATTATTAGATGTTAGTTGAAAGACCATTTTTAGAAGATATAATTGAATTTTAAGCCTTTTAAGAAAAAAAAACCAGTAATTTTAGAATCAATATGAACTCGAATCCTATATCCTGTCGGTCACAAAATTCAGTTGTTACTTTATAATGCTTCTTGATATGTTTATAATGTGTTTTGAGTATGGAATGGAATAAAAGCAAAGAATCCATAGCCAGATAGATATGGGTTCAAATCACTGTTGCACCCTACATACCAGCCATCGACTTGGGGACATTACATTTCCTCTTTGAGCTTCAGTTCTCTCTTTTACAAGATAACTAAAATATCATGGTTTTAGTCAGGAATAAGTGACATGAGATAATGAATAGTATCCAGTTATTGGCAAATGAGCTTTTAGATATATGCCCTCCAATATTTCTTGCTTACTTTGAAAAAGATACAAAGTTTATCATTTGTAATCTTACATACTTACCTTTAAAAATTCTAACTCTGTCTCTTTTTCAGAAGCTCCCACATAGGTATTATGTAATTTGGGTAACTCTTCTTTAACATAGGATAAATCAAGTTTCTCCATCACTCTGGGAGGCAAATAATGTTCTAGTCTAAAATAAGACACACCATGAACCTGGAAATTAAAAAAAAAATTTTTTTTTAACATTTATTTATTATTGAGAGATAGAGAGAGACAGAGACACAGAGCATGAACAGGGGAGGGGTAGAGAGAGGGGGAGACACAGAATCTGAAGCAGGCTCTAGGCTCTAAGCTTTCAGCACAGAGCCCGATGTGGGGCTCAAACTCACAAACTGTGAGATCATGACCTGAGCTGAAGTTGGTTACCTAACCAACTGAGCCACCCAGGTGCCCCAAGAGAATGTTTTTATAAGCAATTCTGTTTGCCTTCTTCGTCCTATCTTAAAGTTTTTGCCTAAACTGAGAGGTAAGACACCAAAAAAAAAAAAATTTTTTTTTTGTTTTTGTTTATATTTTGAGAGAGAGTGAGAAAGAGAGAGAGCAGGGAGGTGCAGAGAGTCAGAGATTGAATCTGAAGCTGGTTCTAGGCTCTGAGCTGTCAGCACAGAGCCCAACATGGAGCTCAAACTCGTGATCTGTGAGATCATGACCTGAACCGAAGTCAGACGCCCAAAGGATGGAGCCACCCAGGCGTCCTGAGGTAAGACACTTTTATTTAGACTTCTCCCTGAGGAGTTTTAGAGGGAATGCATCAATCTTTGTCTTTCATTGTGAGGTAAAATGATTGACCTGATTAGCAAGCTTAAGGAGACAGACAACAAGGGGCAAATGTTACTACAGTCAGGGTTAATGTTATGAAGGATGCTACTCGAGTGGCAGACTCTTGCCCTTGCTTCCTCTGAGATCCACTTTTTTCTGGAATAATTGGCCATGAACATCTGTTCTCTGCACTGTGAGCTCAGTCAGGTTCTCAGGCTATCGCTGCATGGATCCGTGTGGAAGGCAGAAGACCCTTTAGATCTAGATTAGGCTGGTAACCCCTGTGCCTAGTATCTATTAATTAGAAATTGGGAGAAGATATCCTGAAACTGTGAAACAGGAAATTTTACATAGGAGAAAAAAAAAAAAAAAAAAAGGAAAGCTACAATGTATGATTTTTAAAAAAAATTTTTTGTGTTTATTTTTGAGAGAGAGAGACAGAGTGTGAACAGGGGAGGGGCAGAGAGAGAGGAAGACACAGAATCGAAGCAGGCTCCAGGCACAGAGCCTGATGTGGGGCTGGAACCCACAAACTGTGAGATCATGACCTGAGCCGAAGTCAGACACTTAACCGACTGAGCCATCCAGGCGCCCCTATGCTGTATGATTTTATATACAAATGTATGCAGGGAACCTGGTCACTTTGAGGTACCAAACTAGCCTTAAAAATCTCCAGATCTAAATAGCAAACACATGAACTAGGTTCAGTTCTTAATTATGTTGAGGATAAAAGTATTAATAAAAAGGTAGCCCTGGAGAAAAGCAAATCCTACCTCTGGTTGATAATCTCCATACTCAGCCTGGAGAGCCAAGGATGCCAGCAATAAAGAAGTCTCATCATCACAGTGCACCCTCTCCTCCAAGATATCCTTTCGGAGCTGAAGATAATACTGATGACAGGTCAGAGTATGTCTAGAACAACAAATGCATGCAGAAAACATGTAAACTTTATCTTGAGTCTAAGGTGGTTTTTATTATTGGCCTATAAATTTAGTTCCCAAGATGGTTTATTATTAAGCTTTTTTAAAAAATGTTTATTTATTTATTTGGGGACAGAGAGAGAGAGGGAGAGAGAGAGTGTGCATGAGCAGGTGAAGGGCAGAGAGACAGGGAGAGAGAGAATCCCAAGCAGGCTGTGCTGTGAGCATGGAGCCCAACAAGGGGCTCGATCTCATGACCATAAGATCATGACCCGAGCCAAAATCAAGAGCCAGACGCTTAACTAACTGAGACACCCAGGTGCCCCTGTTATTTAGCTTTTAAGGCACAAGAATTTAATAAACTATGTTGAAGGAAATATTCCTTTTATGATAACAACATTATCATTGGTCAGAATCAAATAATTCAGTAGAAGTAAACTAAATGGTCAAAAGACTAGGCACCAAAAAGAGAAAGACAGAAACTCTTGTGTACTCACTGTATGAGAGTAACATCATCCATGAAAAATTTAATCCGGAAAAACAAAGTAAAGTTAACAGTGGCTTTGCTCTTTTTCTTTGGTTCTTCTTTCCATCCCTCTGGGGCCACTTTGGTTAATTTTAAATCAGGATCAACAAAGAAATATTCATTATCTAAAACAGAAAGAGAAAACATTCAGATATAATAAAATACTTTAATGTTTTCTTCTGATTCCGTCAGGTTTTTTTTTTTTTCCTTTTTTATCAGACTTGCACGAGACAGTTTCACACGAGAATAAAACCGGATTTCTAAGGAGTACGGCAAGGAACTCTGAAGCACTCCATGTGGATGGGGGCAAGATGCTCGGGCTCTGTCTTGTAAGAATGAGGGCTCTATGGGCAGACTGAACTGGATTCAACACCACTACATCATTTACTATCTGCGGGACGCTCAATAAATTATTTAACCTTTCTAGACATCAATTTTCTTGTCTGTAAAATCAGGATAGTGCAAATTCCTGCTTTCTAGCATTGCTGTAGGGAACAAATGACCTAACGTATATAAACCACTTGGTAAAACACGTGGCATATGGTAGGCATTCAATAAATATTAGCTATTATTTATTATTATTGAGCTTCCAACCGAAACCTAGGAGAAACAATACTCATTTTATTTCTATTTTTAATTCATTTAAATATTATTGATTTTCCAAGTAAAAATTATTCAATAAAATCTGACTTGTCCAGAATGTTTAAGAAATTAATGTATTATAAATAGAAATTCTGATTAATTATTCATGTGAATGGTGTCACCTGATTAGTCCAAAATTACAACTAGTAAAGTGACAGAACATTAATAGGCACTAATTGAATATTTATTGATGACTCTACCAAGTGAATTATTAGTTTTTAAGAAACAAGAATTCAAAAACTAAGTTGAAGAAAACATTTCTTTTGTGACAAAGAAGACATTATCCTGATCTTGTAGGGTTTCAGGATAATTTGATCCTTAATTGTAATTTATAGTACTCTGTTGTCTAAGCTAAGTGAAATTTTGAGGTAAATAGGAATCTAAAATATTAAAGAGTGACTTATAAATATAATGATTTATTAAAGAAGCATTTATTAAAGCCCAACTCCAAAGCAAGCAGCAGCTATGGAAATTCGAACTGATAAATAGGAATGGTTTCTTTTTAAAAAAATTTTTTTTAAAAATTAAGTTTATTTATTTTGAGAAACACAGTGTGAGTGGGGGAGGGGCAGAGAGAGCGAGAGCGAGAGCGAGAGAGAGAGAGAGAGAGAGAGAGAATTCCAAGCAGGCTCTGCACCATCAGTGCAGAGCAGGATGAGGGGCTCGAACCCATGAAACTGTGAGATCATGACCTGAGCCAAAACCAAGAGTTGGATGCTTAACCGAATGAGCTACCCAGGCACCCCTAAATGTTTTATTTTTTGAGAGAGAGAGAGAGTGCAAGCAGGGGAGGAGCAGAGGGGGCGCCGCGGGGACAGAGGATCCAAAGCAGGCTCCATACTGATAGCAGCGAGCTCTACTGTGGGGCTTGAACTCATGAACTGTGAGATCACAACCTGAGCCGAAGCTGGATGCTCAAGACTGAGCCACCCAGACGACCCAATAGGAGTGGTTTCTACTGAAGCTGTGCTCTGAGCCCACTGTGAATGTTTCAAAGTTCAGTGCACATAAAGCTTAAAAAATATGTAAAATGACTCATTTGCAGTCATGTACTGAAAACATTTAAAAAAGACACTGTATATTTCTTTTTGGATAGTAGGCTGAAGAAGTTGATGTGGGTGGGGATTCAGAAACAGGATCCTGCTATATATTCAAATTCAGATTAGCAGGATACTTAATTTCTAGAGTACATATGTAGGCAATTGACATATATAATGGTCCCCAAAACAGAATAATTAAAATCCACTTTTGTATAGTGAGAGCTAAAGGAAAATCTTCATGGTCAGGTATAGAAGACGCTACAAGACACAGCTATTAAAACAGTGAACCTAATTAGGAGAAGGGAGTTCCTAACTCCTACTTCTCAATGCTGACATGTTCATGTAGTTAATATTTCCCAAAACAAGTTGGGCAATAACAGGTATGGAAGTCAGCTTGTTGCCAAGTTTCTATACTACACCCTGAACTTAAAATATCTTGGTACCTCTGAGGGTAGCTAAAGCAAACAAATGATGTTCCACTAAGCCAATGTGGGCCACAACCATATCAAACACATCTTTACATATAGTTTTGGTATCACAAGTCAGTTCCAGTCTCTGCCCACTCAGAAGCATTATGTTTACTTTTCTTCGGTTATCTTCATTCTTCCCTTTCTTGGTCTACAATTGAAAAAAAAAAAAAAAAAGGAAGGACATCTATTAAAATGAATATTATAAGAATTTTAACTGTTTTTTAAAGCAGTCATTACGGAAAATACTAAGAGTGACACAAATTGGTTTTATTACTTACAAGGATAGATCGTGGCAAATCCAAAGATATAAAGGGTTCAATCGTCATTTTCACAAACTCGGGGCCAAAGAAATTCTGCAAATCACATAGGTAGAATGAACAGTATTTACCATTTACTCTAGTGCTTTCCTTAAAGGGAAAATAATACAATAATAATATAAACAGAAGTTCTTCCTCAGTTTCATCTTCGACAGTGATGTCAAATGTAAAGCCTTGCTTCATACTGTTTTATAAGTTTTTCTTTTTTTGGCCTTTAGATAAACTCAGATGCTCAAACACAGTGGTAGTCTTAATTACCGATGTAATACAGTTATCAAGTTCATGATAAGGATTCGGTTTAGTACTGCTAATGTGTCAAGTGATTGAACACAGTTTCATTTGTTTTGGAGAGTGATATTTAAGGTATTCTAAAACAAATCACAGTTAAAGGACAACATGTACTTTGTAATTACAAAATATACGTATCTATTCGTAATCATGTTTTTGGAACACTGTGACACTGTGTCTTTTTTCTTTTTGTCTAAATAGTGACAACTAGGGATATTAAGGCATCAGTCTTTGTCCCCAACTGCTGCCTCTAGTGAGAAAACATTGTCTCAGAAGATGGGGGAGATGGGGGAGACAAAAGTGGAGTCCACACACTGCATTTACTGCTTTTTAATCTAGTCTTTTCCTTTACCTCTTGTATATCTAGAAGTTTTGCCAAGAGTGGATAACTGGTTGAGGAAATAATTTAAACTCTAGATGGGAGCAGGATTCAGAATAGACTGAAAGCTTATGTCCAAATGGACAAGGGCTATCTTGAGGCCAAAGACAACAGGTGGCGTGTGTGCATGCGTGTGTGCTCGCGTTAATGCACATGCATGTGTTTGCACTAATGAAGGTTACCAGAGTTTTATTGTTTTTTTTTTTTTTTATTGTTTTTTTTTTTTTTTTTTTTTTTTTTTTTTTTTGGGTTTCTTCTTTGGTTTCATGGTGTGGGAATTCTATCCAATTAACCAAGTGTGGAACATGTGACAGATACCATTTAAGTAAAACTTTAACATTAAGTGCCTGTTAATACTCAACGAACCAATTGGTAGGCCACATTTTAAACGAGAATAGAAATAGAGCAGGAAAAGATGAAAATGGTCTGCCGTGGGAAACACAGAATCTAATACAGATCAACTAAGGCAACAGTATATAAACAAGTTAAAGTGTGTCTGTACCAAAAGTAACAGAAAAAAATTAAAGGGAAAGAATACCATTTATGAATCTCTAGTGAGCCACAGTTCTGCATTAGAACTGTGCATACACACACACACACACACACACACACACACACACACACGTATATATGTATGTATACGTGTATATACACGTATATATGTATGTATATATATATATATATATACGTGTGTGTGTGCTCTTTATGCTCTATATATGCATATATATATATATATATATATATATATATATGCTCTTTATGCTTTATGCATGCCTTTAATTATTGGAGACCCAACTAAATTGTACAATATTCTGCCTAGTGCTTACTTTTGACAAAGGTATTGGTTCTAATCATAAATTGATGAGACCTCATTGAGTTTCTTCCTTTCAGCTTAAAATAAATTCAGTTATGTTTTATTAGAATCTAATAACTTTAAAATTGGACAATATCTTATAAAGTATGACCCAATTCCACATTCTAAAAATTAGCAAGAGAAAGGCACAAACTGGTTTAAAAATTGACCTAAAGTCATTTAACAGCATTATTAGCAATAGAAACCAAGTCTTCGAATGTGTGGTTCAATGCAATTTTTACCCAATACTATTTCTTCTCCTTAGAAAACTATGACAGAAATTTGAATTCTCTCAACTCTAGGGCATACAAATGTGCTTTTAAGACAATTCTTTGAAACAAGCAACAAAAAACAAAACAGAATGGGGTAACACACTTTGTGCAGAGCTAAAAAGAAAAAATTCACTCTAGATTTTATTACTTTTACTACTATTTATTTCATGTTTGAAGAGTTATTTGTGAAGGAACAATACAAAAAAAGATACTGCCTCACCTATCAAATTTATGATGATAAAAAAATGACAGTATCCAGAGTAGGTAAGAATATCGCGAAAAGGCATGATCACAGGAAGCATAAATTGGTACAAACTTTTTGAGGGGCAATTCGACAATACATATCAAATGTCCTAAAAGGTGTTGGCCTTTGACTTGGCTATTCTATTTGGAGGAAATTACGTGCAAAGATTTAGCTAAAGGGATGTTCATCAGAGCGTTGCTTACAATAGCAACAACAACAAATTAGAAATATTTTTCATGTCCAATAACTGGAAACTGATTGAAGAAATCACCGTATATGATAAAGGCACATAATGGAGTATTTTACAACCATTAACAATAATATTATAGAAAATGTTAAATGTTCAAGATATTTTACATGAGAGAATTGTTCATTTTGAGCTTATGTTTATAAAATTATATAGGACATATGTTGAAAGAAAAATATAAACTAACTGAACATTTAAAAAATCCTCCACTGATACAAGATGCAGATTTGTTCCTTTTGTCTTTGAATATTGTAATATAAAGATATGATACTTGGAGCTAATGTGGTCATCTTTTGACTACAAAATAAATTGCTATCAAAATTCTGAAAATGGCAGAGCAGAAAGGTTGAATGCACTTGATAACATTCTTGAGCTTCTGAACCAACATTTAGTTCTCTGTTCCTGATCTTGGTTTGTGGGATAATAAATTTCTTAATATTAAAAGATAATCTCCTACATTGCTGAATAAATCTAGGTGACTTTAAGGATCATGAATATACTTTTAAAATACACAGTTATTATAAATCCATTTAATGTTATTCTAAAAATGAAATCATGAAAACAGCTAAATATTTAATATCAACCAATATGATATTTAACACTAATAGATTAATATGGGATTTCAATTTCATCTACAGGCAACTTTAGGACACCTATAGAATTTAAAAAGTATTTTGCATAATATTTCCCTGTGAGACCAAGTTTATTTTTTAATTTTTTTCCATAAATTTTATTTATTTATTTATTTATTTATTTATTTATTTATTTATTTATTTATTTAATTTTATTTAATTTTATTTTTTTAAATGAAATTTATTGTCAAATTGATTTCCATACAATACCCAGTGCTCATCCCAAAAAATGCCCTCTTAAATACCCATCACCCACCCACCACTCCCTCCCACCCCCCATCAACCCTCAGTTTGTTCTCAATTTTTAAGAGCCTGTAAGACCAAGTTTAAATGCAGTAATCTGAGAATTAACTTACCCTCAGTTTTCTTTGGGTCATGGCTGTTTCAAGGGCCATTTCTCTTAAGGGATCCCTGCTGATGTCAAGCATAGAGGCTTTGATTGTGTCTCCTGGATACAGGCTCAACCGAGACTGTCTAAGGGCCATTCTGGCTTGCAGCTGCATCATTTCTTCTTCTTGCCGTTTTAGCATAATCTCTTGATTAATTAAGTTGCCTTCAAGGGGTGTTTCATATTGTCTACTATATAGAAAAGAGAAAAGGGTTGGGAAGAAAATAATTATTTTAAGTCTAATCAAGGAAAAAAAACATGTTAAGTAAGATATCAAGAATTTACACAGATTTTATTTTGTCATCTCAGAAGAACCCGTGCAGTAACATTTCAATCCTACTTTTTTAATGTATC
This sequence comes from Felis catus, assembly GCF_018350175.1. Taxonomy (NCBI): domain Eukaryota; kingdom Metazoa; phylum Chordata; class Mammalia; order Carnivora; family Felidae; genus Felis; species Felis catus. Next base: position 133,759,089 of record NC_058371.1, read on the forward strand.
GATATAGTATGCTGTCCCATTTTCACTGGATAGATCTATATGTTCCACCTCTTCTCTGAACATTCTAGCATCCTCTGAACACTGCTTCCACTGCAATTCTCTTCAGATGGGGCTGTTTTATTCTTAGAGTCCTGTATGTACCACTGGGCCTGGAGATGGGATAGAGATTCCCCTTAATTCTTGTATCAGCTTCCTGACCCTTGTTGACCTACAATAGCCCCCAGCCTCCCTGAAGTACATGCTATGAAATCACTCAATCCACTGCTCTGCTTTGCTGTAGATATTTATTGTCCTATTGATCAACACTCCCTTATTCATTAAAGATTTAAGTGCCTGACTCAGTCCTCTTCTCCACCAGTGCTCCTGTCATCATTTAAGGTGGTGTCACATAGACTGAGGAGTCCTCCAGCACTCTGGCCTCCTCCACTTCTGCCAGCCATCTACTCCCATGGTCATGCTGCCTATAAACAATAACTGTCTATTTCTATCCTCCAATGGCCTCTCTATATAATCCCTTCTTTTTTTGTCTTTTTTCTTTTTCTTTTTAGCTCACTACTTCGAATACCCTTCTTCAAATAATTCATTGACTCCATCACTTTCTGTTGTCTCTTTGCCCTTATCCTGCTTGAATTCCAAAGCCCATTATTAAAATCACCCCTTTGCAAACAATCTCAACTCTCCTGAAACTGCAGAACCATGCTGACTGATCTCATTGGGCTCTCAGCACTGCCTGGTAACTCATTTTCTTAGAGAACTATTTTATATCTTCTTCCTTCCCTTTTCTTTTCAAAGCTCAAATACTCTCTCCTTCTCTACTGATGACCTTTCCCCAGTTGTCTTGGTGAAATAAGAAGCAATCAGGAAATAACTTCCTCAACCTTCTACCACCAAACTTTCCACATCTACGTCCATGTATTCTGCCTTCTCTTCTGTTACAACGATGGATCTCCTGCACACTCACATGGGCCCAATACCTCTACTGTGCATAAAATTCCACCCCCTCTCCTACTCAAAGACTTTGCTCCTGCAATTATCCCCTCACATACATTGTACACTATGTTATTTTCATTAGTATACAAAAATGATATACTATTTCCTACTCAGAACAGAAAATCCTCCTTTGGTTCTACAACCCCTTTTGGACTCTATCCCATTTTTTTTTTTCCTGCTGTCTTTTAGAGTAAATCTCTTCAAATTATTTAAGCTTTATCTCTACTTCATCTCCCCGTCTCTTAGACTCAAACCAATGGTTTTAGTCCCTACTATTCCACCAAAGCTGTTCACAAAAATGACTGACCTCTGCTGTCAAAGCCAAAAGATAGTTATCAATTTTCATTTTACTTGACTTCTAAGTGCCAAAAGATATAGTTGCTTAGTCCTTCCAATTCTTAAAACATTTCCCATTGGGAAGTCCATGCTCTTTTTATTCTCCTTCTACTTTAGTGGCTCTTCCTCCTTAGTCTCTTTTGCTGGCTCCTCCTTTGTTTATAATCTAGTGTTAGACTATAACAGCCCTCAGCCCTCCAGATTTTCCAAGTCTCCATATATACTCCATACCTACATGATCTCATCTAATTACATGGCCTTAATTACTTTACATTTTCCTATAACCCAGTCTCTCCTCTGAATTCTAATTCTATTTGCCTACGTGAGTGTTTTACTTGGATGTTAATATCCATCCTTAGGTTAATATGTCTCAAACCAGATTCTTGATATTTTTCCCCCATGTCGAACCTTTTTTCAAACTGGTTGCTTACAACACAACTGGGAATCATTCTTGATTCCTCTATCTTGCAAATCCCATGTCCAATTGAGTAGCAAATCCTGTAGGCAGAACCTTGAAAATATCTATATCTGAGTCTTCTCTATCACCAACATACTGTCTGTGCTGTACTACTATCACTGCCTAACTGGTCTCTTGTTTTAATCTGTTCTTCACAGAACAAAATAGAGTAATCCCATTAAAATGTAAATTAGATCTAGGTTTTCAAGCCATCCAATGGCATCCCATTAAACTTAGAATAACATCGAAAGTATTCACCTAAGTTTCTGAGGTCTGACATGATTTAGGTCCTGGTTACCACCCACTCTGCCCCCTTCACTCATCCTGCTGCACCCACACTGTCCTTCCTGTATTCCTCTAATAGTCTAACATGCAACACATCTCCCATACCTCTGCTTCCTCAAGGCCTCTACTTTTGTAATTTCTTTTGTCTGGAAGGAACCCTCTGCCTCCTGATATCTGCATAGTTCACACTGTCTCTTAAAATAGTTTTCTCTTCAAATGTAACCCTTTGGAGAGGACTTCTCTAATTGCCCAACCTATGTAAAATAGAACTTGGACATCACACCCCTGCACTCTCTATCCTTTTAGCCTGCCTTCTCTCTTTTTTTTTTTAATGAATTTTTTAATGAGAAAAAAATTTTATTATTGGGGCACCTGGGTGGCTCAGTGGTTAAGCATTCAACTGTTGATTTCGGCAGAGGTCATGATCTCATGGTTGTGAGATGGAGCCCCACGTGTCAGGCTCATGCTGGGTGTTGGAGCCTGCTTAAAATTCTCTTTCTTCCTCCCTTTGCCCCTCCCCCACTTGCATGTATCTGCTCTCCCTTAAACAATTTTTTAAATTATAAAAGTGTAGTTGATATACAGTGGCTTATTAGTTTCAGGTGAACAACATGGTGATGTGACAATTCTATATTATTCAATCTTACCACATTAAGTGTCATCACCATACAACATTATTACAATATTCCTAAGAATATTCCCAATGCTGTATTTTTCCTTTCTGTGACTTATTTATTTTATAACTGGAAGACCATACCTTTTAATCCTCTTTATCTAATCCTCCTTCATCCCTTCCCACTTTGGTAATTAACAGTTTGTTGATTAGTAAGTCTGTTTGTGTTTGTTCATTTGTTTTGATTTTTAGATTCCATATATAAGTGAAATCATATGGTATCTGTCTTTCTCTTATTTCACTCAGCATAATACCCTCTAGGTCCATCCATGTTGTCGCAAATGGCAAGATCTCCTTCTCTTTTATGGCTGGGTAATATTTCATTGTGTGTGTGTGTGTGTGTGTGTGTGTGTGTGTGTGTGTGTGTGTGTGTATGAGAGACAGAGAGAGAGAGAGAGAGTGTCCATGTTTTCTTTACCTATTCATCTACTGATGGGCACTTGGGTTGCTTCCATCTTGGCTATTATAAATAATGTTGCAATAAACATATAGGTGCATATATGTTTTTAAATTTGATATTTTAATTTTCTTTGGGTACATATCCACTAGTGGAATTATTGAATCATATGATAGTTCCTTTTTAATTTTTTGAGGAACCTCCACACTGTTTTCCACAGTGGTTGCACCATTTTACATTCTTAGCAACTGTGCCTGAGGATTCCTTTTTCTCTATATCCTCGCCAATGCTTGTTTCTTATCTTTTTGATTTTAGCCATTCTAACAGGTATGAAATGATATGCACTGTGGTTTTTAAATTGGATTATTTGGCTTTTTTGAGGGGGGAGGGTTGAGTTGTATAATTTCTTTATATTTTAGCTATGATCCCTTATCAGATATTTTCATATAAATATTTTCTCCCATTCAATAGGTTGACTTTTCATTTTGTTTATGGTTTCCTTCTATGTGCACTCTCTATCCCCTTAGCATGCTTTATTTTTCTTCAAAGCACCATCATTATCTGATTTTTTTTTTTTTTTATGGTCTCGTTCATGGCTTTATCTCCAGTACCTAAAAGTTGCCAGTACATGGTAGGTTCACAGGAATCATTTCTTGAGCAAATGACAGAATATAATATTATGGCTCTCTCACTTAAGGGGGTCAAGTATAATAATAAGAATTTGAATCTAGACATTTTAACTCACACCTGTTATTTTCATCAACCATATTGGCCTTCTTGTTCAAATTATTTTATACCACAGCTACAAACAGGTAGCCAAAATGACTAATTATCATTTAATCTCTCTCAACACAATATCTGGTTGAAGTTCCTATAAAGGCTAAAAAGTTTGAGACCAAAAAAAAAAAAAAAAAAAAAAACCAAAACCAAAAACAACAACAACAAAAAACCCAAAATAAAACAAAAATAAAGACAAAGCAAACAAAAGAACAAAACTAAGAAAATCTGGATCATTTAGGAATGAATAAACAGGTTGTTTTAAGTCAGAAAAACAGGCTACCTTGTCAAGCAAATAGGTTCAGAAGCCATGGGAATTGTACTACGTATAAACTGAACTTTGTAAGTTAACACAGAAAACACTTAGAGATGTTCTTTGGAAAATAGCTTTGAATATCCTTTTTGGTCACTGAAAGACACTTTTGATAACTCAGAATCAAAAAATTACTCATTCTGCTGCATCTGACTCATAGTTTCCTGTTAATTTCCCCCCACCCTTTACGATACAAATCAATAGACGGCCTGGATCTGTTTTTCCATTTAATTCTAGCTAAAGGGAATGGAAATTTTTATAAAGAAGCATGCAACATGTCAAAATACAATACTATTTATAGATCTCACAAATATATGACCTAAAGAACAAAACAGGACCTCCTAATTGTGTGCCAGCATGCTAAGGATGTTATCAGAAACCTTTGTATACATTCAGAAAATTCTGTGCTTGAATAAGGAATTTAGAGTATTTTAGTTAATGTGTTTTCCTGTGGGCAGAAAAAGAGGGTGAGACTTGTCTAAAAGAAGTTGAGTTTAGCATATTACATCAAGTTTAATATATACAGACTTAACAATCTACTTCTTGAAATATTTTTTATTATGTTTTCATCTAATGGAGATGCTATGGATGCTATATGGAGTTTTTTTCTCCTCTTAAAGTATGAACTAAAAGATAGTTTATCATTAGAACAAAATTTTATAAGCTAAAGTGGTCTTAAAATTAACATCCCCTAAAAATAAAATCAGTCAGAACTAAGGTTGTCTCATAATCTTTTGAGGTAACTCACCAAGAAAATTGAAATAAAGCTCACAAAATGACTTAATTTTATTTGGAGGAATATATTTTTAAATAACTAACAAATGAACTATAAAATCAATTAATTTTTAAATCATAAGCTTAATAATTCTCCAGTTGTTATCTTTACTCATGCTTTTCATCAACCTAAAGGGCATCATACTATTAATATAAATTTTCTCCAAATTAAATATATAGATGGGAGTGACTCCCTCAATTCATCATAGAGCTTAGTGCATTTCAATATTTGCTTCTTACTGCTGTTCATCTCCAAATGCTTTTGTGTCTTTAAGAAAATGTATAATACCAAACATAAATCTTTTTGTCTCTTACCTCTTTGTTCAAAATTACTAAGTCAGGGTCTCACCACAATGGGGTCTTATTAATATAAAATTCTATTATGCAAATATAACACAGCTTTAGGTAAATGAATACTTATTAGAGCTTTCCTCAAAGTAAATAAAGTATCATGGACTATCTTAAAAAAGCATAAGAGAGAAGAGAAAAAGACATAAATTTAATAAAAAATGGAATGCTGAAAGGAATTACTTTAGTGCAATGTAATTAATTGCTTGGATTCTAAACCCTAGATAAATTGTCTGCTTTAATCACATGGCTAGGGTTACCTGGTCTATTAATAGTTTACGGGTGTGAAACAGTGTCTACCAGAATTAATTAGCTTACGGGCAAGTTTCTGTTAATCTCCACATGATTCTTTTGTATATGGTGGCACTTGAACTAAACAAACCGAGATATCAAATTTAAAAGGATTTGCATGGTTTCTAAGTAAATTCTAAAGCAACCTTTTTATATATTTCAAATTAATGTTTAACATTAACAATATGCTTTATTCATGTAAGGGAACTGTGCACATGTGAAAAGGATACATAGCAATATATTCACTACTGATTTGACACTTTTTGCTTTAAACAAAGTAAATCAATATACAGCTCTGATACTACCATCCTAAGCCCAACACATGAATAATACCTAACACCTTATTAGAAAGTCGACCATTTCAGTATGAAAATGAACTCTAAACAGCCCAAACTGGACTTAAAAAAAAAAACAACACAAGTTAAAAAAACAAAAACAAAAAAAACACAAGTTAACCTCTTGTAAGCCAGTAAATATGTAGTGAATAATTAACTTTTTCCATAATAGGTTATTTAGTAGTAACCTATTCATTACTCATTCAACAAATAATACTCCCTGAAAATCTGCTTGTGGAGTCTATTCAACCTTTCAAAAGAGAAATTATTGTCTTAGAAATCAAGGTTTACTATCTTCTCACAGATGCTTAATGCCATGCCTTCTGAACTTCCTGTTAAATGATTTTATATTCATATTAACAATTTTAATTTCAAACACAGACTATAAATAATCAGAGCCAATTCTAATTTTAAAAGATGCAACAACTCAAATTACTACAATGTCTTTCACATAATTAAATGAATTTCCAAGAATTAAAAAGAGGAGGGAAAGGGAAAATGGAGAAAATAGAGAAAAAAGGATAATTTTCAAAAATTCTCCTTGATTCTAATAAAGAAAAAAAACCCACGTGTCACTGGAAATATATTACTATTTTTCCTATCACATACCTTGGTCTCTGTGATGGGCCTTGACCTGGGGTTTCATCCAGCCCTGGGAGACCACTGTTGGACTCAAACCTTTTTGAAGCTTCACTTTTTCGAACTAAAGAATAAAAAAAATAACACAGGTAATAAAAATATAAAGTAACTTATTTAAAACTAAAACACTGAGCAGATACATAAGATAATTTTTACAAATTATATTCATACCACCAAATTAATGATATAATGTCATTAAACTCTTCAGAGGTAAGTTATTTTTGAAGACAGTGAATTATTTCCTATTATGAAAATGACTATATTGTTATTTGATGAAACTGCTATTAAGTTCCTATAATACTGTTAAAATGAGTAACTGGCAGCTTTTTATAATTTTTAAATTTCATATAAAATTATTTTTTTGATACCTTATATCTTAACACTACTGAATAAGAAGAACATTCATGGATTTAAAAAAAAATTTTTTTTAACGTTTATTTATTTTTGAGACAGAGAGAGACAGAGCATGAATGGGGGAGGGTCAGAGAGAGGGAGATACAGAATCTGAAACAGGCTCCAGGCTCTGAGCTGTCAGCACAGAGCCCGACATGGGGCTCGAACTCACGGACTGCAAGATCATGACCTGAGCCGAAGTCGTACGCTCAACCGACTGAGCCACCCAGGTACCCCTGAAAATTCATGGATTCTTAAAAACATTTTGGTTATTCAGATGCCTCTCACCTTGTCGGAAATCTGATTCAGAGGAAATAATAGATGGACTTTCACTGGAAGTGCTAAAGATATCACTGTGGTAAGTTTTATATCTTCGAATTGGTTCTAAAAGAATTAAAAGAAAAACATTAGACAGCAAATCTGTTTTTGTTCCACACAAATCAGATATTGCATTTACTCTTATGAGACTAGAACATTTTATGTATTGCTTTAAATTTACCAATTGCTGGATGATACTCAAACAACGTGATTCCAATTTTGAGGCAGGTTAGCATACTGGTTAAGAACCTGGACTCTGACACCAGATTGCCTGGGTTTGAATCTCAGCTCACTACTTGCCAGGTGTGTGACACCTTAAGAAGGTAACTGAAGCTTCCTGTGACTCATCTTCAGCTGAAAAGGGGGTACTAGGGTACACCTAGTAGTGTTGTTGCATCAGATGAAGTGATATATGCAAAGCTCTTAGAACACAGTGGATGTTATATAAACATCATCATTAAGCAGTTTTTGAAAGGTCACTATGTGTAATTCTCTGTGTTACATGCTATAAAGGAATAGAACACCCAAAGACACAGTCCCAAGCTCAAATAATTTAAAATGTTTAAGGACAAAAATACTTAATTGAAGACAGATGTTTAGATCTACCAGAATGAGATGAATAAGCATTGGGAGTGTGTGTGTGTGTGTGGGGGGGGGGGGGTACTTTGTGGGGTTGTGCAGTGTGTGCCCTGTATAAGGTGGGTAGGACCACATTAAAATAAAAATTCTATCTTCTAAATGTTTCTAATTCATTTCTCTTCTTCATACTCACAGTCATAGATCACTATTCATCTCATGTCTAGACTACTTCATGTATCCTAGATTCCCTCTTCTGCAATCTTACCCATTTCATATTATGATTCACATTACAGAGAGTGAACTTTCCAGAAATAAAAATCTGGGCATATTGCTATCATCTCTTAAAGTTTCAAAATACAGTTTATAAACTCCTTAGCTTGATATTCAAAGCCTTTAACAACCTGGTCTCTGACTACATTTATAGCAGTGGCTCTTCATATTGTGAAGTCACAGATACACTTGTTAGAATTAGATGGAACTAACAAACCTCTCTCCACCCACTCCCCAAAACATACAAAAATACATTTAAATAGGGCTTTAAAAACTCAATGTAAAAAAAAAAATTGACTGAATGAGTTATCTGAATCTTTGTGGCAGATTGGAACGTCTGAGCACGATGTTAATCAGTGGATAATAAGCCTGCAGATTGGGAAAGACTGAAATTGCAAATGATAGTGGGGAAAATTGATGAAAAAATGTGCTGAAGGAGACAGGAAATGGAAAAACACCCCAACATACATGGATGGTCAGTTTGGCAAGGAGGAAGAACCTTTTCTTCATAAGAGAAAGAAATGATGAACAGGGAAAGAGTGAAAATATAGAAGGAATCCAGGATACTCATATCAGAAGTTGCCTTACTCCTGGTAATGAAAAAGTGCATTACTCCTGGGAATCAGTGGCCGGGAGCTTCAGAAGAGTAAAGAAATTCTGCTATGAAGAATTTACTGATAAGAGTCAGTAAAAACCACATGACACCCTTTATGTAGCCATGAGAGTATAGATTAGGCTAGAATGCATGAATTTTATTGGAACCAATCAGAATGGTTTTGTGGTTTTTTCTTGGCAGTAGAGAAGGAAAACCATGGGGAACTCCTGGAACTGAGGGGAGACATGGGATGTGTGACAGCACACAATGGAGACATGTGAGGGATTCTTTTTTTACTAGTTTGCAAGCTTGAGAACAGGAACTTTGCAGAATGAATTATTCCTGTGCTGCAAGGTGTTCACTAGAGATTGTTGAAGGAAAAAGAGATGGATAAATGAATGAAATAGTCAAATGGCATCACAGAGCCAGGACGGAAATGATGTGCTGGCAGGATCGGGAGGTCATGCTGAGGCAAAACTTTAAAGAAGTGAGAGGAGTAGAAGTAAAAATGGCCGTGGGCTTGATGGAGATGAAGTTGCACATTGTTCTTGTGCCAATGTTTACCTGGAACAGTAGGCATAATGTAGAAGACCCCTACTTTGTTTACCTTTATACACACTGAAAATGAGTATTAAATAATACTATAATTAGTGGAAAGGGTTTTAGGGTTGAAAATCCAAATATTTACCAGTGCTTCTCAAAAATGATTCCATTCTACCACAAGGAAGTCTTACAGTAAATAAGATAATTTTTAAAAAACTCCTCTGGTTTAAGATAAATGTGATTTGAAAAGATTGTAGAAGACGTCAAACAATGGTTTTGTTTAATTCTATTTAAATGTAATGAACATAGTTAAATGGTTACTTAAGAAGAACTGCTATTTTCAAGGGGCACTAACAACCTTTTTGTTGTATTGTTATAGAATCCCCATGTTAAACTTCTGAGGGATTTTTCCAAGGTAACTTGAACAAATTACAAACCTGGCATTGCGATGTACACAGCACAGTAAATAGAACGAACAAGGCCAAGGAGTGGACTCAAAAGTACAGAGGCAATACTGTTTTTACTTTACAAAGAAAGATATGAAGTTGCAATATGCCTACTTAGTAGATAGAGAACTTCAGTCACTTAGATGTTATGCCATACAATAACAATTTCATACCCCACACTGAATGAATTTATTGTTTTATAACTATTTCTGCCAAGTGGCTGTAGGACAGCAAATACATCTTCATTAAAATTTCCATTCGTTGGTGGTGCTTTATAATTGTTCTTATATTATTTCATGTGTCCATATTCCTTTTCCTTTTTATAATTCTTGGGTTCCTTGTGTGAGACAAATTAATACAATGTTGATTATCCCCTCCTAAAAGTATAACAACAAATCATTTCCCCTTGATGAGGTATTGGTCTGCAAATGTTATCAGCACCACACGTTCAGGGGAGGGTGGGCACTGCCTTATGATCCTTTATTGCTTTATAGTAATGGGGCACTAGCACTTCAGAAACATGCGATCGATGGCTAGTTTTGCAGCACTACTAGGGGATGGGAAGACTTCCTTGTTTTCTTCTAGGACTGGGGTAGGAATGGGGAGCCTATGTTAATTAGAGTGTAGGAATCTCTTTTGTAAGCTTCTCATTCTGGAATGTATCTTTTATAATGCTGCTAGCCATGTTCCTTTCATGTAATGGCATGGCCAGATTAAAGTTCCAGGCAACATTCATTACTCAGTCATGCTTATGAGAAAGGCTAGCCTTTGTAAATATAGGCTTTCTATTTCTGAATTAAATAATAAATTCAATCATTTCAGGAATTATTATAAAATTCACTACAAACATAAATTATTACAAACATATTCTTTTTTTTTTTAATTTTTTTTTTCAACGTTTATTTATTTTTTGGGACAGAGAGAGACAGAACATGAACGGGGGAGGGGCAGAGAGAGAGGGAGACACAGAATCGGAAACAGGCTCCAGGCTCTGAGCCATCAGCCCAGAGCCTGACGCGGGGCTCGAACTCACGGACCACGAGATCGTGACCTGGCTGAAGTCGGACGCTTAACTGACTGTGCCACCCAGGCGCCCCAAACATATTCTTTACCAAGAGTATATCTTGCATTGGTGTATATGGAGAGGCACATTTTGCATGCTTACAAATCACATGATCTGATAGGAACATGGCTTGGCTTTCTGAGACAACCTACTTGAAGGCATCCAGTAGACACCAACTAGTTCCAGAGCAGCTTTCGTCCTCTATTCTGATCTGCAGAAGAAGGTTAATCCCTAATTATCCATGAGGTGTCCTAACATTATTGACAACTTTCTTTTTGAAGGATCCAGATACCACAGACATGTTTTCTATCTACATTTAAATGTATAATTTAAGCACTTTAGATTTGTCCTAGATCCCAGGAATGTGGTATTAACTGAGTGATTAAAAAAGAAAAAAAACCCAGCTTTTTTATTGTGAAAACTTCTACACAGACACAAAAAACAGAGAGTATAATAAATCATCACATACCCAGATCAATACAACCTGGTAATTGTTATCTTAATTAAAAAGTGTCAGACTATGTTTTTAAACAAAGAAATGCTCCTCAGTATTTATATAGTATACTACAAAGTTTTATGAATGCCAACATTCTTGAATGATGTGCAATGGACCTATTAAGAATATTCAAGACATTCAGATGGCTAACAGACACATGACAAGATGCTCAACATCACTCATCATCAGGGAAATACAAATCAAAACTACGATGAGATACCACCTCACACTTGTCAGAATGGCTAAAATTAACAACACAAGAAACAACAGGTGTTGGTGAGGATGCAGAGAAAGAGGAACACTCTTGCACTGTTGGTGGGAATGCAAACTGGTGCAGCCGCTCTTAGGAAGAGTATGGAGGTTCCTTAAATAACTAAAAATAGAACAATCCAGCAATTGCACTATTAGTTATTTACTTAAAGTATATAAAAATACAGATTTGAAGGGGTACATGCACCCTATCAACATATAGGGGTACATGATAGCAGCACTATCAACAATAGCCAAACTATGGAAAGAGCCCAAATGTCCACCAATTGATGAATGGATAAAGAAGATGTCATGTATACACACACACACACACACACACACACACACACACACACACACGTATACACACACACAATGGAATCTTACTCAGCCATCAAAAACAATGAAATCTTCCCATTTGCAATGATGTGGATGGAGCTAGAATGTATTATGCTAAGTGGGATAAGCCAATCAGAAAAAGACAAATACCATATGATTTTACTCATATGTGGAATTTAAGAAACAAAATAGATGACTGGGAAGGTAGGGGATGGAAAGAGGAGATAGGGAAACAAACCATGAGAGACTCTTAACAATAGTGAACAAACTTGATGGAGGGAGGTGGGTGACAGGGGGGCTACATGGGTGATGGGCATTAAGGAGGGTACTTGTGATGGGCACTGGGTGTTGTATGTAAGTGATGAATGACTGAATTCTACTGAAACCAATATTGCACTGTATGTTAACTAAAATTTAAATTAAGAAAACCAAATAGGCATTTTATAAAATGCACATATGGCCACTTTCACTGAAATATATAGCAAAAGTTTAAGCCTTCACCATTATAATTGCAGAACTATATTTGGCTTTTGTGGGATAAAAATTAGATTAATTTGTTGGTTTGCAAATTTCTCAGTAAACATTTAAATGAAACCCATACTGAACAAATCAGTGTACCAGGGTCCATTTAGGGTCATGATTATTCCACATTTTACTGATTTCCTTCTCTTTGATTCCCTATGAGTACTTAGTTTTTAGATGTGGAAAATGAAGTTTTAGGAAAGAACCTACATTTAGTAGAACAGTGGTGAGAGGATGAGAAGAATAGGGTCTACAGAAGGATGGCTTAATGAATTAACATTTGGAGAGAGGTCTAGTTATAGAGATTCGGTAATCATGCATACTCTGACAATTGAAGACATCTTTTAGTTTCTAGTACTGTTTTACCATAATTAAGAGTATACTATTTCTTGTAAGAATACAAGATATGAAAATCTGACAAATATTTTATTATTCTTTAGCTGAAACCTGATTATTTTTTTATTTAAAAAAGTTTTTTAATGTTTATGTTTGATAGAGAGACAGAGAGAGAGCATGTGCACACAAGTGGGGGAAGGACAGAGAGACAGAGAGGGAGACACAGAATCTGAAGGCTCCAGGCTGTCAACTCAAGAGCCTGACATGGGGCTTGAACCAATGAACCATGAGATCATAACATGAGCCGAAGTTGGATGCTTAACCAACTGAGCCACTCAGCGCCCCTGTAATCTGATCCTTTAAACAAAATTCACTCCAACTCTAATATCCTATTGACTCTACTTATATAGTACCAATGAAAAGCAGCTTTTCAATAGGCTAGAGCATTTAGCCATAAGTTCTTGACAACTAAGAGTTCCAATTTGCACCAATACTTAACACTTCAGTTAAAATTTTGTTTTCACACTTAACACTTTAAACCAATAAAGTTGTGGGACATGATCATGAACACTATACTTTTAATATTTAGGGTATTATGACTTGCATAATATTCTGAGCTTACATAAGGCTATTTCAGATGAAACATTCAAATCTATAATCTTCACATTAAAATGAACCTAAACCAGCACAAACTGTAATCTAAAAACATCATTTACAAGTGACACATATTCAAGCTCAGACATGTAACATGCAGAAAGAGAGACTCAGACAAGTGAAGCATCAGGAATTAAAGAATTATAACAATTTTTCAAACCCTGCATTTTTAAGGTTATTAGCCCTGACAAAATATTTCAGTTTTCAAATAAACAGAGAAACCAAAATAATGATACTATGTTTTCATGTATGAAATGTTTTTCTTTATGCTTTCTTTTCAAGGGAGTAATTTTCAGAGATTAAAGATTATACCTTTTATATGTTCACTAGAGTCCACTGTATTCATATACCATACTACATGATCTATGAACAAACCATGTTCTAAAACCCATTGAGAGCTAGACAAAGTCAAAAATTTTTGTCAACAGGAGGAACAGAACTCATGCAAATATAAACATATGTAATTGAGGAAAGATACATAGGAGAATGCTCTGTGAACTATAAATTACTTTAGAGATGTAAAATTTGTGCAAAGCAGGAATGGTAAAAACACATTCCCTCACAGGAGACTTGTGCAATGTAGTGGCCACCAATGTAGGCTGTGTCTTGCATCTGGGTTGGCTATACCACTCCTCTAGCATCCTCCAGGATCCCGTGTTATGACTTTATTGCCCATTCTAAATCTTTCAAATGAACAGTATAGAGTTCTAAAGGAAATTGATTGCCTTTACTCTTGGTCAGGTTATGACTTCTCTTGAAGTTGGATAAAACACAGGAGAAGAAGGATTTCTGCTCACTATGCATAATTCATCAGAGAATATTGTTGTATCACATATCTGAAACAGCACATGCCAAATATTTAATATTAATAGCTACATTGCAATACTCAGTTTAGATTAATAAACAGTATCATGTAGGATATAGTGGTAGATACTAAGGATACAGTTATGGATTAGACTATGTCAAATTTCTGATATCTATAGGAGGAGAAACAAGCTCCTTAAAACAAATAATTTCAATGAAAATGAGGCCATCATCCTAAACTGGGAAGGTGAGAGAAAGCTTCCTGAACCAGAAATGCCTGAAAGCTTTGATAGTCTTGAGGCAGAAAGCTGTATGAATAAAGGCATGGAAATGACAATTGGCAATGACAACAATTGGCTGGAGGGAGGAAAAGAGGGGAAGACAGAGAGACAGACTGAGAGAATGCACCACGTATTGGAGTGGGGTGTGAGATGGGAAATGCTAAAGGATGAGACTGGAGAGACATGATCTAAGGAGCTAGAATTTTACCCTGTTCAGATGATGACAAGTTCATGGCTGAGGCAGAGAAGAAATTATTCAGATTTGTGTTGCAGGAAAATGGAAGACGTAAATGGTAGTTGAAATAGCAATTTAGAAAGCTATTTCCATAGTCCATGGGAGCCAGGAATTGAGAGATTGGGACGGAATGAAGAAATATTTCAGAGATTTAAATTGCTAGGTCTCAAAAATTGCTATGATACCGTTGCTAGTATGATGCATCTTAAATCTTTCTTAAAACACATCAATCCATGCTTCTCAGGTATCTATGCCAAAGCCAAACTGGGTATATGTTAATTATGTATCAGTTCAATTTAAATTAGGTCCCTAATTTCTGATAAAATAGCCTATGATTTCTTTAGACTCCAAAATCAATATTATGTTACTATGAATATAGATACTGGAAAGTTTGTATTTGTTTCACCATTCACTTTCTTTAGTGTTTTAAATGCAATTTCATTCTTTCTACTTGGATAAATCTAAAGAACAGAAGTAATATGTCTATTCTCCTTCCCAAGTATTTCTCAAACCAAATCTTCTCTCATTTGAATACTGGTATTTTATACTGGACTAACTTTATATGAGAATGGTCTGAAGCTGTACTATTTTAATATGGCAGCCACTAGCCATATGTAGCTATGTAAATGTAAATAAAACATTCAGTTCCTCAGTTGCACTAGCCACCACAATGTAAGTGCTCAACTGTCACATGTGGCTTGTAACTACTGAGTTGGGACTTTGTAGATATAGAACATTTCCTCCACTGAAGAAGTTCTATTGGACAATGCTGGTCTAAAATACAAATGTCTTTAAAATTTAGTCCTAGAAATATAGCAGGCACTTTATTCTTTCTGGCTAAGATGTTGATTCCGTCTATAATAGTGTGCTCTTCAGAGATACAAAATATATTTGCATCTTGGTAGAATAATAGAGTTATCAATTCTGAAATACATGTGATATTTGACCAATATCACCTAAAATCCCTGACTATTCATACTTACTTTTGTGGAACTGATATGAGTGAAACAGAAACTGAATATTAAATTATTTTAGTTCATGAAGTAATCCAAATAACAACTCAATCATATCTTTTTTTCTTTTCAAAGGGAAATAAGGTGAAGAAATAAAAACTGAATAGTTTGGATTTTAGAGGAGAGATAATTTTTGAAAATAATTTCTCCCTTAGAACATGTCACTAGAAGTATCCTACATGGTGAACTGTAATATTTATAAATCCATCCCCTTGCTTTTCTAAAATGCAACTATAAAAATGTATGAACTTTCAAATTCAATCTTCTCATGAAAATGAAACATTAAGGTGCCTCAATAATAAGAACAGGCTCACATACTTCAGTGCTTACATATTCTAGTTGCACAACACAGAGTTTAAGCTGCATTCACAAGGCAGTCACAGAACAGCAAAACTAGGCTAGACCAGAGGTCACAATATTGTCTTTTAAGCAATATTTAAGGTTGATGTATAGTAGATTGACTTAAAACTCCTTAAATAGTAACATTTAACCACAGTCACCTTTGAAGGACTTACTTATATCTATTCTTCATGTCCTTTTCCCGTATTTATACAGAATGTAGAGGAGTTTTAACTGTTGGAAGCAAAATGGTATTCATGGTCCCCACCCAGGGGGTGGAGTGCTGTTCATACTATACTCACAGTACTGGTTCCAAGTCAATCTCTCATAATCAGGAATGTGTTGCCAACTCACAAGGCAATGTTAGATAGGGAGTGTGTGGTAATTACAAACAAGAGAGATGGTGACAGATACTTCTATTAGAAAACATACAATTTCTCAGATATTGAGATGGAGTAATGTGGTAGAAAAAAGATATCAGGAACAAGGAAGAAGAAATAAGTAGACTAGGCTAGTCCTATACTGAGGTGAAAAAGTGAAAAGAATAAAGCAAACAAGGGGATCCTGGGAAGATAGTGGCGTAGGATGACGCTGGGCTCACTGCGCATCCTGCTGATCACTTAGATTCACCTACACCTGCCTAAATAACCCAAGAAACCGCCAGAAGACTAGCAGAACGGAGTCTCGAGAGCCAAGCACAGACGAGAGGCCCACGGAAGAGGGTAGGAAGGGCGGAGATGCGGTGCACGCTCCACGGACTGGCGGGAGGAAGCCGGGGCAGAGGGGCGGTCCGCCGGCCAAGCAGAGCCCCGAGTCTGGCTGGCAAAAGCGGAGGGGCTGGACGGAGTGTGTTCCGACAGCAAGCGGGACTTAGCATCTGGGAGGTCATAAGTTAACAGCTCTGCTCAGAAAGTGGGAAGGCTGGAGGACAAAGGAAGGGAGAGTTGCTGAGCCCCTGGAGGACAGAGCTCAGTTTGGCGGGGAACAAAGGCACTTGCCAGCGCCATCTCCCTCGCCCATCCCCCAGCCAAAATCCCAAAGGGAACCAGTTCCTGCCAGGGAAATTGCTTGCTCCATGCAAACACCCAATGTTGTGCTTCTGTGGAGCCACCCCTCCGGCAGCGGGTCTGACTCCCTCCTGCTGCCACAGGGCCCCTCCTGAAGTGGATCACCTAAGGAGCAATGAGCTAAGCCTGCCCCTCCTGCCCCCGTGCACCTTGCCTACCCACCCCAGCTAATACGCCAGATCCCCAGCACCACAACCCTGGCAGGGTGCAAGTAGCCCAGACGGGCCACGCCACCCCACAGTGAATCCCGCCCCTAGGAGAGGGGAAGAGAAGGCACACACCAGTCTGACTGTGGCCCCAGCAGTGGGCTGGGGGCAGACATCAGGTCTGACTGCGGCCTGCCCACCAATGCAAGTTATTCAAGACAGCACAGGGGAAGTGCCCCCCAGTTCCGCACCACTCCAGGGACTATCCAAAATGACCAAACGGAAGAACTCCCCTCAAAAAAACGTCCAGGAAATAACAACAGCTAACGAACTGATCAAAAACGATTTAAACAATATAACAGAAAGTGAATTTAGAATAATAGTCATAAAATTAATTGCTGGGCTTGAAAACAGTATAAAGGACAGCAGAGAATCTATTGCTACAGAGATCAAGGGACTAAGGAACAGCCAGGAGGAGCTAAAAAATGCTATCAATTAGCTGCAAAATAAAATGGAGACAACCACGGCTCGGATTGAAGAGGCAGAGGAGAGAATAGGTGAACTAGAAGATAAAATTATGGAAAAAGAAGCTGAGAAAAACACAGATAAAAAAATCCAGGAGTATGAGGGGAAAATTAGAGAACTAAGTGATGCACTAAAGAGAAATAATCTACGCATAATTGGTATCCCAGAAGAGGAAGAGAGAGGGAAAGGTGCTGAAGGTGTACTTGAAGAAATAATAGCTGAGAACTTCCCTGATCTGGGGAAGGAAAAAGGCATTGAAATCCAAGAGGCACAGAGAACTCCCTTCAGACGTAACTTGAATCGATCTTCTGCACGACATATCATAGTGAAACTGGCAAAATACAAGGATAAAGAGAAAATTCTGAAAGCAGCTAGGGATAAACGTGCTCTAACTTATAAAGGGAGACCTATAAGACTCGTGACCGATCTCTCTACTGAAACTTGGCAGGCCAGAAAGGAATGGCAGGATATCTTCAATGTGATGAACAGAACAAATAAGCGGCTGAGAATCCTTTATCCAGCAAGTCTGTCATTTAGAATAGAAGGAGAGATAAAGGTCTTCCCAAACAAACAAAAACTGAAGGAATTTGTCACCACTAAACCAGCCCTACAAGAGATTCTAAGGGGGATCCTGTGAGACAAAGTACCAGAGACATCGCTATAAGCATGAAACCTATGGACATCACAATGACTCTAAACCCATATCTTTCTATAATAACACTGAATGTAAATGGACTAAATGCTCCAACCTAAAGACATAGGGTATCAGAATGGATAAAAAAACAAGACCCATCTATTTGCTGTCTACAAGAGACTCATTTTAGACCTGAGGGCACCTTCAGATTGAGAGTGAGGGGATGGAGAACTATTTATCATGCCACTGGAAGTCAAAAGAAAGCTGGAGTAGCCATACTTATATCAGACAAACTAGACTTTAAATTAAAGGCTGTAACAAGAGATGAAGAAGGGCATTATATAATAATCACAGGGTCTATCCATCAGGAAGAGCTAACAATTATAAATGTCTATGCACCAAATACAGGAGCCCCCAAATATATAAAACAATTACTCACAAACATAAGCAACCTTATTGATAAGAATGTGGTAATTGCAGGGGACTTTAACACTCCAGTTACAGAAATGGATAGATCATCTAGACACACAGTCAATAAAGAAACAAGGGCCCTGAATGAGACATTGGATCAGATGGACTTAACAGATATATTTAAACTCTGCATCCCAAAGCAACAGAATATACTTTCTTCTCGAGTGCACATGGAACATTCTCCAAGATAGATCACATACTGGGTCACAAAACAGTCCTTCGTAAGTATACAAGAATTAAAATCATACCATGCATACTTTCAGACCACAATGCTATGAAACTTGAAATCAACCACAGGAAAAAGTCTGGAAAACCTCCAAAAGCATGGAGGTTAAAGAACACCCTACTAAAGAATGAATGGGTCAACCAGGCAATTAGAGAAGAAATTAAAAAATATATGGAAACAAATGAAAATGAAAATACAACAATCCAAACGCTTTGGGATGCAGCGAAGGCAGTCCTGAGAGGAAAATACATTGCAATCCAGGCCTATCTCAAGAAATAAGAAAAATCCCAAATACAAAATCTAACAGCACACCTAAAGGAAACAGAAGCAGAACAGCAAAGACAGCCTAAACCCAGCAGAAGAAGAGAAATAATAAAGATCAGAGCAGAAATAAACAATATAGAATCTAAAAAAACTGTAGAGCAGATCAACGAAACCAAGAGTTGGTTTTTTGAAAAAATAAACAAAATTTACAAACCTCTAGCCAGGTTTCTCAAAAAGAAAAGGGAGATGACCCAAACAGATAAAATCATGAATGAAAATGGAATTATTACAACCAATCCCTCAGAGATACAAGCAATTATCAGGGAATAGTATGAAATTATAGCCAACAAACTGGACAGCCTGGAAGAAATGGACAAATTTCTAAACACCCACATGCTTCCAAAACTCAATCAGGAGGAAATAGAAAGCTCGAACAGACCCATAACCAGCGAAGAAATTGAATCAGTCATCAAAAATCTCCCAACAAATAAGAGTCCAGGACCAGATGGCTTCCCAGGGGAGTTCTACCAGACGTTTAAAGCAGAGATAATACCTATCCTTCTCAAGCTATTCCAAAAAATAGAAAGGGAATGAAAACTTCCAGACTCATTCTATGAAGCCAGTATTACTTTGATTCCTAAACCAGACAGAGACCCAGTAAAAAAAAGAGAACTACAGGCCAATATCCCTGATGAATATGGATGCAAAAATTCTCAATAAGATACTAGCAAATCGACTTCAATGGCATATAAAAAGAATTATTCACCATGATCAAGTGGGATTCATTCCTGGGATGCAGGGCTGGTTCAACATTCGCAAATCAATCAATGTGATACATCACATTAACAACAAAAAAGAGAAGAACAATATGATCCTGTCAATTGATGCAGAAAAGGCATTTGACACAATTCAGCAACCTTTCTTAATAAAAACCCTTGAGAAAGTTGGGATAGAAGGAACATATTTAAAGATCATAAAAGCCATTTATGAAAAGCCCACAGCTAACATCATCCTCAACGGGGAAAAACTGAGAGCTTTTTCCCTGAGATCAGGAACATGACAGGGATGCCCACTCTCACCGCTGTTGTTTAACATAGTGTTGGAAGTTCTAGCATCAGCAGTCAGACAACAAAAGGAAATCAAAGGCATCAAAATTGGCAAAGATGAAGTTAAGCTTTCACTTTTTGCAGATGACATGATATTATACATGGAAAATCCGATAGACTCCACCAAAAGTCGGCTAGAACTGATACATGAATTTAGCGAAGTCGCAGGATACAAAGTCAATGTATAAAAATCAGTTGCATTCTTATACACTAATAATGAAGCAACAGAAAGACAAATAAAGAAACTGATCCCATTCACAATTGCACCAAGAAGCATAAAATACCTAGGAATAAACGTAACCAAAGATGTAAAAGATCTGTATGCTGAAAACTATAGAAAGTTTATGAAGGACATTAAAAAAGATATAAAGAAATGGAAAAACATTCCGTGCTCATGGATTGGAAGAATAAACATTGTCAAATGTCAATACTACCCAAAGCTATCTACACATTCAATGCAATCCCAATCAAAATTGCACCAGCATTCTTCTCGAAACTAGAACAAGCAATCCTAAAATTCATATGGAACCACAAGAGGCCCCGAATAGCCAAAGTAATTTTGAAGAAGAAGACCAAAGCGGGAGGCATCACAATCCCAGACTTTAGCCTCTACTACAAAGCTGTCATCATCAAGACAGCATGGTATTGGCACAAAAACAGACACATAGACCAATGGAATAGAATAGAAACCCCAGAACTAGACCCACAAACGTATGGCCAACTCATCTTTGACAAAGAAGGAAAGAACATCCAATGGAAAAAAGACAATCTCTTTAACAAATGGTGCTGGGAGAACTGGACAGCAACATGCAGAAGATTGAAACTAGACCACTTTCTCACACCATTCACAAAAATAAACTCAAAATGGATAAAGGATCTGAATGTGAGACAGGAAACCATCAAAACCCTAGAGGAGAAAGCAGGAAAAGACCTCTCTGACTTCAGCCGTAGCAATTTCTTACTTGACACATCCCCAAAGGCAAGGGAATTGAAAGCAAAAATGAACTACTGGGACCTTATGAAGATAAAAAGCTTCTGCACAGCAAAGGAAACAACCAACAAAACTAAAAGGCAACCAACAGAATGGGAAAAGATATTTGCAAATGACATATTGGACAAAGGGCTAGTATCCATAATCTATAAAGAGCTCACCAAACTTCACACCCAAAAAACAAATAACCCAGTGAAGAAATGGGCAGAAAACATGAATAGACACTTCTCTAAAGAAGACATCCGGATGGCCAACAGGCACATGAAAAGATGTTCAGCGTCGCTCCTTATCAGGGAAATACAAATCAAAACCACACTCAGGTATCACCTCACGCCAGTCAGAGTGGCCAAAATGAACAAATCAGGAGACTATAGATGCTGGAGAGGATGTGGAGAAACGGGAACCCTCTTGCACTGTTGGTGGGAATGCAAATTGGTGCAGCCTGTCTGGAAAACAGTGTGGAGGTTCCTCAAAAATTTAAAAATAGAACTACCCTATGACCCTGCAATAGCACTGCTAGGAATTTACTCAAGGGATACAGGAGTACTGATGCATAGGGGCACTTGTACCCCAATGTTTATAGCAGCACTCTTAACGATAGCCAAACTTTGCAAAGAGCCTAAATGTCCATCAACTGATGAATGGATAAAGAAATTGTGGTTTATATACACAATGGAATACTACGTGGCAATGAGAAAGAATGAAATATGGCCCTTTGTAGCAACGTGGATGGAACTGGAGAGTGTTATGCTAAGTGAAATAAGCGATACAGAGAAAGACAGATACCATATGTTTTCACTCTTAGGTGGTTGCTGAGAAACTTAACAGAAACCCATGGGGGAGGGGAAGGAAAAAAAAAAAAGAGGTTAGAGTGGGAGAGAGCCAAAGCATAAGAGACTTTTAAAAACTGAGAACAAACTGAGGGTTTGGGTGATGGGAGGGAGGGGAGGGTGGGTGATGGGTATTGAGGAGGGTACCTTTTGGGATGAGCACTGGGTGTTGTATGGAAACCAATTTGACAATAAACTTCATATATTGAAAAAAAAAAGAATAAAGCAAACAGAATCACATCAAATTTAAAACTATTTTCTACAAGAGAAACCTGTTATTGTTTCTTCCTGCCCCATCCTTACTGCTTTCTGTATGTAGAGAACTATCTGAAAGATTAAGCGTTAGCTTAATGATTATAGAAACAATCTTACATTTATAATTTTTAAACTTCTACAGTTTCTTTCCTGGGGTCTTTTCTGTTCCTTTCTTGTTTTGTTTCTAAGGAAATCTGAGCACTCAATGCCAACCACAGCTTTTTAATAGTTTACTTTCTTATCTTGTCAGCTACAGGATAACTGTCTTACATCCTACTGTAGGAAAGCCCTGTTAAAACACTACCACAATGGGGCGCCTGGGTGGCTAGGTTGATTGAGTGTCTGACTTCAGCTCAGGTCATGGTCTCATGGTTTGTGGGTTCAGGCCCTGAGTCTGGATCTGTGCTGACAGCTTGGAGCCTGGAGCCTGCTTTGGATTCTGTGACTCCCATTCTTTCTGCCCCTCCCCACTCATGCTCTGTATCTCTCTCCTTCAGATATAAATAAACATTAAAAAAATTAAAAAAAAAACACCACCACCAAACACTACCACAATAGTCCATGCGACACAGGAGAGAGCTCCATCTTAACCCCTATCCAGTGTGGTTTGCTGCAGAAAGAACTAAAAGTGCCTTACTTGAGCCTTTTTTTTCATTGTACTATCTTGTTTTACTGTATTAAAAATTACATAATTTTATTAGGAAGAGACTTTATTAAGGGTTTTGTTAGGTGGTTAGTTGAATGTCCAACTTTCCTGGCAGTAATAAATTTTCCAAACAATGTATCTGAAATGTATCTGGTTTCTGCTTAAAATCAGAATGGCAGAGTGGAAAAAAATCTTATTCTGGATTTCAAGAGATCTGGATTCTAAATACAGCTCTGCTATAAATTATGAATTATGTATCTTCTTTGGCAAACTAGTCTACTCTGGGCTTTTGAAAATGAGAGGTTTGGTTTAAATAGTATCCAGATTCCTCGCAGTACCAAATTCTGGTCTTCCCTGTGCTAGTTGGCTGATTGATGTCAGCTAAGGAGATGCCATAGAGGTGATTTGGGTAAAGGCTCCTTTCAAGAAGATGGACTAAGGAAAGGGCTATATATCTGAGGTTGGAGGAGATGACTATCTTTCCCATTAGTTCAATGAGCCTCCCTGCATGCCTAAAAGGACAAACTGAAATTTAGCAATTTCTTTTCTTGCAATTGCTCTATTAACCCAATGAATACTGAAATACATATTTTTTTAAAAATTAGGAAGTAGCATGTAGTTGGAAATTCTTAGACTGGAGCTCCCAAATCTAGATGTAAATCCACAAACTCCCACAATGACGGAAACTATCATTAACTGCTTATGTGATCTTGGGTAAGTCATTAAATCTTCACAAGCTCAGGGATATTGAGCTCCAAGACCTCTTCTAATTCAAAAATTACTGATAGCCAGTAGCAACTGCCGAATTTAAAGATCACAAAAATTGTACAGAGCACTATTAATTTTTTTAAATGTTTTATTATTTTTTTTTAAAGTTTATTTATTTTGAGAGAGAGAGAGTGCGCTGTGCAAGCTGGGAAGCAGCAGAGAGAGGCAGAGAGGAAGAATCCCAAGCAGGCTCCTTGCTCCCAGCAGACAGCCCCAAGTGGGGCTCGATTCTATGAACCATGAGATCATAGCCTGAGCGGAAATCAAGAGTTGGAAGCTTAACCGACTAAGCCACCCACGTGCCCCGTTAAATGCTTCAGAACAAGAATATTTAAAAAGATAGGTGTACATTAATAATATCCACTGTTCTACTTGATTTCTCACACATAAAAGGGATCTATGGAGCTTACTTTTCATGAGAATTAAATGAAATAAATGGGATTTGTATCATTTTCAATTCTTTTTTCTCCTTTGTATACTAGCTAAAATCTTTGTATAGCAATCTGCAATTGTGTTTGAACAGCTAATATAAATTATTTCACTTTTAGAAAAAACACAGCATAAAACCAGCAAAGTATTCAACTAAGTAACTAAGAGTAATTGCTTTTGAATTATAAGCATGAAACATTCTTTTTGAAGAATATTTTTTGTCTAAAGCAAATATAATTTATTACTACTTACAAGTTACTGTATAATAATGGAGTTTTTTTAAGATGGTGTAAGCATTTCCAAAATATACCAACATTTTCAAGGTGTTTTGTTTAACTTGATTATAAAATATACTCTGGGGAAAAATGTATAGATTCTTTGTGAGAACAAATGTTTTTGAAAATTTGTCAATAGCCTTTCGGAATGGAAATGGTCCTGAATCAAACAATTCAAAGCATATTTTATTTTGAAAAAGAAATCTTTTTTGTATTTCTTGTAATAAATATAAAATTCCTAAATCTGGAAGTTAGGTTTCATAACAAGTTAACATTTTTAACAAATAAGTGTCAATAACATTATATACATCATCTTTGTAGATAAACATGTATATTTGGAAACAAGATGCAAACAAGTTTCTTTTACATGTGCCTGGCACACAATCCCTGATAAAAGGCTCATATGCAAACTGAGCTTAGTTTAATACTCATTAATACTCATTAATTTAATGAGTATTTTAATGAGTAAATTACTAATTAATTTAATACTCATTAATACTCATTAATACTCATATGCAAACACTGCTTAGCTTAATACTCATTTTATAGGTAATAAAAAATTACCTATTCAAACAAAATATATCAAACTACTGTAGTGAAATTTAACACATTAAATATATTTCCATTAGTGTTTAATTTCTTACTGTTTAACTCTCAAACCAAGGTTCAAGGGGTTAAAAAAAACACATTTTTCCTCAGACTTCACTAATACACACTTACTATTCATTTACCAAATAATAAGTAAATATTCTTTTGAAACACACACGAGAACATTAGAAATTATGAGTTAATTTTTAATATTTGCATGTTAATAAAATATATTTCACATGTTAAAAAACACATATATGTTAGAACTAGTCATCTATATCGGTATGTATCTCCACTATTTATACTCTGAGACTATCATGGTTTTATCTACTTAATAATTAAGGGTTTCGTTGTTTTTTTTTTTTTTTTTTTTTTTTGTCCATGATGGGCAAGAATTCTTCACATCAATGTCTCTATGAAGGCATGTTCATAAGAAGGTCAGGCGAAGTTTTTATTCATATGCTAGCTGTTGTGTAACATTAAATAATCATGAAGTACAACTTCTGAAAGAGGAGACCTTAAGCTATAGAAAGTGCCTATTGTTTGCTGTCATAACTCTAAAAGTTTACTCATCAGAGTTAAACAGTAAAATCATGCATAAGACACATTTCTAAGTTCTTATTTTCTATCCTTGAAAGTTTTCAGATCAAGATTATATACAAAAATCTCATAAAGGTGGCTAATTTTTAAAAATGCATATATACCTACATGTATATATACACATATATGTATATATACATGTATGTATATATGTGTGTATATATATATATATATATATATATATATATATACCCATAATATCAATTAAGTGTTTGATAATTTCCTTTATTTCAAATTCATCACTAATTTGCAATTCCTGAATTGAAAAAAAAGAAGCAAAGCTTCTTTTATTAGAAGTAAAGTACAACATGTAGAGTATGTTCAGCCCAGGGCTATGCTTAAGCTTAAGTAACAGAACAAACCTTTAGCAAAGCACTTGAAAGGTAATCTATGAATCAAAAATATTCCACTGGAACAATGGCCTTAAACATGAATATGACGATTGATTATGCCACTACTCTTGCTAAACTAGAAGGCACCTTAAAGTGACATTTCAACTATGTCCCAAAGTTTGTCTGGGACAAACTTTGGAAGATAA
The DNA here is from genome assembly GCF_018350175.1 of Felis catus. Lineage (NCBI taxonomy): Eukaryota > Metazoa > Chordata > Mammalia > Carnivora > Felidae > Felis > Felis catus. Next base: position 133,785,538 of record NC_058371.1, read on the forward strand.
CATAGCTTTAATCTTCAAAAATGTAGAGGATTAGATTGGTAAGTCTAATTTTGTTTTCTCTTCCATTTATTTAAGTTAAAAATAGCCTCTATCCATATGTCTAAAACATAATTTTATTCTACTCAATATATTGAGGTTTGTGTGTGAATCAGGTATTTTGAACCAGAGCTTTGTCTTGCAAATAATAAGAATTTATCATTTATAGGGGCACCTGGGTGGCTCACTGGGTTGAGTGCCTGACTTTGGCTCAGGTCATGATCTCACAGTTCATGGGTTTGAGCCCCATGCCAGGCTTTGTGCTGATAGCACGTAGCCTGCTTCAGATTCTCTGTCTCCCTCCCTCTCTCTCTGCCCCTCCCCAGTCCCTGTTCTCTCTCAAAGATAAATAAATAAACATTTAAAAAAAGGAATTTATCATTTATAAAGTTGTTTTTTATGCCCCTCATACTAACATTGTAATAATTTGATTTATTAATCACTTCACATTTATTACCTAATTCATCTATTTTGGTTAAGCACATTTTACAGATGGGGTAACTTACGTTTGGAGGGATTAAGCCCAGTCGCCGAAGTAAGGATCATGTAGCTACTGATGTAATAGATAATTCAAACCTAGGCTGTCTGTCTTTAGATCTATAAACTTAAATACTATGACTTTTAAAATATGGATTTAAAACTTCACTCTAGAGCAAACAAATTATGATCTTCAGGAGTTGTGTCCCTAAGTTTGTTTCTTGAAGCTGGGGTTTGGGAACTATTGCATTATCACCATGCCACTCTGCCTCCCTAGAGTTTCTGATTTTGATTAACTGCCTCTTATTGCCATGAACCAGTCCTTTAGGGAAGCCTCTTATGAAACAGTGCATGATAGGCGGTGCTGTGGAGGATTAAAAAGAAGAAAATATGGCTCCTGCCTTGAGAAGATTACAATCTTAACAATCTACTACCCCAAATATTGTAGGGCTATAAAGTGCCCAGACTAGGATGCTTACTAGAGATGACTTTGTGGGAGCAATACAGTTCTATTACAGTTTTGGTGGAAAGGAGAACAGAAACCGACAAAGAGACTAACCTGGGTATAAAGGTTTGACAGTGGAAATAAGACTTGTGGAATGGTTTAATAACCCTTCTTTATTTCAAAACACAATTTTAAATATTTCAATTCAATTTTCTCTCAAACACACACAAAATTACTAACCTTCTACATTCATGGCTTCTCTTAGAACCTGAAGTTTCTTTTGTCTCTCTCGGATTCGGTCCAAAGCGCTTGATATTGCTGAGGAAGTGGGCAATTCTCGAGTATGAAACATTGGATCCACTTTCTGAGGGCCAAAGATATCCAAGGCTATGCTTCCATCTGAGTATCTTGCCTCCTTTTTTCTAGGAGTAGTTGAAGTCCTCACTGTTACTGCTTCAGGGAGATATTGTCGGAATCCACCGGTTTCCCCAGAAAAGTCTCTCTCATCTGTGCAAAGCAAGTCCATGGATGAAGCCCAAATCTTCTTCTTGGGAAGCACATCAATACCAGGGATAGTTTTTTTTTCTGGGCCACTAGTTTTGAACTGGTAAGGGGAACAGGTATTTTCAGAATCTTCACGTGCAGAATTATTATCTGATGAAATGTCCTTGAAATAATCTTCCTCATCTTGTGTATCTCTGATGGACAGAAATCCCATAGATTTACTAAGCCCTTTGTTAAGAAAGGTCTGATGAGAGAATGGAGACTTGTGTATGTCTAGTACATCAGAAGTAGCGCTTCTTCCTGGAATGATAAGAATCTATCATGTATGTACAGAATTTTTAGAAAATAACTGGAATGTAATCTTACTATTGACAGTGAAAGTGCTGGTAATTTTCTAAATTTCCTAATGGAGGATCAGAGATGACATGGGATGGTGCCGATAGTGGAAGTGGAAAGAGAAGTTATGTTTGTGTAACTTTTTGTGGTCCAATGTTTCTTACCTAATGAAAACAAGAATGTAGTGAACTTACTTTTTTGAGCAGTATTATTTTATGTTCAAAGGTGAATTATTTGGTTTTTAAAAATAGACTAGACAAAAGTTTCTGATACTATCCAACTTGGCAGAATACTAATTATCCATGAAATGATTTGGCACAATAATAGAAGGTAGAGTATACTCCTTTAACTTCTAAAGGTATAATTCAAACATGTATCACTTCAACATAAAGCCTTGGTCTTTTCTGGTCATTTAAGTAAATATTTTTAAAGAAGAAACAAAGAATTCTTGCTATATTCTGGATGAAAAAAGGACTGTAGCATTTAGAATCCTTAAGTATCAAAATTTTATTATAATTAGATATGTTTTCAGAAACGTTTGAAATCCAGATAATTTGATTGTTTAAATTATGTAAAAGACTTAATTTTTCCATGGCAGACCATCAGGTACTAAAATAGTTTTTGTCTTAAACATAATGCATCAATATTTGTCAACTGGAATAAAGTCTTTTTATTCTTTAGTCTTTGATGTAGTTAAAAACTGGTAAGCCATTCTAATTTTTCTAAGGCACGAGTCTAAAAATGCATTGAGACACAGCAAAAATGTCCAACCAGAAATTAATTTTTGAAATCCATAAAGTGAATAACAAAAAAGTCATATATTTATGGCTCCACTATAGAAAAAGAAATGTAGAAAAATACTTCAGAGTTACTAACCCAGTAGCCCATAAACACTGAAGATTTCCTGTGTGACCTTCTGTGATCCCTCTCTAATAACCTATTTGCTATGTACACAATATAAAATAATGACTAAAACTTTCCTAGTAATACTAAATTGCTTAGTAATTGGTCTGTATAAGTCAATTGCCTCTTCAGGGAGATAGCTATAAGCTTTAATTTCCTGACTTCAAATTTTACCTTAAAAATCTTAGAAAAGTGAATTTATTTCAGAATGGTCCACAAATAACTGCTTACTGGAGAATTAGATTCAAATACTTTGCTTTTCTTGCAACTCATGTTTCCCTGAACATGGATCTTTTTAAATGCAAATAAGTATAACATCAATATTTGGGGCATGTCATATCAAGATCACTGAGAATATACCACACCACATCTAGACATAGATTATCACAGACTCTAGCTTCTAATCTAAGATAATTTAAAACTGATAAACACATGTTTATGTTACAGTATTTTAGAGATAAATCACATTCTTAAACCACATATTGAAACTCATTAATTTAGAATTTTATTAAAAATGTAGAACAGATATTCTTCAAAATTGATAGAATATTAGATAAAAAATAAGAATTGAAAGGACTTAAGGGTCATACAACCACAGACGAACTCAACAATCTGCTTTCTTTTACCACTTAGCTACCAACAAGTAGCCAAACTTAGAGAAAATCAAACAAGTGAGTATTTTGGCAATGTCATAAATTCATAGTCAAACAAGTTGGACACTCAGCACCATGTGTTAATAGTAATTTCACTCACTCTCTACCATGCTTCACTTTTTCTCATTCTTCAATTTTCCCACCTTAATTCCCTCTTCTTTTTTCTGATGATCTTATCTCATATTCCAACCAGAAAATAGAATCTGTCAGAAGAGAGCTTTCTCACTTTTCCATGGCTAATTCTATACATCTACCCATGTCTGCCAATCTTTTCCCTTGTCTCAAAAGATGAAATCTTTTACGAGGTGAAGGCCAATTCCCAATACGTGTTCAATCCCCTCTCCTTTCATGTTATCAGAGATTTTGCTTCTTTGGTTAACTTCCGTCCTCCATGTTAATTAACCCCTCTTTCTATCGAGTGATTACCATTAGTACATAAACATGCTTTAATGTCTCTATAATAAAAAGCAAACTAAACAAAACCTCTACCCTGTTACCACATTTCCCTCTTGCCACTGCTGTCTCCAATTTCTTACTTCTCATTCAGTAGTCTGACTTTAGCTAACTTCCAACTCCTCCACACCTGGGCAACTCTCCGTATGTATCACTAATGACCTCCATATTGCCAAATCCAATGATTTTATATCCATATCCTACCTACCTCTACAGCAACAAGTACCCATCAGCAACAACTGATGGTGATGATAGTCACTTAATAAAGAACAATCCTCTCTTTACAAGAGTGTTTTCTCCTACTTCTTAGACTGCTCATTCTTAGTCTTTGCTTTTTCCTCCTCTATCAGATATTCAAATGTTGGATGTCCTCAGATATCAGTTTTAGAACCCTATCTTTTCACTCTTTTCTTATATAATTTCATCTGCTAACAAGGCTTTAAGTGTTATCTATATAATGATAACTCCCAAATTTAAATTCTTGGCACCAATGTCTTCTGGGAGCTCCATTCTTACATAGTTGGAACTTCTATTACTAAATCTTAGAAGCACTCAACCTGAACATGCTGAAAACCAACTTTTTGCTTCCCATATCCAGAGATATCCATTCAACACCAATCTTTCCAGTTACAGAAAGTGGCATCATTATCCAATTGATTGCTCAAAACAGAAATAAAGGCACCATCCTGAAATCCTTCATCATCCTTACTGCCCATATCAAATCCATCAGAACTACTGGCTATTTAACTTCTCAAAGATAACTTACTCCATGTGATTATTTCGATTTTCACTGGCATCACCCTATTCCCAGTTAACATTACCACTTGACTAGAAAACTGCAATGGCTTCTGGATAGGCCTCCCCCCTTCTTTCTTCATCCAACCAGTCTCTATTCAGCAGTCAGAGTTATCTTCTTAAAGATAAATTCCATGATGCCATTACCTTTTTTAATAAGTCTCAAAGGCATAGTATTATACTCAAAAATAAAATCGAACTCCTTTCAGGTCTGCTGTTTGAATCTTTTCTTAGTCTCATCTCCACTTCTTTTATTCCATCCAGGCCACAGGTTTTCTTGTTAAGCTCTCTTCTATGTTAGGACATTTATACATATTGTTTTCTCTGCCCTGAATGGTCCAGACCTTTCTCATGATTAGTTGTTTCTTATTCTATACTTTTATTTTAAATATGACTTCTCCAGTGAGGCCTACTCTGACCACTATTGAAATAATCACCATATGTGCCATGAGTTTATTCTATCTATAACAGGTAGATTTATCATTCTCTTTTAGGTCATAAGTATTTACTAACAATATATTAATGGGCATGGGATCCTAAAAGCACCACGTCTTCTCACCAGCCATATAAAATTTAAAACTAATTGCTAATAAGGTGGTTCTTGAATAACTACTGCTCTATAAATGCTAGGTTTTTGTCTTTATGCAAAGTAGTAGATATAAAAATATTTCAGTTCCTATTTATTAAAAGTCCAGAAAATTATCATTTTTAAATTCTGTGAGGTAGGACAAAATTATAATGAAAATAATCCATTTAAGAGGCGCCTGGGTGGCTCAGTCAGTTAAGCATCCGACTTCAGCTCAGGTCATGATCTCAAGGTTCATGGGTTTGAGCCCTGCATCAGCTCAGAACCTGGAGCCTGTTTCAGATTCTGTGTCTCCCTCTCTCTCTGCCCTTCCTCTGCTCATACTCTGTCTCTTTCTCTCTCTCAAAAATAAATAAACATTAAAAAAAATTAAAAAAATAAATAAAAGAAAATAATCCATTTAAAAGTTTGCACTACTTTGCTGCTCTCCATCTACAAAATATGCCAAATTTAACCATGGTTCAATTTGCTCTCCATGTCTGAAAATCACATTATGATAGCCAACGTAAAGTCTCATGACTATTACTAATAAAAGATAGTTTTGAACCATAATAATGTCTCTTCTGATAGCCAATAAAACAAAGGAATGGTGTAATAGGAAGAGGAGTGAGAAAGAAAGAAGGGATGGGGGAGGGATTGATACTCTTGAGGAAAATGGGCAAAAAATTGTGGACATGTGAAACAAGGTTCAAAGTGATATGTATATACTTGGTATGTATATGCTCTAAAGTAAAATTGTAAGAGCTATCAACCACAAAAGCATTAAAGGCAGAAACTGAGTGTAGATCATTTTTTGAAGGAAGAAAAAAGAAGAGTTAGGAAAGAGATGTTTGGAGTGGTTTCTCCAGTGGCTCTATTGGCCTATGACTGCTTTTGTTTGCTTTTTAGATGAGGAAAAAAAAAAAAAGACAACCTTCAGGTAGGTAACAGAGAGATGGATTTGGGCTGGTACAAACACACCAGGTTTAAAAAAAAATTTTTTTTAATGTTTTTATTTATTTTTGCAACAGAGAGAGACAGAACATGAGCAGGGGAGGGGCAGAGAGAGAGGGAGACACAGAATCCGAAGCAGGCTCCAGGCTCTGAGCTGTCAGCACAGAGCCTGATGTGGGGCTCGAACCCACAGACTGTGAGATCATGAAGTCAGACACTTAACCAACTGAGCCACCCAGGCGCCCCTAAACACACCATTTTTAAATCACATATTACTAACTGGCAGGAGTCTCAGTGCATTTTGTCATGTCAATGAGACTCATTATCTTCAACTATACAACTGGGTATGTATTTGCCTGATTAACATTTCACAAGTGGATAAAATATATACAACATCAAAGAACATATTATGGTTGCCTTGAATTGCTAAAGCACTGTGGGAAAAATGTCACTAATCTGGGAACTAAAAATGAGAGTTCAAATATAGAATCTGGCCCTTTAAGTGAGGAGAAACATGGAATTCCAGACTCATTTATTAGGTGCACAAGTCTGTTAGACGAGCGAGAACCATGTACTGTTGTTAACACCAGTGCCCCTTACTTACTAACTTTATTTGAGGCTGCATAAAGTGCAATTTCTTCAACTGCTTTCCAGATATTTTTATTATATGTATTACGTATATACATATAATAGCTGGGCTATTACAATTATTTTATTTAACAGGCAGTAAACAGCACTGAAAACATTAAGTACATCTAAGAGCTGTGCTCACTACCCATTTTGATTATAGGAAGTTAATTATTTCTGAAGGCAGTGCCATTGGAACTACTCGTAAAAGCGTTCAGGTGGAAACTTCTTTAATATTTTCCCATCCTGGGAGAATTACTAGCTCCTGTCACTATATTCATAGAGCATTCTGGCCCTCTCGTAGGGCATTTCTTTCACTATATTAAAATTATCCATTATATTGGTATCTGTCATCACTCCCACTCATTTCCTCACCCCTCCCTCACTGGAACAATAACATAAGAAACCACATCTTACCTGTTTTTGTATTTCTAGTTCCTGATTAAAGATGTTCCAAAAGAATGATTGTAGAATGGATTGAATGCATAACTTCTTGAAACCTTTTAAAGCCAATTTAGGTAGCATAATCTACCAGAAAGATTACTGTCAAAACACCTGGGTTTTAGTTCTAGCTTTACCAAATTCAATCCATGAGCTTGGGCAAGCCACTT